>NC_135310.1:150352865-150723490 GCF_048772815.1 Callospermophilus lateralis | reverse complement strand
CCAGGAGAATATCTCCAGGACCAGGGGCACAGAGGCGGCTTCCTTGCTGAATGCCTCAGCCTTCTCTCCTGATCCCACCCTCAACCCACAGGAGATCTCTGAAGACCAGCAAAATGGCAGATGTGAGAGCATGTCAGCAGAACCTGCTTTGATCTTTCATCTGTATAATGGGTGTAGTAAACAGCATCTGTTTCATTTAGAATAGCAGCAGAGAGGGAGAAAGCATTTCCAGAACTCTGACTTATGTGTTGGCCATTGTAATGGTCGGGTCTGAACCGGACAAAGGGGTACAGTAAAGATCAACCAGAAGAGATACTATTTACAGGGGTCGTGGCAGGTTTTAGGAATCATGATGGAGGCCTAGCAGTAGCCTGAGGCTGGAGTTGTGGAGACGTTCCTCTCCCCCTCACCTTCTTCCTCCCACAACTCCATTGCCGCAACCAGCAGAAGCTGGGGATGGGGCCGGGGAGCAAGTCCAGGTGAAGAATCCATAGAGTCAGCCCAAGGGCCGCAGAGCTTGAATCTGATGGCAGAAACAGACCAAGGTACCTGGCGCAGCGCTCCTTGATAATGAATTTGGTATAAGTATTATTAAATCAAAATACAGGAAGACAATACAGGAAGACAATGTTTTAGACTAAGCGCCTGCGCTAGGCCCCTCCAGATCAGGTGAAAAATGAAAAGGGAGTCACTCCCGCTAAACATCAAACCCAAACTATGCTGCTGATCGACATTGTGAGAAATCAGGAGGGAGGGAGATCAGCTCGGTTTCCCAAACAGCCCAGTTTCAAATGGCCTGGTAAGGAAGCTCCCTGTGCCTTCTTGCTTAAACACACACACACACACACACACACACACACAGAAACCACCTGATGCTGAGCATCAATCAGGTATCCATTTTTGTCTGTCTCTAATTCCTGCCTTACAAGGAAAGTAACTTTGATGTGTTTTTGTTCTGTTCCTTCAGCCCCTCTCGGTAAAACCAACCTCCTCGGCTCTGCTCATCAGAAAACGCTCCGTTTTATGGACTCCACTGTTGCCAGATTCTAGAATCCCAAATAAAAGCCAATTGAGATCTTTAAACTAAATTGTTACGATTCTTCCCTTGATAGTGTTAATATTAGTAGTAACCAGGACAGATTGATATTATTAGTAGTAGTATTAACAACATCTCTTTTTCGGTTTGATCTGTTTTCTTCTTAAATGACTTGTCGTGTGCTTTTAAAATGGGGCCCTGAGTTTCTGTTTGAAGGATGTTGATGTCACTGTTTTTGTATGAGCAACTCTTGTCCTCGACATCAGGAGCAGCAAGGACCCAAAGTGACTAAAGTCAGAGCCTGATCTGGAATCCACTCTTCAAAACCCACAGCCCATGCTCAGGGACCCAAATCCCTTTGCCTTAAAAAGAAAGAAGAGTCCCAGTGGCTCAGGAGGCTGAAGCAGGAGGATGGCGAGTTCAAAACCAGCTTCAGCAAAAGCGAGGCACTAAGGAACTCAGTGAGACCCTGTCTCTAAATTTAAAAATAATAGGAATACAAAATAGGGCTGGGGATGTGGCTCAGTGGCCAAGTGCCCTGGTACTAAAAAGAAGGAAGGAAGGAAGGAAGGAAGGAAGGAAGGAAGGAAGGAAGGAAGAGTGAGTTAGTTCTAACTCCTATAACAGAGTCCCAAGAAAGACTAGCCTGCCAGAGCTACACAAATACGGGGAACTGGCAGATATAAAATTCTAAAAAATTTTCTTAATAATATGCACAAGTTCTGAGTTAACAAGCATGGCATATTGTGGCTACCCTGTTAAAAAAAAAAATCCGCTGATCATTTTTCACAACTTATTTATTCTTGGTGCCTGTTTCTTCTCCAATGAAGGAAAGGGGATGAAAGAACTTTAACATCTTTTTTCTTTACTGAGTTTTTTTTGCATTATTCCTGAAATTCATTTCTACTTGCAGGATGTATTTAGGGATCTGCCTTCTGACTTTAAAACAATGTGTATCCAAATCATTTCCTATAGACTTTTAAAGCATTTTGTTCATCTAAATGTGTATATTTCTGCTCTAATTGAAATTCCTAAATAGTCACTTTCTGAACTGTCAAAATGGTAAAGCTGTTGATGGGCGCAGCTCTGGGGTTTCTATGGCAACTACTTTCATTGCCTAGGAGACGCTGGTCTGCTGATGCTACCACTGAACTGGCTCAAATCTTGAAAACTTGGCGGCACCCAAAAATGTGAAGGCATGTCCTGAAAGTTTAATGGGGTTTTATTTTTAATGGCTAGCACCAAGCTTGGCTCTATCTGGGTTTGCGAGGAGTCAGCCCTGTCCTGAGGTTCTTCATTGTGCAGAGAATAGGAGATTTGACAAGCATGCGAACACTACCAGATCCTATTTGGATGGTGATCTTTTATGTGAGTAACTCCCAAATAACATTACCATCACTCACGGAGGCTGGGACGGAAGTTGAATTAGGGTGACAGAATCTTAGTTCATTCATGAGACATCAAGATGCTTCTGAATATAAATCAAAATTGGCACATAGACCATCTCACAACTCTACTATGTTTTTTTTTCTTTCTTCTTTCCTTTCTCCCTCCCTCTCTCTGTCTTCTAAAGAGACAAGGAACATGGAAGCTATAAACATCATGGTTTGTTACACACTTCTGATGCCTATTCAAATGCAGCGCATCATTCCTAAACCATCTCCTGTTAAACTATTTGTGGAAAAGTTGCATTAAAAATAAATCATTTCATGATAAGTGGTTTTATTGGTGCATGGTCAAAAAATTACCCAGGGAGAGGAAAATCATTTAACTTGCCTTTTTTTCCCCCCTATCCACGGAACTCAAGTTTCTTCTAATTACATCCGGAGGATCATTTAAACAGGGTGGTCCATTTTAAAACAGTCACATTTAAATCTACTTTGCATTAAATGAGCTTGCTTTTAGATGAGTTTGGCTGGCTCAAGAATACATCACGAAATGCAAATCTGATGATAAATAAAGCTTTGGCTACATTGTAGAAACGGGGAGCATTTCAAAAAGCGATGTTAGCGCTGACTGCTAAGTGGAATGGCAATCCGTGTGCACGCTCCTCATATTTTAAACATTTAAATGTATGCTTCTGAATCGAGTATGTCCACGGGCTATGTGGCAATTTGTAAGTAACACAAAATAAGAAGATGAGCCCCAAGTTCCCCTCACAAGTTAACACGGGTGAAAATCCAGGGGTGAAACGGTGGAAGCCAAGAACACTAAGTCATTTCCAAGTAGCTAGCAGGCAGGATGTGCACTGCTGTGTGCCAATGACACCACACTCCTTGGGACTTTAGGCTGTTTGTTGAGTGGTTGTCACTTTTAGTGTTGGCTCTTGGTTGAAGACAGAAATTACAAAAAGGGTGGAAGATTAGTATGACTAATAATAATTTAATGGACCCTTAGATATTTCAGACTTTGGACATACAAAACAAGATCACACCCTTTAAGTAGCCCCATTGATAGCCAATCTAACCACTACAATCATACTGCTAGGATTCCTTTTTTTTTTTTTTTTGAGATGCCAATTTAAAAAAGAAATGCCTTCAAAGACTACAGAACATCTGCGGCACATATTTCTAATTACCCACCAAAACCCATTCTTTTATCTCCTGTAGTAACTACATGGAAGCCGAGAAAGTGGCCTCAGTAGATGAAATGACACTGGGCACACAGCCACCCAGCTAGTGATTTCCAGGTGTAGCCACAGGAATGATGTCTCAGTGAAAAACAAAAAGAGCTATAGATTATTTCCAGGCCTTAGTGAAAACATGGGTATGAGCTTCTCCATGACCTTCTCCATTCTCCAAGGACATAGGAACTCCTCAGTGACCATGCCTTAGGAGATAGCAGAGCATTGTGATTAAAGAAACCTGGATCCCTGAATGGCTGCATGGAGCAAGGAGATCTGCCCGGCCAACCAGTTCTCGACTTTTGAATTTGTTAAGAGACTGTAAATTAATTAATCAATTGATTCCTTCCTACATTTCTTTTTTTGTTTGTTTTTGTTTGTTTTTTTTGGGGGGGCGGGGGTTGGTGTTTGTTTTGTTTTTGGTTTGAGTTGGTTTTTTTTTGTTTTGTTTTGTTTGATTTTTGGTAAATAACACTTTTGAATCTTTGGATATAGAATTCTAAAAAAAATGTAGGCACTGAAAACAATGGCTATAATGAAGAACAAAATCTATTTGGAAAAGTAAGTCTTTGTGTAGATGTTGAGGAAGAAGTTTCATTAATTTGTGTTAGGCTCACAAAATGAGTGACCCAGAAGGACACAGAAAAGTGCCCAGAAGGCTGAGACGGGCAGACACATGGAGAGAGCCGTATCAGCATGAACCAGGCCCGATACTCTAATTTTTAAATACAGAACATGTTCCTCGAACCCTTTGTTATGTTGAGCCTGACTTCCACGCTCTTCTGATTAGAACAGAATTCTGCATAACTGAGAAGCTTCTGAGAAGGGGCAGTCTGTGAGATTTTTAATGCCAAAAGATGAAACTATCATAATCTCCACAGATCCATGTTTCAGTTTTTCTGCTGCCTTTATGACCAACGGTCTTGAACTTCATATCTTAAAATTACAACAGTTGATGATTTCTCACATGCTGCAGATTGACCCAGATTATCTGGGAGGCCCTCCTGCTTCCGCTGGTGGAGCTGGGGTCACAAACGCTGCTGCACCCAGCAGAGAGTCTGGCCAAACTGGAACAGTCGAGATGGCCTCTCGTGCTTCAAGGCCTTGCTGAATATCGCCCCTTCCCTGGTCATCCAGACAACTTTCCTGAGCATCCCCAAATCAGGGCAGCTGGCTTCCAAAGGCAAGCATTTCAAGACAAAAAAAATAGAAAGCTACTAGATCTTTTAAGGTTTAGGCACAGAAGTTCTGGATTGTCACTTTTGATCCTCAAAGTAAGTCACATTCAAGGGACATGAAATAGATCTACCTCCGGGATCTACAAAGGGGAAGGCATTGTTGGCTGTACTGTTCTACACCCCACTGTGACACAATAAAGACTGTAACTGGTCTTTATCCCCAGTTGCTGGCTCAGAGCTTCAGAAATCCTGGGAGTTTTCAGAGTGATCAGAATGCCTTCTGATCTGGACCACAAGCCTCCTTCACCTGTACCTGAGCCTACGCTAACAAGGTCACTCATCATGGGGCCCTAGAGAGTTTCACGATGGACATTGGTCCCCAAAACAACCACAGGACTAGAGGCTTGGAATTTTGGCCCCTCTGGGGAGGAGAGAGGAAATAGAGTTTGAGTTCAGTAACTAGTGGCCAAGGGTTCTATCAATCATGCCTGCAAAATGAAACCTTGATAAAACTCTGGAGCAAGGGGGCTCAGACAGGTTCTTGGTTGGTAAACTCAGGAGACCTTGCCCCACCTACCTCATCATCTGACTATTCATTTACATCCTTTGTCATAAAATGGTACCAGTAAATAGGGCACTTTCCTGATGTCCATGAATCATTCTAGTGAATTCTTGAATCCGAGGGTGTCGTGGGAGACCCCAAATTTGTAGTCACATGGGACAAACATGTATGTAACCTCAGGCCTCCACCTGCAACTTTTATCTAAAGAAAGGGTGACATTATTTGGAACCCTGCCCTTTCACTTGTAGAATCTGATGCAAACTCTCAATAGTTAGTGTCAGGACCAAATTGAATTTCGGGGGCCTCAGATGCCATCAGAGAGTCCCTGTTGGAATGCAACCATTAGATAGCATCACCTTATGGTTGAAAACACAGGCCCCAGGACGCAGAGGTCTTGGGTTAAATGACTGGTCCTACTACTGACAATGTGGCCTCTCTCACCAAGATTCCATTCTCTCATCAGCTAATGTTGGCACCTCTGTTCATGCCTAATAAGTAATTAAAACTTTCAGGAAAAGCAATGAATGAACTGAAGAACACAAAACAAATACAAGCTACTATTATGGCCCAGACTCCAGTGCACAATCAAAAATCTTATATATAACCCAGCAAGAGCTTCGTGGCCAGATTTTTACCTATTTTTTTTTTCAAGTCAAGTGAGAGAAATAATGAAAGTAGATCCCCAAAGCTAAAGACATAAATTTAACTCTCGCCGTCTTTGGTGTGCATGTCTGAGATTTTTTTCAACTAAGTTTTTTCCATTCAGTTTGAAAAAGAAACTCGGCAATTTCTTCTCATGAATCATCTCTCAATGGCACTATTCCACACCCAGCTGAAAAATTATGTGAGGCCACGGACTTTGCTGGCCAGCGCTCAAAGAAAACATGCAAAACCAAACTCCATGTGGTCTTTGAGTCATCCCTCTGATCCGAGTTCTCTCAGCCCTTGAATCTGAGTTAGGTTAGTGGGAATCCCAGCTGGTGTTGGGGACACAGCTGCTCTCAAGACCCAGCAGGACTTTGGCACTCTCAACAAACCAGAGGCATGTGCTCCCAGGATTTTGCCGGGCCTGCTCACGGAGGGTAAAATAAGTCCATAGAACGTGCAAGAGTTCAAGGCTCTGGGTAACCCATAGTGCTTTTCCAGGTCCATCATACCTTGGTCCAAAGGCAGCCAAGGACAAGTGAAATTTTACTGAAAAGCAAAACAAGACAGGAAGGATATAGTGTGGTCAGACTCTGCCCAGGACCACAGAGATTAGAGAGGACGTGGAAAAGACACAACAACTTAATTCAGTCATTTTTGGAGTACTTCCTTTTCCCAGCACAGGAGATGCATGATATGAGTTCTCTGGATTCAAATGCCCTTTGTATATGTGCATGCACGCACACACACTCCAACTTAGAAGACACAACACTGGTTGAGCACCATCAAACTCTTCCAAAGAAAAACCCGAGATGAGTTTCTTACTCCATGCAAGGACTTCTCCTGGATCCTGAGACTAAGGATGGTGGACATCACTAGCCAAAGATGGGCCACAGAGGGAGGACGGGGAAATCACATCCCTCCTGTAAACCTCCTCCTCTCATCGCACAACCTTAAAAAGAAAGCTTCCAGATCATTTGTCTCCATCACAAGACTTATAAAAATGAGATGGAAAAAAGAAGTTAAATTATTTTGGCCCATAAGTTTCAGATGGAGTTGTATATTTCCCTAAAGGGTCAAAAATAGAACATTTATTAAACGGCAAGTTATTCAAAACCAGCACAGGCCCCAGTTGTCTTTCAAAAGCTCTGATTTACTGCCTATTTCTCCCTGGAGAAAGGCCTTTTTTAAATGTTCATTTCCATTTTAAGAGACTCAGGGCTTTGATCTGTTGGGAGAACTCTCTTTCTTTCCCTGACTCGGGCTCTCCGAGTTCTTGAGGCAGAGTTCTGGCTCTCAGAACCCACGTCTCTCCTGGCTTCCGGGGCATCCAGCCACACAGCCTTCTCCCTAGTTAATTTGGAGGTCAGAACCCGTGAGTCCCAACACCAGGTGACACCCTCACCCTCCATTCTTCACTCCTCCATAACGAGCCCGCTGGGGGAGGTACAGGGAAGGTGGATGAGCCCACAGCAGCCGCCAGTTCTTCCTTCAAAGTTAATTCAAGTTTTCTTAATAAATCTAATCTTGTTACTCCCATAAAGTAAAAATCACAGTCTCAATTTTTCTTCCGAAAGACCCCTGTCTTTTCTTTCACGTTTCGTGGGCCATGTCCCTCTGTGGGACCGTGAGGTCTTCCATTGCAGGCAGTTGGAAGACAAAGGTGGACGCAGGTCACTTTTAATAGCACACCCCTTGGTCTGTCTGGTTATCAAATCACACAGCCCTTCTTCCTGTGTCTTGTACAAATTAGCAAAGATGTCCCCTTGAAAGGCAAAGATGGGTCCTCAGTAGGCTGTCACCCTGACGAGGAGCATGAGGCTAGGTTTAGCTGCTACGTACCTTCCAACCACAGACACACTTGGCCTCCCCTCCCATGCTGAGTGCACACGCGCGCACACACACACACACACACACACACACACTTTGAAATCCCTGAGTAACTCCGGATGTCCCTCCCAGTCCCACTTTCTTGTTCTGTCTCATCCCTCCCGCTCTCCGCCTGCTTTGTCTCCTCCTTTCTCTCCCCCACTCTCTCTCTCCTGCATTATCACAACGTGGGGTTTGCGGGTCTCCAATCCAGCCAGCCTGAAGCTCATTTGTCTTCACTACCTGCACTAGTTCAAGGTCAGGCTGCACGCCCAGGTAGGCGCCTTCCTGTTGTCACAGAGCATCTGACCCCTGGGCTCTTCTGTTCCATCTGCTAAGGGACTATTGACATGGGATTATGTCACAGGTAAATGACACCTTAAAAAAAAGACCACTCTTCCATTTTCTTATAGCACACTTTTTGTTTGTTTGTTTGACAGATTACGTGTTCCATCGTCTGTGACAAGCCGCCGTACGAGGAAGGCATAGCAGAATCCAGCTTAAATTTGGATCTCCGTGGGCAAAAAAGGAAACCAACGCACCCTGCTCTCTAAGGCCGTTACCCGCTGAACAGGAGGTAACCAGGAGTCGTCGCCCACCGACTTTCTGTGGCAGAGAAGGAAAGAGATTGTGTTCCTCAGGAGAAATGGGCTAATTTTATTTTATTTTATTTTATTTTTGTAGCTGCAGGCAATGGTGGATAAGTGGGTATTACAATCCTGGTACATCTCTAATTAATAAGATCAATTGCCACTGTATTTTCTTTTACAAACTCATTTAGATATGTCAGGGCTGCAATTATTTTGAGAATGATCTGGTTTTACGCTTATTCATCTTTCCTCTTCCTCAAGGAGAAAATAAAACTGTCATCTTAAATGCCCTTTGAAGTCTGTTTTAGATCCTTGATTGAAAATTAAAAACAAAGCTCTCTAGCCTTGTGCCATTTACAGGGTCAAAGTTCCCATCGTCAAATTGGGGTGTGTGTGTGTGTGTGTGTGTGTGTGTACATGTGCACGTGTGTGTTGCTTTATTTTTAAAGGGTGGCATTGGCTTTTGAATGACAGGTTGCACCCCTGCGTTCTCAACTCCTTAGATCTGCAAGAACTCCAGAGTCTCAGATCATTTTAAAATTGAAAAGCACTGGACAGTCCTCTGCCCCGGCTGTTATTTTCCGTTTCGGAGCAGAATCTCTCTGCAAGTGGAGATTATAACTCTTGTCAGAACCTCGAGGATGATGCGAGTGGCTTCACTTAGCAATTTCGCACCAACTCTTAATTACCACCAACTGACTGTGCAGAAATCCATCCCTGCTCTTAAGGACCCGGATGTCATCTCGCCAGGATGGACCAAGTTCCTTCTCCGCGTCTGTAACAGCCAGCTCCCACAGTGTCACCAGAGACACCTCCCTGACCTGCCTGATGGTTGGGTCCCTCGCTGAGCAGCTTCCCTTGGACAAAGTCAATATTGGCCATCCCCACAGCACCGGGGGACATTTCTAGACTCTCCATCGGGGGACAGTGAGCCCACTGGGTTTCCAAAGGAGATTTAAACCTTCTCGTGGAGAAGACAGGGGCTGGCGTGAGGCTAACAAATCAAGGAAACTACACGAGGCAGAGCCGAGTCCCCCAGGCCACCGCCGGCCGCGCCCCCCCGCCCCTGCCTCCTGTCTGAGCTGTCTTTAAGGTTTTAACATTATCCCTCTGTTGACAAATGAATGCTTTTCTGGAAAATGAGGTATTTCCAGAAGCTGGCAGACCTTAGTGGAGCTCAGAAAAGCGTGGACTTACTCTCTGGCTCCCTCGATTCATTATTTGAACGGGGGAGGCTGGAGGTTTTGCGTGAGCGCCACGTTCAAGGTGATGATGAATGCAGTCTGGCGGGGTGGTAATAAGGGAATTTCTAGCCAGGTCCTGTCTAGACCAGGGTTTGTTATGGAGGAAAAGCCACGAAGGGGGGCTATCGAGCCCTGTTCCGTGGAGACACTGTCCTCCGGAGTGAGCGCCAGGCACCATTTCCAGTCTGAGCCTTCGTCTGGCCCCTGGTCGGGGCTGCTGTAAATAACTCGGCCTGTCTTTCAGCAGGCTCTGGGAAGCTTATAAACTGAACACGGTTTCTGTTGTCCGTAGTTGTGCATTAAGCTCGGTACTGTCAAGTCTAATTATTCTCATTAAGGCCTGAAAGTTTTAGGGATTAATTAAGCAGAGAGCAAAAGCTTATGCAGAGCAGTAATATTTTCCCCTCAAGGATTAGCTCGTCATTCTGGGGGGGTTTCCTTGAGCGTTGCCCATTACTTTATAAGATAGCGAAGTGTGGAACTCACATAATGTGGATTAGAAATCGCCTGCATTTCACATGTGCTATTCAGCCATGAAAATAAGCCCTGGCCCTTGTGCCCATAACCCTGAAGGCTCACTAATGAGAACCAGGCAGTGGGGCTAATGAGAAATTCAATACAGGCTGTCTCTCTCTCTCCCATTTCCTTTCAATTTTCTTTCCAAAGGATCTGCTGTGGTAGAAAAGTCTGTAGATGCCGGTGTTCTTTTTATTTGCTGGTGAGCTTAAAATTTATCCAACTCCAGACCTTCTTACTGTGGATGTGAAAACACAGATCTGTTTGTCAGCTTTGTGTTACTGTAACAAAATACCTGAGATGATCAATTAGAAAGGGGAAAGGTCTTTCACGGCTCAGAGTTTTGGAGGCTTGGGTCTATTGCTCCTTGGCCCAATGGCTTTAAGTCTGTGGTGGCCACAGTACATCATGGCAGGAGTATGTGACAAACAGAACTGTGCATCTCATGGCATCCAGGAAGCAAAGACGGAGAAGAAGGGGCTGGGGTCCCAATATTTCATTCAAGGGCATGCCCTCAATGACCTAACTTCTTTGTACCAGGCCCCACCTCTTAGGATTTCACTGCCTCTCAGTGGCATGATACTGGGGACCAAGCTTTTACACATGGGATTTTAGGGGACATTTATGCAAACCATAGCCTGGGACTCAGCAACTTGCTCCAAGGGACAGGGTCAAGGGCAATGCTTCTTTAAGAGAAGGTGTCAGGAAACTCCCCGAAGCATTGACGATCATCAGTTGCGATAGAATGGGGGGGTCCCCAGCACTCAGCTGACCTCGAACTACAGAAGCGGGAAGGTCCCACGGGGAGGAGAGGAGGATGGTAAGGACCCAGTCCACAGGGGAGCCCCAGGTCTGCGGAAGGATCTCAAGGCTTCCTGAAGCCACGGGGAGGGGGTGGAGAGCAGGTCCCAGCCTCCCCAGATACAGAGGGAGAAATGGCCTTATCTTCTCCCACTGGCTCCAGTTTTCAGCAAGGCAGATTTTTAGGAGAGGCGGGTCGGGGTTCTTCTGCTTTCTATCTCCCCTCTTCACATAAAGGAGCGACGCTGTCTGTAGGCTGAAGGGGAGCGTCCTCCTCCTGCGTTTTCAAGTCCTTTCCTCTTTATCTGGGACTGACGCCTGGCTACAGGTGGCTGCAGGACAGACAGCCAGAAGCCCAGAGCTGGTCTGCACTACATGGAGGCCTCCCCTGCACCAGGGGGAAGGGAATACCACCTCCCTCACTCTCCCCCAGGCCCTGCAGGCCCCTGTGCCCCCTGACATCCCCCCACGAGGACCACCTATGACCTATACATGACAGGAGGGAGCTCGCTCCTGGACACTCAGGATAGATTGAGCTTGACGTCACACTGGGTCAGGGACCTCATCGTACCCTCCTTCCTCGTCTCCAAGGAACATTCTTGGGCTCCTCCCGGAAGACCTGGGAAAAGTGCAGGTGACAGGGGCTGCTTTCCCCAGCCAGGGTCACTCCCAAGGGGACCAGTCAGCGACACCAGGCATGACAGCCACAATGGGAGCAGCAGCCCTCCGACAGCCAGGAAAATGGCAAAAGGGCAGCGGCCACCGCGGTTACGGCAGGCTGGGTGCCGTCTCCCAGACGTGACACCTCCTCTAGGCCCCTCTGCCTTGGGTCATAAAGAGCCGCGGTCCTTCCCAACCCTCCAGAGCACTCTGTCTGTCCTTCTTCCTGTTTTCTAAGCACCGTGCTTGTTTCCAGGTCATCTATGATCCAGGAGCCCAAGAGGCCCCATCCTCGATGACCTCGCACTGTCAACAGAATGTTTGTGACAGCCCCCGCCCATTCACATGTGACCGCCCTAACGCCCACTGTGAGGGTGTCTGGGACTAGGAGATGACAAGGGTCAGATGAGACCACATGGGCGAGACCCTCCTGATGGGGCCCAAGACTCATAAAAAGGGGCGGAAACAAGGGATCTCTCCACCTGCTCACCCCACGGAAGAGCTGCGCCAGGACCAACCGGAAAGGACCCTCCCTGAGCTCAGCCAGACGGCACCCTTCTGGCGGGCACCCTTCTCAGCCTCAGGATCTCGAGAAGTACATGCCCGTTGCCTGGGCCAACCAGTCAGAGGCTCGTGTGCACATAATTTTGAGCACACATGTGAGAAGATTTATGCAGTCACAAAGCATCATTTTTGCCAAATCCTGCCATGGTGATGTCATTGGCGAAGCGCTCCTGAGCTCATCCCGCAATATGTCAACCAAGGTGCTCAACAAACAGAGCTCATTAAAGAAGAGAGAAGGACAGGAGGACATGTCTGAGCTCCCAGACTGAGGAACAGATGTGACAAGCTGACTGCAAAGGCTCTGAGGCCCAGAGCTGAGACCCCCTGGGTGCTCACCAGAGAGCTGGCCGGGCTGGCTGGGGCGCTCCGGCTTCCAACCAACGGAGCCCACCTGTGATACAGGTGTTTTCAGCTTCTCCTGTGGGAAAGGTCATCTTCCAGCAGGTGAGACAGTAACTTCTTTGCACAACCAAAGATCTAAGTTGCTTAACACAGTGCTAAACAGATACATGTCGTTCTACATGTGAGCCTAATTAATCATATTTCCAGTGTATACACTGAATAACCAGAGATGGGAAATCAATGGCATTCATCCGTGGTTCTCATGACCGGAGGCTTCACATCTCAAGGTTTGGGTTTGAAATCAGAACTGCTGGGGGGTGGGGAGACGGGAGGAAGATCTGCTTTTTAATTTTGTAGGAAGTTAAGGGACAGACGTGAGAGCGATGTTTTTTCTGTTCATGGGCTAGTTCTCCACCCTTTTTAACATTGCATAAAAGGCAATGTAAATATTCTGTAAATAATACAGCTAGTTGTCAGGCCTGTGGTTATTGGTGAATCTAGTCACAGAGCTCCTTGGCTTGCACTGGGCCCAAGCTCTGGAGACCAAAGGCAAGGTCATGCACACCCAGCCAGGATTGGGGAAAGGCTCCAAAAATAAAAGAAAACAAAGAAATATCGGTGAGGAGTGAGTACACATGCTAATGAAGGGTTGTGTCCTGACAAAACCCCTTGCAAATTGAAATACCCTAATTCAAAAATGCATTTCCACCCTCACCTACGTGACATCGAAGCTCACGGCACAGTTCCCTCTAGACAGTCCCCATTTCCCCTCGTGATCCTGGGCTGCCTGGGAGCCGTGGTCTGAGATCACCGCCCAGCATCTCCAGGGAGGATCGGACAGCAGGTCACTAGCCCCGGAAAAGATCCAGATGCAAAATTCCAACTCTAGTTTCTCCTGAGTGCACATTGCTTTTACAACCTTTTAAAGTTGAATAATTGGGAGGAGGAACTGATGTAAACAGGGACCATGTGTAATGCCATTTTCCCTGTTGCTTGTGAAGACAATACCTCCTTAGATGCCGGAAGCTTCCATGCAGTTTTTTCCCTACTTCTTTAATTCGTTCTATTCAATGAGCCCACGTTGACATGTATGAGATGTACTCAGGAACACTTAGTCAACGACACCCCAGGATTACCCTATCTGTCAAAAAGGATGTCTTGAGACACCTGAACCTTCTAAGTCGTGTGTCGAGAGCCTTACGCTTTTGCCAGTGGACACATTTTCTTTCCTCTTTTAAGCTGCGTCTTTGCTCAGTCGTTCTTGACCACAAGCCTTACAGCTACAGTTGCTAGGAGCCCGGATGTGACAAAGGGCTCTGCTGCGCGGAGACCAGAGGACCCCGGAGCAGCGGCCGCGGGAACTTGGACAGCGAAGGCAAGGGAAACCCTCCTTCCCGCTCCTTCCCCTCCGCAGACTCAGACTCAGGGGAGGAGAGCAAACGAGGAGATGGAGCTGGGCCATCAGAGAGGCTGAGCAGGGGGCCCCTCCTTGGCTCCCCTCATTACCGCCATGGGGAGGGGACACATCTGATCTTCCCAAACTTTCCAAGTGACCCTGGTTACCTGATGTTATATGAGGGCTCCAATTCCTTAAGCACCAACGACTAATTCAAGTTTTTTGAAAAACACAAAACTAAATGAAACGTGCCTGTGGGCTTGCACGCTGAAGCTCTTGGCCAAGGGAACCCCAGCGGTGTTCCTACCTCTGCCCCACCACCCTGAGGTCCTCCATGGTTACTCCAGCAAGCATTTCTGGGCACCATGGTGTGCCAGGCTCTGTTCTGGCTGGGCCTTCAGCAGGTGAAACTCAGACAAAACGCCTGTCCTCAACAAGCCACAGTCACTGAGGACTGAGGGACAGCAAAAGAAATGGGTAAGAAGAATGGTGTGCTAGACGGTACACCAGGCAACGGGAACAGTTAACAGGACGGAGGTAATGGGGAGTATGAGGAGGGGTCCACTCTTGAGGAGGGAAATCAGAGAAAGCTTCAGTAAGAAGGTAACATGTCCCCCAGGGCCTGGGGGAGTGAGTTATGTAGATAATTGGGGGAGAATGTTCTAGAAAGAGAAGGAATGGCAAGTACAAAGGCCCTGGGGCAGGTTTAAAAGGGACTGGGCCAGCAGGAGAGGCATGAATGAGCGAGTTTGGGGAAGAGGAGGAGAAAAGGCCAGAGGTGGGCTGAGGCAGCCCCTGTGAGACGTGAAGCCCAGGAGGGCGTTGAGCAGAGCAGGGACTTGACCTCCAGTGTTCTTAGAGGCTGAGGGGACAAAACGGGGCAGAGAAGTCTCACAGTGGTCCAGGTGGGACACAAAGTTATCTCCAACTAGGAGGACAGTGTGGGGGCCTGGAGACAGTCAGATCTGTTGGCAGGCGATGCCCCCCCTTCTGGATTCTTTTTCTCCAGTCTCCGAGCAAAAGCAAAACTTGGCATCATTTAAAACACACTCACACACACACACTCACACACACACACATACACACACTCACACACACTCACACACACTCACACACTCACACACTCACACACATGCACATACTCACACACTCACACACACACTCACACACACACACACTCACACACACTATCCACTTACCATCTTCCTCTTCCCTGACCCACTCTTCCAGAGATCTGTCCACTCCAGCAGGGTGAGTTACCTGAGGTCAGGAGACACATCAAGGGGGACAGATCTGAAGGAAGTACCAGCTCCCACACCCACACCCCAAGCAGAACCAAACCAACCACATCCCCCATGCCTAGGTTTTATCTATTTATGGGGTTTTGTTGCTATTCCAAAAATTACCATTTTAGAGATGGCAACCAATCTTAAAAAAAAAAGAAGAAGAAAAGAGAAGGAGGGGGAGAAAGAAAGGAGGAGGAGGAGGAGGAAGCAGGAGAGGAGGGGAAGGAGGGGGACCCTCAGTGGAGCCCAGGATTTAAAACACCCCTGACACTCTTCACCAGCGGCACCTGGAAGGTTGGGGCTCTGTTTGCCAAGAGTCCCTTACGGAGACTCCCTCGGCACCCCACCTACATCCCTGCACGTCCCCTCCACGGACACACCTGCAGATCCTGGCGTTCCCCTCCTTTCTGGCTTTGGGCACCTCCAAGCCAAGATGCAAGGAAAACAGAGGGTCACTGCTGCCGAGGGCGTCCCTCAGTCAGCAATGAGCAGGAGTAGACCACGCCTGGCTTCCTCGGCGCTCAGCTGGACAAAATCTGAGGCATGTTCTAAAGAAGGTCCAGCAACTCCCCAGTGGATGGAGCTCACAAACCCCCTCGGCCGGCTTCCTTCTCCTCCTGTCTGCCTCCCTCTCCCCAGCCCTGCTTCCTGGACTCCCTTCCCCAGTAAACTACTGGCCCCTGAAGTCCTGCCTCAAAGTCACAGTCAGAGGAACCCAGGCAAGTCCTGCCCCCCGCTGACAACGCGGCGGTGGCCGGCCCAGCTCCTGGGCCCCTGGCTTCCCCAGGCACGCAGGCTAAGGGACATGCCCCGGGGCTTGTCCCACCCTCCTGTTTGCCAGGTTCACTCTCCGGGGTGTGCCAGGGAGCCCAAGTGTGGAGCTGGGAGCAAAGGCCGGAGGTGGCCACAGGGACTCTCATGGAGTGTGGGGCTTGAAGCCATAATTTGGACACATAAAGGCAAATCAGGGGAAAGGCTTTCCAGGCATGGACCAAGTGTCCACATTCGAGTCTGTCCTACCTGGTTCTGCCCTGGTGGCCATAGAGCATCTCTGGCCCAATCCTTTCAGGTGGTCTCAGAGCTGGGAGGTGGAACCAGGGCTGTGTTCATCAGGAAAACCACCCAGAGCTGGCGCCAAGACACCCAGGGATTTATGGAGTCAGCTTCGGGTGTTTTAGAGCTCCAGTCCTCTCTTATCCTCTTTGAAAAGTGCCTGAGTTTCAGGGCTGGAGCCTTCGACCCTCCGTCCCCCACACCACGGGGGCTGACCCCATCCAAGAGCTTCTCACTCCAGCTCTCTGGTGGTCAGCCTTTCTCAGGAGGACCCTCATCCTGGAAACCTCTCCTGATATCCTTGATTCCTTCAGAAACTGGCCCACAACCAAATAATACAGCCTGGGGGACCAGGCTGTATCCCCAGTGCCTAGAACCCTGTCCACACATGCTAAATAGGTGCTCAATAAAACCTTCCATATAAATGAACCAATGAAGTGGCTCAGGCACAGAGCTCAGAGACAGCCCAGCCGGCCCCTGGCATGCATCCCAGGATGGGCTCCACCCCTGCACCCCTGGTCTGGCCAGTTACATGCTTTACACCACAATTTCCCCTTGGTAAAGTGAGATCCCATGAAGGTTGTGACATGAAAAGGGTGTGATTGGATTTTCTGAAAGAAAGCCAAACAGGGAAGAATCAGGGAGACTGAACTTAACGCAGGCTCCCTCCTTTGACCAGAATTTCAGTCAGGCTCTGAGGGCTCCGCCTGGCCCAGTCCAGCCTCTGACTCGCCCCACCCCACCCCATCCTTGTAGAATCCAGCTTGAGCAAGAATCCTGCTAAGTCAGTTTAGCGGGGGACCTCCATCCTGGCTCCTTGGTTTTAAATCCCCACTTGTCCTCATGGGGACTGAAGGTGAGCCCCAGACCTCTCCCCCAGTGCAAGATCATGCTGTGCCCACCGCCAGGGCTCCCTTGAGCACATTCGCATCACCATCTGCAAAGTGAACCGAGGAAAATCCAGGAGAGAGGAGAAGTGACAATGAGTCCAGTCATCAGGGTGAGAGTGGCCATGAGGAAGACACCGAGGGTGACATGAATGGAAGTATCAGAGACAGGATGGATTGGAGAGGCAAGGAGTTACAGACGGCTCCAGATTTCCTGGTTCCAAACTCAGGAGGGCACCTTTGGTCATTTGGGGTGTCCCCCTAAAAGTTCAGAGGTGAACCCATTCCATTATGAGAGCTCTACCCCAATCAGTGGGTTAATTCATTAAATGGATCAATAACTAGAACGGATTACTGGGTGGTAACTGTAGGCGGGTGGGGTGTGGCTGGAGGAAGTAGGTCACTGGAGGTGTGTCCTTGGGGATACTGACCCTGACTCTGTACTCAACCTGGTTCTGCTGCCTGGTTGCCCTGTCCCGAGTGGCTTTCCTCTGCCACACCCTGCCCCCATGATGGTCCACCTCCCTTGGGCTCAGAGCCATGGAGTCGGCTGACCAGGAACTGAACCTCTGGCACTACAAGCCAGAATAAGCTTCGGCTCCTCTGGGTTGTTCTTGTTGGATATGTTGATCACAGAGACACAGAAACCAAGAACAGATCAAAGGCAAAAATGTGCTTTGCCCTTGAGTCTCAATAATGGCAAAGTTTGACCCCTAAATAATATCAAATCAGAAATTTCTCATTCATCTATCTGAACCTTGGATTGAGACCTATGATCCATCTTTGGTAGAACAGGCCTTCAAATGTGCACCCTGTGGATACATAATTCATCAAATAGCCACCTTGTTTTGAACCTTCTCTCTAGAAGCATGCAGGACCTTTTTAAACACACATTTGTACCAAAGTGCAAGGGAACAGAGAGACAAAGCTGGAGGTCACAGTGGGACAGGGTTTGTTGTCTTCTGCCAGCTCTTAGGGTCCGTAGGGACCAGAAAAGGTTTCCCTGGACCACAGCATGGTGGGCATACTATTCTAGCCCGTTTTACACTGAGACACAAGTGTCTGGCAGGCCACGAGCAAAAGCCACACACAAGCTCTGACCCCTCCTGCTCCTTCCTCCCATCTTGGGGTCTAGCAGCTTCCTTCCCCGTTACATTAATGTATGTCACTTTTTGATCTTGTGGATGTGGCTTCATTTAAAAGCAAATTGATGTTTAGAAATGGCTGTTCCCAGCAGGTGGAGATCCGGAGCTGTTCGAATGATCCAAACCCAAGTCCCTATCCTGCTCCTGCGGATGGGGGACCCTCCGCAGTGTGGAGGAGGGACAGAGGGATAGGGGAGGATGGTGAGGCTCAAAGGACACATCCTCACACTGGCTGTCGTGGATGCCGTGAGGAGCAAGGGGCCCCTGTTCTCCAGGGGGCTGGAGCCATGGGCCATGCTACACAAGGAGGAGGACGCCACCCACCACCGTGATCAGGATGAGCAAGCTGAGGCTTGGAGCCTCCAGACCTTCCCAGCACCCACGGCTGAAGAGCGAGCCCTCAGGCCCCGACCCTGCCCTCTACCACAGCTGCCCATTGGCTTAATGGTGGCTCTGAGGAACCTATTCTGTGTTCTTCCATCCAGGATTCTGAATGATTCTATCACCTATTAAGGAAGAAAAAAAAATTTTTTTTCAAAGCCTAGAATTTGATGTAGTGCCCATTTCTATCTTTCCTTCATGTTCGAGATTGGGATTTCATAGAAAAACCTGAAAACTTGGCCTCTCATGTGACACCCTTTGGGATACAGCTGCCTGAGACGTACGGCTGCAGGAGCTGGACTCTTGCACCAGCTCGGTCAGTTGCCAGATCCAATCATTCTAGAAGGCGCACTGACTGGGTTACTGACCCCCCTTGGTAGAGCATGTGCCATGATCTAATCACCACATGCATTTTGTCACACTGTGACCTAATGCCATCCTGCGGTCTCAGGAATGGCTGGCAGGGTTATTAACAGGCTGTCCCAAAGGACCTGGCTCCAGGTTGGCCGGGCCAGGAGAACCGCAGGAAGCCCAGCCACAGAGAACGTCGCCTTTCTTCAGCACGGGGAGGAGGCTGGCACCTTTGAAATCAAAGGCAGGTTTTTAAACAGCTCAGGAGAGTCCAGGCCAGCGACTTCTGGACAGGCAAGACGCGCGGGTTGGGCGTGAGCCAGGTCCCCAGGCAGGGCCGTGAGCCTAGTGCAGCTTGGGCAGAACCCACAAGACCACCTTCCTGATGGGGGCTGTCCCCAAATGTGTGGCCACTTGAGATTAAAGGCAACACGCCCCCCCCCCCACTGGAGAGACAAGAAGCACAGCCCCAATCAGGGACAGGCTGTAAAGAAAGGGGGACCCCCATGAGCCAGAGGAAAATCTTCCCCAGTGCTGGGCCTGAGAGTCAACCAAGCAGGCCCTGTGTGAGCTCGGCCACACCCTGTCACCGTCACCGGGGAGACTGGACCAGGAAAGAGCAGGTGGAGGGCGGGCCAGGGGCTTCCTGCTCTGCCCTGGGGAGGGGGTGCAGTGTCAGTGCTGCCCTCTGGATTTTCCTATGAATGAAGCACACCCGGGTTTGATTCTAGGTCCATGATCTCTGATTGTGTGGCTTTGGGAAAAGACAAACTCTGAGCCTCGGTTTCCCCAAAACTAACAACAACGACCTCAGAGAGTCACCAGGAGGATTGTATGAGGTGGCGGGTCACATACCCCATGCACAGCTCCGGATTCATAGTAGGTACTCAGTAGATATTTGTCTCCTTGCCACCCCCCGTGTCCTCACCCTGCTCACACCTTTGGGAAAGCCATCCAGGGTGGGCATTTCTACACAGAAAGTCAGAATCCACCCACCCATTTAGAACAAGAAGAGAAACAGAGCCTTCCGTGGTCTGGCCAGATGACGTGGCCTTCGTTTCCAAGACATCACAGCTCCTGCAGGGTCGGCCAGCATTCACCCATGCAGCACAGAGGGGAGCCTCCGGGCTCCAACACCCCCAAACCACTGGCCCTGCATGATGCCCGCTTTCCCACGGACCACCAGAGGCCGCCCACAAGGGAAGTTTTCCTTCCCTTCCCCTTAATTCTTGCCGCCCGCATTCCCCAATCTCCCTTCCAGGGTCCAGTCTTCTGCCCAGGGTCCTCTTCTCCCACGAGGAGAGCTTGTCCCCGCCTGTCACCCATAGTTCTTTTCCTCAATGAAGCCCCATGACCTCGTTCCCCAGGGATTTCCACGTGGTGACACTGTCCCTCAGTGAGGTTTTGAAATCACATCTCGTTTGTCCCCACAAGTTCAAGCAGAGCCCGTGACCCCCTGCCTTCTTTTCTTACCTTTTAAATCTCCCCAATTTTTAAAAGTATATTCCACATAAGCACCGCCAGACATCTGGTCAACCCCCTTCCCCACACCAGGTGACTCCTTTTCTCTGGGAACTGCTGATACGGAAGTAGGTGCAGCAAGACCCACCGTGGGCCAGGAGGAAGAAGAGGCCAGATCCTCTTAACAGAAAATATCTAGGAAAATTCAGAGTCATAGAGGCCTCCTCCAGTCTCCTTCCCCGCTCTGAAGCCAGCTTCACACACACACACACACACACACACACACACACACACACACACTCACACACACACCAGTGGTGGTGAGAAGGCAGCTGCAGGCTTCTCCAGCCCAGCACTGACTGAGGGGAAGCTCTGCTAACCCAGGGCAGCCTCGCAGCTGTCAGAGGGTGAGTGCAGACCTCCACCCTCCACCCAAGGTCAGGGGACCTCCAGGTCCCTGGGGTGAAGATACGTCAGCTCACAGGCCTCACCCACAGCTCCCCAGGAAGTCCAGAGTCTCCCCCTGAGGCGCCTCACACATGAATACACCCAACGGGAAGCCGACCCCTGGCATGGGAAGGTGTCAGGTGACCCAAATGGCAACGATGGCATCCTCAGAAGTGGCAGATTCAGTACCAGCCTTGGGCTGCAATGGCCGGAGTGACGTACAGCTGGGGTTCACCTCCAGTGGATGGAGGGGCTCCTTCCCCCTGCTGTCGGCCTAAGGCAGGTACTGGTGTCACGGGGTGTGGCCATGTCCTAAACCCTAGGACCTGGGAACATGGCTGTGTTAGTGAGCTTTTTATCACTGCGACCAAGATACCCTACAAGAACAACTTAGAAAAGGAAAAGGCTGTTTGGGGGTCACAGCTTCCGTGGTCTCAGCCCCCGGTCAGGCACCTCCATCACCTTGGGCCCCAGGATCTGAAGCAGAACCTCATGGCAGAGGGTGGCTGCTCTGCTCATTAGGTGTGGGGAGCAGGGGGTGGGGGAAGGGGTCACAGAGAAGATAGACCCTTCCAGAGCACACCCCTAGTGATCCCTCCTCCAGCCACACCCCACCTGCCTACAGTCACAACCCAGTGAGTCCTTTCAAATTATTGATCCATCCATTGAGTCAGTCGAGTGGATCAGCTCTCATAGTCTAATCACCTCTCGGCATATCCGCATTGACCGGGGCTTTGAGGGGACACCTCGCATCTAAACCAATGGTCTTATTTGAGAAAAGGGTCTTTGCCTATGGAAACAGTTACAGTTCTTGAGAATCGGGTGGCCCCAAATCCAATGACGAGTGTCGTTATAAAAGCCACAGGAAGAAGTCCCTGTGAAGGCCGAGGCAGTGACCAGGTGATGGAGCTACAGATGGAGGAAGGCCAAGGACCTCCCCTGGAGCTCTGTCCTTGGCAGCACCCTGATTGCTGGCATCGAACTCTGTGAGTCAATAAGTGTCTCTGTGACGACTTGTGGCAGTCCCAGGAAATCCGGACGAGGGGGCAGGGACGGACCTGCCCGGCCGAGAGTCTGTCTTGCTCGGGTTCCTTTTGTCCCTGAGAGTGCTCCTTCCGTCTCTCTCACTCACTCTGCAGCTCCAAGGACCTCCAAGTCCCCATAGAGCTGGGGAGCCTTGACACTCTCTCCAGTGCGTGGGCTACTCTGCTCCCTGGGCTTGGAATTGAAGCAAGGAGTGGCCCTTCAGGAGGATTGCGGGAGCTAGCACGGGGCCTGGCTCAGGATCAGTGCTCGACAAGTAAATACCCACCCTCTCCTCCCCTCAGTGGCCATCCCCCGGAATGACAAGCCCATGCTTGTCTGGCTTGTTGCTTTGGTGGCAGGACAGCAGGGCTGTGACAAAAGACTGTGTCAAAGGTGCCATAGCAGGTGCCTGGCCAGAGTGTGCATGGGATAGATTTCACCAAGGAGTACGCATGGCCCTGGGTCATGAAAACCCAAAACTAAGGGCTGTCACCTTCCCCAGTTTCTCCACTTAAAGAAGGCACTTTGCAAAGTCATAAAAAGATCCTGTTGGGGTAATAAAAAAAAAAAAACAAAAAAAAAACCTGGAAATAAATTGTGGTGATGGTTTCACAACATTGTGAAAATAGTTAAGTCTGCTAAATTGTACATTTAAAATTGACTAAAAACTTGGAGAAATAACAGCCAATGAGTACAAATTTATAGTTAGGAGAAGTAACTTTTAGTATTCTATTGCACAGTCGGGTGACTACAGTGAATAAATTGTATTGTATATTTCAAAATAACTAGAAGAGAGGATTTTGAAAGTACTGACTACAAAGAAATGACAAATGTTTGAGAAGATGGATAAACTGATTATCCTGATTTGATCAACATACATCATATACGTATATATTGAAATTTCATATTGTATCTCATAATCTATGTGTATTTAGTATGTGTCAATTAAAAATAAAATAAAACTTTTAAAATATTGGTAAAATGGTGAATTTCATGTTACATATATTTTTATCATATTTTTAAAAGGTTAGTAATGTCATATACCAAATAAAACAGATTGAATTATACACATTGAGTCAGCAAGTTATATGCTATGTGTGTTCGTCAGCTTTCCATTACTGTAACAAAGTACCAGAGACAATAAGTTTATGAAGATAAAAGGTTTATTTGGCTCACAGTTTTGGAGTTTTCAGTTCATGATGGGTGGACCCCATTGTTTTGGGGCCCATGACAAGGTAGCACATCATAGTGTATGGTGGAGGAAAGCTTTTCACCTCATAGCCATACATGAAAAAGAGACAGGAAGAGACCAGGGTCCCACAGGTCATTACCAGGGCATGCTCCCAAGATCTTCCACTAGGCCCAGCTCTTAAAGTTTCCACCATCTCCAAGGAGTGCCAAGGGCCGGTGACCCATCCTTTCACACAAGGAACTTTGGGAGCATTCCAGATCCAAAGGAAGCAGTATGTGAATGATATCTCAATACAGTCATTTTCTAAAATTCAAACAGATTTTAAGACACACACACGCGCGCGCACACACAAACACACACACACACACACACACACAAACCCACACTTGCAGCAACAAAATAAAAAACTTATGACTTTCGGGCCTGGGGAAACCCTTTTCCAGGAGCCAGCCTGTGCTAACCGGCGCTCCTGGGTCAGCCCTTCCACGTCTTTAACTGGACTCCATCTCGTGGCTGCTTCCTGGATTCGGCCTTGGTGAGTGGTTGGTGTGGCTCAGTCCGTGGGTCTGTCAGGCTGCCTGTCCTGCAGCCTCTGGGTCCCGTTTTTCTGTCCCCTCTGTGCACTAAAGCCCCGGGCCCAGGTGCTTCTTTGCCTTCTCTCTCTTAATTAGCAAACTCTGCATTTCCCTGTCCCCGTGTGACGTGAAGCCTGTGTCACACCTTGGATGTCTGGAGGGTTGTAGGCAGGGTCACAGGATATTTCCACGGGAGGAATTACCCAACAGCAACGATTTTCAAGACAGTCCATATTTCTACCATCCAGACACAAAGACGGAGGCAACCTGCCAATTAGCCCTTAGCACCGCATTCGGAAGGACCATCTAGAATGGTGACCTGCTGCACCTGCTGTGGAGGCATTGCCAAAGAGAAGTGGAAACTCCCACCCAGCAGCCATCGAAGAACCAGGTCAGGAAAACATCCCATTTATAAGCGAGTATTTATCCTCCACAGAGAGGGGCCGGCACCAGATCAGGGTGTGTGCGGTGATCAGCTCTAGCACTAGCAGGGACCTTCCATGGCCTACCCCTGTTCTCAGCTTGATTTGTGTCTTGTCCATAGAAGACCGTCAGCGAGGAGTGGCAGAGCCACAGAAGTCCGGAGGGAAACGATGGGAGTAGGAAAAAAGGAAGAGATAGAACCATCTCAGAAAATAACCTTCAGCCCCACCTAACAGGAAGTGTTTGCGAAGTGGGTGTCAAGAGATTTAGAAAGGGAAGGGTCTCGGTGAGAGCAGTTGTAAGCATGATCTTTCTCATTCTGATTTTTAGAAAGACGGCAATTTGCATAGTGCACCTGTATTAATCAGCTCCTTGATTGAGAGCCGGCGCCTCTTTCCCTTACGATCAAATCGTCTCCAATGACACTGGGGGGATTGACGGTGGTGTTCAAATGAGTAGCAGGGAGGGGAGTCTAAAGTCGCGGCTCAATGAAATAATTTGGCAGTTTTATTAGGAAATCGTTATATTTACCAAAGGAGAAGCTCATTTTGACGGCCAACACAGAGAAACCAAGCAAATCATTTCAAAAGCTGCGTGGGGAAGATGACTCAAGACACATTTGTCCCCAGGGAAAGACAAGCTCAACAGGTGAATCCACCTCTTGACCATCCAGGGCCGTAGCTGGACTCTACAACGTCTTTGCTTCTATTTGTGACTTGGAACCACTGTCCTTGGGCACTGTGGGTTGGCCACGCAAAAGCCACTCTGAACATTCAGAACCTCACTTTCCAGGGTCCATTGCATCTAGGGATGTCAGTGTCACTTGGCTTGGTCTCCCGGGGTCGGGGGGAGACCTCCCTCCAATAAGAGGAAGGTAAGGCCCTGAGGTGAGCTCCACCAGCTCTTGCCCTGGTTTCTGCTCCATCCATCTGTGGTATGAGGCTCTGAGCTCCTGGTGGATGTTTTGCAACCCTGAGGTTCCCCAGGATGAGGTGGGGGTGAGGGGAGCCAGCCACTGAGCATGTCAAAACAAACAGAAGACATCTGGCTGACTCAGCGGAGCAGTGGAACCCACACCCGTCTCTACCACCTTCATGGGGCAGATGTGTGGCCAATGTCTTTTCTACACTTTGGCTGATTTTCAGTCTCTCAATGTGCCCCTCCCAGGAACAGACACTCTTATTCTATCACGTAGTAAAATTTGTCACTTATTTAGTGGTTATTCAAGTTTTATGTCCTGTTTAAGCAACAGCGGCTTACCTTATCCTTACTAAAGCAGACCCCTATTTTGCATCTGAAGTTGAAATACAGAAGCTTTCACATCCTGTTAATGATTTTCCTGGACCTAACTTTTAAGAATATGAGATAGGAATCAGAATATGTTTCCCATACTTATATTTAATTGATTTGGATCATTATTGGGAAAGGCCATTGTCCAACCAAAGTGCTGCCATATTTACTTTGTCATAAATGAAGTAGCTTTGGATGAGAGGGTCTGTATTTAATGCTCCTTCTGCCGCACTGATTAACATTTATATTTTATACGAATACTATGTTCTCTCAACCGCTGAAGCTTTACAATCTCATTGATATGACAAGACCTCTAATTTTATTGTTCTTATTCAAGGGAGGCCTGGCTATTTGCTTTGCATTTTCATATCAATTTTATAATTAATCTGTCACTTTCCCAAAAAGAAAAAAATATATATAAATTTGCACTATTTAGATCAGTCAGTTCTTCATACTATTAAGTCATCAATCCATGAATATAGTCTACTTCACCTCTATTAGACTTTCTTCTAATTTCTCTTTAATATTTTCTCCCACATTTTTCATTGGATTTATTCTCAATATTTAATTGGGGAGGGACTCTATCATAAATGGCATGTATTTTATTTCCTTTGTAATTGTTGCTGGTATCTAGAAATGGATTTGTATGTATCGCCACTCTGTTCAATGACCTTTCGAATCTCCTTAGCAATTCCAATATTTTTTTGAACTCTTCCTTTCTTAAATCCATCATGGTATCTACAAATATCAGTAATATTATTTATTCCTTTTCAGTCCTCATAGCTTTTATTTCAATAATTTTCTTGCTAGAAACTCTAGTAGCAGCTTATTTGTTTGTTTGTTTGTTTATTCATTTAGTTTCAGTACTGAGGATTGAACCCAGGGATACTTTACTACTGAGGCACATTTCCAGACCTTTTTATTTTTTATTTGGAGATAGGGTCTCATTACATTATTGATGCTGGACTCAAACTTGTGATCCTCCTGCCTCAGCCTCCTGAGTTGCTGGGATTACAGGTGTGCTCCCCTATGCCCAGCCACAGTAGATCTTTTTAAAGGTGCCTTCTATTGAATGAAGGAAATTACTTCCGTGTTCATTTTGGTAAGTTCGGATTTTATCAGGCATGCCTACTGAATGTTCTCAAATACGTTTTCTTTATCTATTGGGATGGTCGAGTGGCTTTTTCTTTTGTTTTACTAATGTGATGAATTGTAATTGTTGACTTTGGATTATTAGGTCAATCCTGTGTCTCTGGAATTGACCTAAATTGGTTGTGATTTGTTCTTTTTATACATCACTGGATTTCCTTTGCCAAGGTTTTGCTATAGAATCAAAAACTTACTTTTGCCAAAGTGGTCTGCCTGCGATTTTCTGTCTTGTAACATCCTTGGCCTTAATTATATCTAAACTTACAAGTTTTTAAATGTCTGAGAAAATTCTACAGGATCAGCAGTGATTTAGTTATTAAAGTTTGGAAAAATTCACTGGTGGAACCATCAGGGCCTGAAGTTGTGAGGAAAACTTTAATAACAGATTTGATTTTAGTAGGTATGGAACTATTCAGAATTCCTATTTCTCCCTATTAATTTTCATATGGTCAGTTTTATAAATTATCAAATGTAGCAGCCAACAGTTGTTAACATCACTCATTTTTTCAATGAGAGAAGAATCTGCAATAATGTCCCTTTTTTGTTCTTAATGTGATAATTTATGTCCTGTTCCTTCTGTCTCTCTCATGCACAAATACGTACGTTCCTAGGGGTTTGTAAGTTGTATCCTTTTTTTACGCCAGCATTTGATGCTGTGGCTTTCTGTGTTACGCAGCATTCATCTGTGTCATTAAATCTTGTTTTCTTGTCCCAAATTCTTCTTAAGAATCTCACATCACTATTTTTCAGACATTTTTTTTTCTTTTCTGATGCATTTATTTAAAGTTATGTCTGTCCTTCCAGCTCACATTTGTGGTTTTTTCTCCCCAGGCGGATAATTCAACAACAGTCCCTTCTGGTCCCCAGAAGGCTCTCTCTCTCTGAGTCTTTCAATGACAAAAATGATTTGAAAATCATTTTGTTTTTATAATTTAATGGATTAAAATGCTTTAAAATCCTAGCCTTAATCACCCCCTCCATCAAATAGAAGAAAACAAGAGGAAAAGAAAAATCCCACGTACTTTCAATGTAGTTTTTGCGGGGTTTTTGTTTTGTTATGTGGTAACCTGCCTAATGAAATAGGTTTATCATCTCCACTTGGAGTCAGGCAGGTGGGTTCCGGTAACAGAGGCGGGGAGTGAAGGGAGCAGTCAGAGTTTGAACTGGGAATCCCTGTCTTGTTTCAAGGTTGGGCGCCTTTAGGCAAAGCCTCACCTCCCTCTGTCTCCCCTCCCTTTTTCTTAAACAAGTGCAAGAGCGCTCTTGACAGACAGCACAGCCCCCCACCTGCAAGCTCCCGGGGAGACCTGGTCTGGGTCTTGGAGATCCCGAGGGCGCCCTGCTCCTTGTTGCAGTCCGGTTCACACAGTGGGGCTGCTCCAGGTGCCCACTCACCCCCGCGCTCTCAGTGATGCAGCCAGAGTCCTCCGTGTGTGGGAGCTGTTCTTTCTCTCAGGCAACAATAAGATTTCGCAGAGGGTAAGAAGTAAGACCCTTTATTGAAAATGGCGACACTTGAAAACAAAGAAGGGAAGGCAAAGGGAGAGAGAGAGGGGAGAGGGTCACAGAGTCCTTTGGGAAGTGAGCTTTGACCCAGGGGTTAGGTGTGCCTGTTCTCAGGAGCCCTGCAGGTGTGGCATGTGCTCAGTGCATTTTGCTGGCTGCAAGCAGGGCCTTAAAGAAGACAGGCTGTGCACATTCCCTGAGGCCAGGGAGAGGAGGAGGGGTCCCCGGGTGGGAGCAGCCTAGCTGTCTCTGTGGCAGAGCGGGGAGCTGTGTTGGAGCATGCTGATTGACACACGATTCTGGGCAGGCCGTCACCTGTGGGCTCATCGGCCTGCCACTCATCCTCCAGATGCTCTGTGCTTATTGGTCCGGAAGGCCTGGCTCAGCCTGGCTTCTGGATCACTGGGCAGCCACGGCAGCCATCAGCCGTCATTATTCCAGAGTCCTGTCACACGGCCTGACACCCACCACAATTCCCAGAAACTTGAGAGACACAAAGTTCCTTCTCCGCATTCCCAGGATCCACGGAGGAGCCCGGCACCTCCCCACCCCCATCCTTCCTGGTGCCCTCCCCCTTGCCAGCCCACCAGGTCCCCCCTTACCCACTGGCAAAGAAAGAGAGCCCTGGCCAACCAGTACCCAGCAGCCAGGGACAGCAACTCCGTTTTCAACAGCGGTTCCCTCCCAAGTCAGGTGTGAGGCTGGGGGCTGTTAATCAGTTAGGCGATGCTGATTGCATCTTAATAACAAATGCAAAGAGCCCAAGAGCAGCAATTTGCAGTAATGGGGAAAATCAGCAGGTCCCTGGGGTTTGACAGGAAGTAAACACTCTCCAGGTTCAAATTTGGGGGAGGAAAATTTGTCTGTGAGTACTTTGGCAGCGCTGGGAGCTGCTGGTGCTTTTGGCCCTAAAGGGGAAGAGGCTGAATGAGAAGAGACCCAGGCTAGACAGAGAGCGGGGAGGGAGGCTGAGGCCAGAGTTCACCCGTCTCCATCCTCCACCCTCTGCACCCCCCCTACTGGAGGCACCCCATATGGGAACATGGTGCTGTGTCTCCCATCCCTGCCACCAAATGCCCGGCAGAAACAGGAGAAAAGACCACCACTAGTAAAATCTGGCCAAGCAAGTATAATTGTTTCAAAGTATCCCTGGTTGAGGCTGACCAGGAAAAGGGCCATGTCCCCCCACCATCCTTTCTTATTGTAAACACACAGCAAGAGGGGGTCTGAGGCTTCCTCCACAAAATACCACCACCTCCCCCCCCCCACCAGGAGAGTCCTTTCTTTTATAATCTCCTTGGTTATCACCATTAGAAGGTGAAACATTTTCCACCGCATCCGGTTTCCTCCTCTCTAAGAGAATGTTCCCGATGCCGAACGCACATATTTTTCTTACATGTAATTTGATTTGGATGGTTTCTTGACCTGCATCCAAATTGAGCCGTGGGTAATTATTACTGTCACTATTGTTATTAATACTGATATTTATCATAATCTCACCAATGCTGGGGACAGCCCTTAATCTTGCTGTTTTATTTGGTTGAAGGGAAAAGTGCGAAACGCTGGCCTCCCTCCCAATTTATCCTCTTGTATTCACTTTACCAAACTCGTACTACGGGAGTAATTAGCCCAATTTATAGTGATCCCGAGTCGGCTATAACTCTGAATTGCTTTCAGAGGAGACTGCCAAGACCAGTGGGTGGAAGTCCCAAGCTTTATCTCATTAAAGTGAGAAAATATCTTATTGTTATGGCTTCCACCCAGATAGAAGTAATGAGCTCCCTGTCACCAGAAAGATTCAAGTAGAAGCCAAAAGATCATCTATCCGGTCAGCAGTTGCAGGTTTGCGGGGACATTTCCCCTCCTTCCTCTGCAGGTTTGCTGAAATAAGGTGGCAAAGATTCATTGGAGAAAGGATCCAGATTTATTACCTGCAGGGGGCGATCACGGGGCAACTTCCACTAGCTCCACATGATACAGTGGGTAACTCACCCCTTTCCCAAGGGGAGGGGAGAGTCGGGAGCATAGATCGTCTTTAGGGGAATAGTAAATTGTTTTTAGGGGAACTCAAGGGCTTGGAGAACAAAACAACGGCCTGGGACCGTCCATTTGGTCCACAGATTCTCTGTGGGACTGAACTAGAGTACAGTGGTGTGTGACCAAGGGCTGCACAGGTGTGTTGATGGTCTGCAGTTATTCTTTCTTGATACGAGTCTAGTCTTCTCTGGTTAATGACATTTCAATAAGAAGATGGAAGTTGATTGTGTTCTTCTTTTTTGCAGACTGGTCTTTAGGCAGATCAGAGAACTCTGTAGAAGGTTCTCCTGGCCCTGGGAGGAGAGCACACAAAGGAAGGGCAGAGGGACCTGGATTGTGAGCCTACTTCCTTCAGGTCAGTATGCGGAAAACACACACACGCACACATACACACACACACACACACACACACACACACATTGGGAAAATCAACACTTTCTAGCCTCAATGGCTAGGAAAGTAATAAACTAGGACTGTACTTCTCAGACTTCAGGTCCATCAGAATCACCCAAAACTTCATTCCCACATTTCTAGGTCCCCAGAGCTGCTGATTTACTAAGTCGCAGAAGCAGGGCCCAAGAACCGGCATTTCCAATATGGCGCCTCTGAGCACCACTGAGCGAAGGAAGGTCAGAGGAGCTCATTGAAAGCTCTCTTTCTAATATAAGATTTTATGATGCCCTAAAGGAAAAATTATTTAAAAAGAAACCAAGACCAATTGGATCAGGTCAAAGAGATAAGTTGTGGCCATTCTTACAAACTTAATATGGATGTTTAAAAAGAGGATGAATTCAGTCTTCACCTTTTAATACTTTCCTGTCTCCACAGATAATCTGATTTATCCTACAAATGCTCCAAAGTCTGCTTTTTTCCCCCCACTGTCTCATTTTGCTGGAAGTTTTCCATTGCTCCTTAAGTTCATGTGGGAAAGTCACACTTATTCAAAAAGATAAAGCCCAGGTTTTTAGTCTTTCTGTGATAATTGTGCACCCTCTGGCTTTGATGCCTCAAAACAAAATTTAAAAATTCTCCTTTCAGACGTGAGGAGCACCAGGTAGCTCCCCCACATGTCTGGTGATCTCTGTTACTCTTGACCACTCAGGGGCTCTGAAATGACCCAGAACCAAGTTTTGAGTCAACTGTATGAATCCCTGGGGCAGCTGTAAAGGAGAGCAGGGAGAGATGAGCAGGCCAAGAACTCCTTACAGAGCCTGCGGGCCGTCTCCCATGCACATCATCCGATGGATCCCCTGACCCATGCAGGAGTGCAAGACAGGAATCATTTCCTCCACTTTACTAAAAAGGGAGGTGACACTTTGAGAGTTTCTAAATTATTCAAAGGCCACAACAAAGATTGTAGAACATTATAGAAGAAAAATTCAGGTTTTCTGGCAATTGGGGTGGTCATTTTTTGCCTACCTCATCAAGCTGCTTTTGGAAATAACACAATAGGCCAAGAGGTGAGACAAGGAAGACAGTCAGGAAAATGGTAAATTTGCAGCAGCGAGATATAGGGATAGGGAGCTTGGGAACCATCACTCCCCTCTCTATCTCCTCAGTCTCCCTGGCAAACCTTCTCATCCATCCGTCCATCCACTGCTTCATCCATCCATTCATTTATATATTCATCTATTCATCCATTCACAATCCCCTCTGCCTTTCAGGATTGTCTATCTCCTGGGGTTCAGATGAAACCTTATCTATCCATCCATTTATTCAGGTATTCATCTATCCATCCATCTATCCTTCCATCCATCCATCTATCCATCTGTTCATCCATCCATTTCATTTCAAAAACGAAGAGACAGGCCCCAAAAGGTGAAGTGCCTTGCCCAAGATCACACAGCTAGTTAATAGCAGGGTCAGGGCTAGAACTAACTAGAACTCAAATCTCTGACCATCATTACAGTCTATCCACTCCACGACTTTCCAGGAGAACGACAGAGTGACAGTTGGGTAAATTTGCAGGTGTTCTTTGCTCTGTTTTATCCTGTACCTTCCCTGTATTCTAGAAGTAGGCTATTATTTTATGCTTATTTTCATGAGTAAAGGAAAGAGATACAAGAACAGACTCACCCTTGGACTATGCAGTGTGCCAGGCAAACTTTTTTTTTAGGAGTGTGGGTAACTGTTTGAGGCACCCCAAATCTGCAGGCCAGTGGTTCAACCACGGTGGTCTGATCTCGTGTGGTTTTGAAGAAATGCTCTTCTAATCAGTGTGAGTGCCCTGCTTACAGGCTGCCCTTCTAGAACTGAAACCCAGCACTGGGGCTTCGGGTGATCCTATTGGTACAAGGTCTGAACTCTTTGAGCATCTGGTAGACCCCTCTTGGAGGAAAAGTCATAAAGTGCTCCAAAAAGGAGGGGCAGGGATGGGGTCCCTGTATATTTCAGGCAGTAGAGATGGCTTTAGAAAGGTTCAGAAGATACTTCAATGTGCAGGCTCCCCTTAGTGCAGGTTCTGGGGCAAGGGTCCTGGTTATCCGGGTCTAAGGGCAGGGTCAATGCAAGCTTGAGGACTCAGCCTAGAATACACTCAGTGACTTGAATACGAGGTTTCCCAGTGCAGGGACTACGTCTTCCCTGTGCTAGGGGAAGAAGGCAGAGGACAGGCAAAGGGCAGGAGGAGAACCTTGAGGTGCTCTGGATCCTGAGTTCTGCCCAAGCAAGAAGAAAGGAGAATCGATGACACAAACCTGAAGTGCAAGGGAGATGGTCCTCCCGGGCCTAGGAAAGCCAGGAGGCTGGTGATCCCCAGCTCCCTCCTCCCGGTTCCCCAGGCCCGGCAAGGAGACCCGCCGAGGAAGGTCGGGAACGTCAGGTGGGCCTGAGGCAGCTCTCAGAAGCCTGCCCTTTCCCTCTGGGTGCTCTGGGCCAGTGACATGCCACCTGTGCTCCTGAGAGCGGGGCAGGCAAGGCAAAGAGAAAGACCAGGAGGGACCCCTGAGAGGCGTCAGGGTCAGCCGCTGAGGGGTGAGCCGAGACCTGGGTGAAGGACTCTTCAGTAGGTGGTGACAGGAGGAGGACCACCTCTCCCCTCCCCTCTGCCTCTCAGGATTGTCTGTCTCCTGGGGTTCAGATGAAACCTTAAAAAAAGAGAGGAGCGTCCCAACTTGGCAAAGAATATGTTCTCACCACTTGGCTGAACGGGGGCTCCGAAGAAAAGAGAAGTTGCAACCAAAAGCAAAACAAAGACATTCAAAACGATGCATTTGACACATCTCAAATTTTGTCCTGGCTTCCCACCCAGTACAAGAGGTGGCTGTGAGAAGTCACGGCAAACGTCCTGGAGAGTGTGGATAGATAGATAGGGCCCTAGAGCCCTTTGGTCCTGGGCACGCGGCAATGGTTGGGCAGCAGGAAGCCGGTGCAGGGCATTCCTTGGCACTCCTTGGCATTCCTTGTACCTGGAGGCTCTCGGTTTGGGTCTCTTGCATCTCCTGCAGGCCTGTGATGCTCAAGAGGCCATGGAGAAGGGACACAGCCCTGGTGTCATAAGGCCACCTCCGTCTTGTTCACCCTCCCCCAGCCTCTAGCCAAAGGATGCGGAAAGCATGTAAAAATGGCCCCAAGCCCCCTCCTCAGAGACAAGCCCCTCATGGGTCTTGGGGTCAGGGGCTTGGTTCCAGTCTCAGCAAGGCCATGCCCAGGCCCCAGACCCCTGGCCTCTGCTGAGAGGAGCCCTTCTCCCAGGTCCTGAGCAGGGGTTCAGGGGAGCCCTGGAGGCACCAGCCGGGGGAGGGGACTCTTGCAGGAGGACCTGCTGAAGTCATTGCTCATCCGGGCACCCATCTTGTCTCCTTCTGTTGTTTCCAGCAGTGAGGATGTTCTTGTCTCCTTGTGAAAAGGTCTGGGTCACCCGAGGACACTTTGTGCAGTGATCCAGCTGGACTTTGTCTTCATGTCACCGGATCTCTGTGTCCCCTGCAGGAGTGATGGCCATCATTTCCACAGTAACAAATACCCGGTAACTGAACTAGTTAGGAGGATTAAAATAATAATAAAAAAAAAAAAACAACTGTGATCTATGAAATAATGTCTGATCTTCCGTTCTCTTTCAGAAAAGAAGAGAGCAACTGGTATCCCAACAGGGTTTCACCTCAGTTGACTGCAAAGAAACGTGTTTCACAGCAAATGAATGTGTAATAGGAAGCAATCGTACGTATCAATATTCATCCGCAGGTAGAAAATATGTCCCCAGAGTAAGGTTTAGGGAAAGAGCATTGCAGTCCAAAAGTAGTTAGGACTAATCACCTACTCCTAGTATAGGTATAGGGATAACTATAGCTATAAGTTTAGGTTGGGTGTAGGTATAGGAGTTGGTACAGGTAAAGGGGAAGGTGTAGGTATAGATGCAGGTATGGGTACAGATATAGGTATAAGCATCATCATAAGAGAAGCATAGCAAGTCCTGAATCTAGTCCACTATTAACACTTACTAAGCTGTTAGCAATCCTGCCTCAACCCTCAGCACCACCCTAGATACAGTGGGAGATATATCAAAAGAATATAAAAACTTTAAAAAATCTTATAGAAATGACAACCTGACTTAGGAATTGTCATTATTCCTAAATCAGAAAACAACACAAACAATTACTCTGATTAGTAAATACAGTAAAAACAATAGATGACATGTCTTAAGTGCTTACTGAATACCAGGTCTTCGAAAAAGTATATGTTACCTCAATAAATCCTTAGGAAAACAGATAATAATTGTTAGTAGAGCCACCCTGCAGAACCAAAGGTTGAGGGGTCTGAGCTGGCCCAAGTTCCTGCAGTCAAGTCAGGATTTCAGGGTGTGTGAGGAAGCACCCCCACAGCCACCCACCCTGCTCCATTCTGTGAATGTACCAGTGAGAGGGACCAAAAGTCAGTGCAGTGGTCATTCAGAGTAGACACAGAGCCGAGCCCCAGAACAGCCAGAGCAGGTCAGAGCAGGACATGCACTGCCTGGTACCAGGGTTGTCAAAGCCTGACCTGAACTTTAGCCAAGTAAAGAGAAAATGCTGGCAGCTGGCTCTGATCCTAGCCACATGGGGGAGTTGAGAGTCCTGGGAAACTAGGTTTCTACCCCCAAATCTGTCCAACCTAGGCCTGAAAAGGTAGGTGACTTTTACAATGTCGCATGGATCCCTTAGCTATAAAAATGGTAATTGGAAGAGACGCTGTGTAAATCTTGTCTTAGGGACAGGGGTCAGAGGAGGACATGGTCTAGCTCAGGATGCAGCTGGGAACGTATCCTGGAAGCTTATCTCCTTTGCAGGAGTCTCTTTGATTGAATGTACTTGAATACCTTGAATATCAGATTGTCGCAGACCTGATACTCAACACCCAGCTGACATGTGCACAGTCACCTGAGCCGTGAATGGCTTCTCAGCCTCCATGCTTTGCCATTTGAGGCCTTGAGCTACCTTGAAGTAACCCAGATCTCAAAGATACGTAAAATAAATGAAGTGCTGCCTCTCGGCTGTGTGAAACTGGAGGCGGAGACTGTGCTCCCTCTTAGGGAGATGAAGGTGGAGGTGAGCCTGGGGGATAGCAGGAGGTGAAGTAGCTGTGGAAGGGTGAGAGAAGTGGGTCCCAGTGGGGAAGCTGGAGCCAGGATTAGAATCCACATCTGCCTGAACCCAGAGCCTCAGCTCTTGCCTGGCTCTGTCACCTGATGGCAGTGCAACCATTAGGTCCCTTGGCTGCTTCTCTGCATCCTGAGTTGTGTCCGAATGAAAGGAAGGTTGGTTTGCACACAAAAAGTCTCCCCTGCACACCGGCAAGCACAATGTGACCTACAAGTCAATGTCGACTCTTCAAAGAGTTTCTGAAAGACCCCGCCAGCAACAAGGGAAAAAATACAATATGGAGGATTTAAGCAAGAGTGAGAAAGTAGCTGTTAGAGAGTCCACAGTTACTCCTTTTAGCAGAAGGTACAGATTGTAAGTTCAACGAGTTTTGACAAAACAAATTGGATACCTGTGTAACCGCCACCCAATCAAAATACAAAATATTGCCATTACCCCAGAAATTTTCATTTTCCCTCTTTCTAGTCCGTTCTTGCCCTAGAGGCCCCCACTATTCTATCACCGTTGATTAATTGGCCTTGCATAGATCTTGACATAATTGAAATCAGATACTGTATACTCTTGCGTCTCACATCACAGGCTCTCCATGTTTGGGGGATTCTTTTATGTTGTTGCAGATATCCATTTTTATTCTTTTTGTTGCTGGGTGTGATTCCAATGTGTCTATATATGTTACAATTTGTTCATACATTTTCCTGTTGATGGATGTTTAGGTTGCATTTAATTATTAACTGTAGCTAACATATTCTTTTACAAGTCTTTTTAAGGTCATATGCTCTCATTTTTCTTGAGTTAACATCTAGTAGGGGAATGCTGAGTCACTGACAAAGGACATTTAACTTAATCCTCAAACTCTGTCAAAGAGTTTTCCAAGGTGAGTTTACAACAGTGAGAGTTCCGGTTGCTCCATATTCATTTGATGACTCTCTTTAACATCAGCTCTTCTGGTGAAATTGTGGTTTTGACTTGCATTTTATTAATGGCTAATGATGATGGACATTTTTTCATTGGAATTTTTATTTTTAGTTTTTGTTGTTTGGGTTGTTTGTTTTGTTTTTTTTTCCATTTCTACATCTTCTTTGGTAAAACATCTGTTTGAATCTTTTATCCGTGCTTTTAATTGGATTGTTTGCAGGGGTTCTTATTATTGAGTTCTGAGAGTTCCAGGGTACAAGCTTTGATATGTTCTGGATAAAAGTCTTTTATACAAGTGATTTGTAAGTAAGTGTTTTTAGTAGAGAGCTTCTCTTTTCATTCTCTTAACAACACTTCTCCAGAGCAGAAGTTCTTAATTTTGATGAAGCCTAATTTTCCAATTTTTTTTCTTTTATGGGCTAGGCTTTAAAGGCGTACTAAAAAATCTTTTCCTAAACCAAATTTACAAATATTTTATCCTTTTTTTTCTTATACAAGTTTAATAGCTCTATGTTTCACATTTAGGCCCATTGTACATTTTGAGTTCATTTTCGTTTGTGGTGTGAGGTATAGATCAAAGTTATTTATTTATATTTTTTGGCATATGAATATCCCATTGTTCTAGTACCTTCTGTTGAAATAAATGCATATTTTCCACTGAATTTGGCACCTTTTTTTAAAAAAAATTAATTGACCATATATGTGTGGGTCAATTTCTGAACTCTTCTAGTAATCTGTTTATCATAATGTTAATATCTTAATCATTAAATCTTTACAATAAATCTTAAAGTCATATATTATGTATATTCTTTGTTCTTTTTAAAAATTGTTTTGAGCATTCTAAGTCATTTGCTTTTACATATGAATTTTGGAATCAGATTATCAATTTCTGCCCCACAAAAAAATCTAATGGATTTTGATTAGGAATTCACTGAATCTATTTAACAATATCAATATTTTATTGGATCAAGAAAGTCCATAAATATGGTATATCTCTTCATAAATTCAAATTTTCTTAAATTTCTCTTAGCAGAGTTTTTATAATTTTGTACAATTTATTTCTAAATATTTTGTTTCAGTGGTATTTTTTTAATTTTAGTTTTCAACCTTTTTGGTATTAGTATGCAAAAATAATATTGTTTATTGACCTGTATTCTACAAATTTGATCAATTTATATCTAGCAGTTATTTTGTAGATTCCTTGGTATTTACTATGTGTACAATCATGTCATTTGTAAAGGTAGTTCTATTCTTCTTTTTTAATTTTTTTGGCTTTTTATTTCTTACCTTGCCTCATTACCCTGGCCAAGACCTCCAGCACAATGTTGAATGAAAGTGACAAAAGCAGGTGTTTTGTCCTATTATTGTCTTAGATGAAATGTGTTCAATAGATCTTCATTGTGTATGATGTTTGCTGTAGTTTTTTGCTTTGCTCTTTTTCTTTCAGATTTAAGACTTTTTTGTGCTAAATCTTCTTTCAGACAAATTTGTCTTCTATTTTTATTTTGCGAAGAGTTTTTAATCTTTAAATGGGTGTTGAATTTGGTCAAGTGACTTCTTTTTCTTTTCTCCCTCCTCCTCCTCTTTCTGCACCTCCTCCTTCCTTCTCCTCCTTCTCCTCCTTCTTCTCATTATTATTATCATCAGGGATTTAACCCAGGGGTGTTTTTCCACTGAGCCACATCCCCAGCCCTTTTTATTTTTTATACCTAGGGCAAATGTTTCTGCCAGCCATTTAGGGGCCCTAGTATGTGTGCATTTCTGGGCAATTTTGCTGATTCTGGCACATCCTGAAGCTGGGTCACAATGACACGGCTGTAGTCTGGTGTTTTCTGACAATTGTACTTGTGTGTGGTAGCTTCTGTTTTCACTCAAACACTGTTCATTATGAGAAGTTCTTAATCTTAAGACAAATCATTTTGGAATTACACAGTTAGCTATTAGAAGTAGTTCCTGCAGGGCTCCTTTCACCGACCATGTTTCTGGAGATGAACGTAAACAAAAAGCCTCAGAACTTGGCCTGCTTCTCAGGACCAATGCACAATCTGAACAAGAACAAAAAAGAATGCAAAAGTACCATGGGTCCTTCCAGTGAACCAAAAACCATGGGTTCAAGAAAGATCAGGAAGGAAATGAAGCCCTGAGGTGTGTCGTGGGGCAGCCAGGGACCACATCATCTGTGGATCAGTCTACCCAAACCACACGCTTGAGCAGCCAGTTTGCAAAAAGGCTACAACTTTGTTAGCCCAAATGTGACCAGGGCTATCTACTTCACCTCCCAGGGCTGGTAGGAACAATGCCCCTCCCCTGGGGATCAGACCCAGGGCCCGCTGCATGCTAGGCATGAGCTCTACCACTGAGCTACACCCCCAGCCCAGAGACATGCTGATACTACTCCCTTAACACCTGTCACCCAATCGCAAAAGGAAACGTCCCATCATATCATTAGACGTGACAACGCAGATGCTTGAAGGCTAGCCTCATCCAGGCTGGGAATTAGCTTTTTCTCTGCGTGGCTTCCAACTTTATACCTATTTTTCCTTCTTTTCAAACTTTTCTGTCAACCAAATGTACCAAATATCTAGAAAACAACTTCCTTCCGTTGATACAACAACGGAAACTGGGATCAGGGGTGACTGGTCCTTCATGACCAGCTTGAGAGTGTCTTATTACGATGACACTACCAAACCTCAAAATATTCTAGAACGGGCATTCCTCGGAAGTCATCTGCAGGGCCAAATCACCCACAAAAAAAAAACATTTTAGGCTTGAATTTTTGTTCAGCAAGAAAATCCTGTGGTAATCAAGAGATCTGGGGTCGAATAAGCTCACGAATGGTGTGTGTTTGTGTGTGTGTGTGTGTGTGTGTGTGTGTGTGTGATGGTATCAAATCCTCCTGGAAAAGCATATTGAAACTCTTGGATATGCTCTTTAACCTAGTGCCAAGGTCAGTTTGGTTTTGTTTGGTTGGTTTTGTTGGTTTTGTTTTGATGTTGGAAACCACTGTTTTGTCTTTTTTATTTGGTTGGTTTGGTTTGGTTTGGTTCGGATCAGGGCTAACACCCTCTAACTGGGTCCACAGAGCAAATTCCTTACCCTCAGTGTGTTCACTCAACCCTCGGACTGACTCTTCTCTGCACCTTGCAAAAGTGAAACAAGCATTTCTCTGGGCAACACTTGATGCTGTTTATCACAATCACCTCTGAAGACCCTTCAGTCTGGCCTTGCCTTTGTGACCACTTGGATGCAGGACACCACTGGGAAAAGGATCGAACTTAGGTCTCTGACTTACCTTGGTAGTTGAAGGCAGGCCAGGGTGGAAGGAGGGTGAGGTTTTGCAGGGGAAAGTGCAGATGGGGTGAGAGCAGAGGGGAAGAAAGCATTAGGCAGGGAGGAGCAGAGAGATCCGAGAGAGGACTGACCATAGAGAAGGTGGGGTGTCTCTGCCAGAGACTGTGCAGCCTCTGAGCGTGGTTCACTCCCGAGAGATGAGGTGGGACTTTGTCCACCACGGGGCCAAGAACTTTTATGAAGACGATAATTAATGTGATGAAGATAATCAAGGCAATGCTGCTTCACCCTCAATTCAGTCTGATCAAGCCATGACTACAGTCTGGACAATAAGATCCTACTTCTTCTTCTGCCTCTCTTGCCATCTTTTACTGTCCTGGAGGGGTTTATTGAGTTTTTAATTATAAAAGAATTTATTTTCTTTAATGCAAAACTTCCTGGTGCTCTTTTAGAGCACTGAGTTTCTTTTCTACATCTCAGGGGAAGTTTCTTCCACCTAGGAGACTCAGGAGCACTGTCTGGTAGAATGTATTCCAGGGTAGATCTGAATTTTCCAATATGGAAGCCACCGACCACAGGTGGCTATGGAGCAGTTGAAGCACGATTAATGTGAATGAGAAACTGAATTCTTAATATCAATGAATTTAAAGTTAAGTAAGTACACATGGCTAGTGGCTACTCTGTTAGAGAGTCACTCTGAATAGAAGAACTTCAAGGGGGAAAGAGAATCTTTACCATTTAGTCTTAAGATGGCCTCATCATATTTTAAGTAGTGTAAAATCTGCCAAACTATTGATATTTCTCTTAGTTTTACACTAAGTTGTGCAAGCTACACTAAGTCTTATTTTAAGATACACCATATTCTGCAGTATTCACATTCTGCATACATAGCAATGATTTCTCCTGATTATCTGACTTTGAAAACATCTGGAAGGCTACATGCATAATAAATATAAAAAGACTTGGAGACAGGCGGACTCTGGTCCAAATCCTCGTCCTGACACTTCCAATCTTCAAATGACCCTCAGGTTGGAGGATCAACCTTCTTTACCCACGTCCATCTACAGGGTGCAGCAGGGACCTGTCGTCCCTAAATGTGGTCTTCTTCCCTCTCCCCAGGCATGGGTGATTTATCTAGAAAGACAGACAACCCAAAATGGAACAAGTGTCCTCTTGCTGGGGAATTTGGAAAGAAAGAGAAACCAGGTGCTTCTGGGAGCTGAATCTGTAACATTAACTTTGAGTCCTGTTGGCTTCTTGTTTTCAATAGATCAGCTGCAAATTTCAAGGGGGCCAGTCTGCCTGAGAGAGAAGTACACAGTGAGGCAGAGCAGGACACGAAGAAGAGGAAGGTTGAGGGCACTGGGGGTGTCCTCACCCAGACAGAGGCTGGCCGTCCTGGGGAACCACACAGACCTGATGGCTAGAGGAAAGAGCAGTTGTTGTGTTAAGCCCCTGAGGTTCTGGAATTGTTATGACAATATCGTTGATCCCGGCCTCGTTCCCTCATCTGTAAAATGGGGCTGCGTGTAACTTAGGCAGTGTCCAGGAGATGCCTCTCGCAGCACCTGTTCCAGAGATGGCTTAAGCAGAAGCGTAATTCCTTTATTCCTGGGATTGGTTTATTCTAGTGCAGTCCAGAGTGACTTACAGACAGCTGAGTTCGTGTGGCACAACCAGGGTACAGCCCATGCATCCCGCCTCCATCATGCAGGGCCTCAGCTGCCTGGCACTGGCCACGGGCAGCTACAGACCTCCCACTACCCTCGAAACAGCTTGGGCCTGGCACCCTGGCGCTGCGTGATTCCCCCCCCCCTCCTCCTCCTCCTCCTCCATGCAGGCAGATGAGCAGTGACTCACGAACCAGCCCTTGGAAGACAGCAACTGGCTCTGCCAACTGGTGCTTCAGACAAAAAGGAAGGAAAATCCAAGGTTCCAGCTAATCCATGGACACTGCCGAGGCAGGCGTGGAACATCCTTCCCACAGCCCAGGGGCTGCCCTTGGCTGACCTACGAAGGCTCACTTCATGTCTGTGGGAATCTGGAGTGCCCCTTGTTGGAGTGTGTGTGCACGCACATGTGTGAGTGCATGGGTGCACAGAAATTCCTGCTGGGATGCAGCAGAGGGACTCCGTTGTCCTTATGTTCTAGAGTTCCACTTGGCACTCTTTGCCTCTGGTGCTGACCCCAAGGTCTACCGCCAGGGCCGGCTCCTCGCTCTCCAAGGGAGCGTGTTTACCCTGTCAGGAAGCACTGAGGCGACCCTGGACAGACTCTATTGTTCTGCCTATAACAACCAATCCCACGTTATGTGCAGCTATGATGCACCAATAAAAATGAAAAAAGATTTTTTATAAGGACACATTTATGAGCTCTGAGGTCAAAAATGAAAATAAGATCAGTTTGGTTTTATGACCTATTGAAATGGTCACGTTATTCTACAGCCGCCAACTGGACACTCAACAGAGGACGATTCCTGGTGGAATTGTAGAGGGTCTCCTCTTTCTTTCTGAAGTACTGAGGTCAAGGTCTCAGCAGGGAGCCATCATATCTTTGGAGGTTTGCAGACCACAGCAGGTTCTTTGCACAGACCAGGGTAAATTTCAGGTTTCACTGAAGTGTGAGGCCAGGGCCTCCGGAGTCTTGTCCAATCTTCAGCGTTGCTGGGTAGAAAGGAGGCCCTCTGTCTTGGGAAGGGTCTCCAGTTTCTACCCAAATCCTGTGTGCTTGCTTCAAGTTGTCTCTGACCACTGTCTAGAGACAGGCAGAAATGGAGGAAGGAAACAGGAACCGTTCATCTTTACTTTCAGTCATTCCCGGTGGTCCCCAAGGTCAAGTCTTCGGGGTGGCCATTTCCATAGACCTCCTTGCCTTTGGTGGGGGTGGAGGAGGCTAGATTCTGTGCAAATTTATTCTGCCAAGTCATGATCCCCCAAATTTAACAGTGCAGGACCAGAAATGTGTGTGTGGTCTACATAAGCTTCTTAAAAGAAGGCAGGGACCCTGTGCATCTTCAGGATTGTAGTGAAACCAAACTGCAAAGAGACTCTGGGACTGGCGGGGAAGACAGAGTCTGCACCTCCTTCCTGTAGTGCTGACAAGGGCCCTCCTGCCCTTTCCCCAGAAACACTTCATTTGTGAGCGAGAAACACGGGTTTCCATGAAGGGCAGTTTATAAAATTGAGTGGCTGGTTCTTTAGCTTCTCGCATGTTGGAGTTCTTCTTGCACAGTGCGGTTATTCAGAGAGTTTATTTGGTTATTTGTTTTCTTTTTCATCTCAAGGGGGATTTTAATGAGGTTGACTCTCAGTTATGTGGGTTATTGAGTTTGTCTGCTGGCTGCTGAGCTGGGCCTGGGCTGGAGAGTAGAGGGAGGCAGCCAGATGCTGGAGGTGCTGCTAAAAGAGGAGGGTTTATATACAAAGTGTGGGCTCTGGAAGGGAAGAGGAAGGATAAAGGGCCAAGATACGAGGTCAGGGCTTGTTGACCAGATTTGATATGGAACCCCAAGAACAATAAAGGGTGACCCCAAAGTTGCCTAGCCTATAGGAGCCTCCACACAACTGATAGGTGGTATGATCCCATAGAGAATTATGGGATGGTGTCATGATTGTCTACTTTCTAGTATCCATGTTCAAAAAATGAAATTATTTTAATATGTTTTATTTAACACAATGAGTCCCAAACATCATTGTTTAAAAATTAGTGATGCTGGCCGTGGTGGCTCACACCTGTAATCCCAGAAGCTCGGGAGCTGAGACAGGAAGATCACGAGTTCAAAGCCAGCCTCAGCAAAAGGGAGGTGCTAAGCAACTCAGTGAGACCCTGTCTCTAAATAAAATATAAAATAGGGCTGGGGATGTGGCTCAGTGGCCAAGTGCCCCTGGGTTCAATTCCCAGTAATAAAAAAATAATAATAATAAAATAAGATTAATGACGTCTTACATTATGTTTTGTTTTTCATGTTAAGTCTTCTACTTTTAGCACAGCACGGGGCGGGGGGGGGGGGACCAGGCACATCCCAAGTGGTCCACGGCCACCTGTGGCTGGCAGCCATCCAAATGTCCAGATGAGGGTGAAGGAGTAGGATGATGTAAGGAGAGGTGGGAAAGATGGCTTGTTTAGAGAGGAAGTTGATAACCTTTGCCAGGTCACGCTCAGGATCCTGGTGGGACGCCTAGAGGCGACGACTTAAAAGAGACATGGAACTGGGTTGGGGAAGAGGATTGGCCACAGTGAGTCAGAGGGAATGAGAGGCCCCAGCTACTGTATCCCACAGCAGATGCCCCCACACTGTTCCTCGTTGACAGCTTTTGAAACTGGAAGCATTTGGGACTATTGCCTGTCCTTTCTCTTCCCTGGCAGCTGCCAACCTTCAAGCCATTTTCCTGTATATGCCAAGGGTTCAGGTTCAAGGTCTCTGTGCAGGAACCATCTGACACCATCTGTTGAGTTCCCGCTCTCAGGGGCAACCACGGTCCTCTCTAGCCACCATTTTTGGGTCTCGCAGGGGTGAATATCCATTGTGATATTTTTCTACCTTGCAAACACTGATTTCTCTATTTCCAAATCTCACACGTGTGTGTGTGTGTGTGTGCACACATACACATTCATATACACACACAATCTACAATAGCTTCCCATTACTTTTCTTCAAAATAGAAATATTTTTATTATCTATTATACAAGTAGTACATTCTCACTGTGAAAATATCAAATAATACAGAAGTTTACATACTACCAGAAAATAAATGTATGCTTAGCCAACCTTAACTATTTTTTATTTCTTATGAAGAGGCATCATACCGTACCGTACCATACCATTTTGTAGAATCTACTTTTTATCTTAAATGCATATTTTAAAACTATCCCTCCACTTCAGCCTTTTTAATGGATACACAGAACTCAGTTTTATGGTTGTTCCACCATGTATTTATTTGTCTAATCTCTTACTGATAAAGATTTATGTTGCTTCAAATTTCTTTTCTTTTTTCTTTCTTTCTTTCTTTCTTTCTTTTTTTTTTGTTATACTGAATAACACTACAACGGATCCTTTAGCATACATCTCTGCACAATTATCAGGATTTTTCCTTCATGCAAATACTATTTCTCATGTGAAACTGTATCATGGATATCATGAACATTTTAAAGATCTCAATGAACATTCTCAAAATGTTCCACAAGGCTTATATTCATTTATATTCCTTTCAGCAACACAAGAGTTCCTTTTTCTAACTCCACACTAGCATTAGTTATTTTCATTCCTTTTAATCTTACCCATCTAACAGGTGATAAATATCTCACTATGTCTGCACTTCTCTGATGACTCATGAAGGAGAAACTTTTAAGTGTGGATTGGACATTTGTTTTCTCCTGTGAGTGACCTGTTCATGCTCTTTGCCCATTTCTGTATCAGGGTTCTTACCTTTGTCTTAACTTAATGGTACCAACAATCTGTCCATAATGTGTGTGGTAGCTAATTTTCCCAACTGTTTGTTTTTGAGTTTATTCAGGGTGCCTTTCCTTACTATCCCATTGCAGTAAGATCAGTTACAAAAAAAAAAAAAAAAAAATCAGGTGAAGAAGCTGCGGCAGGGAATGGGTGACAGATATGACAAAAAGGGAAGACAGGGCTCTTCCATGGTGACAGAATTGGCCCCCCAGCAATCTGTAGGCACAGTGAAAATCTTTTCATTATCTCTACATCGAATTTGAGTTCTCCTTTTGTTAAGCATCAAAGAGTAAGTTTGTGTTTTCATTGAGTCTCTAACCAGTAAAAAGACAGAAATAGTAAAATAGATCATTCTATTTTCCCTTGCAGACTTAATTCAGGATTTTCTTGAGAGGAATGCCACTAGGGATATAGAAAAGAAACTGGTCTTGGAAAAGTAACTTTGCTACTTCAGAAACAATGGCAATAATCAGTTGAAACAAGTTTCTTCTCCAACATTCTCGTTTTTATTACAGATGGGAATTCTAGACTACATTAAGCACAGCATTTATTCCCAAGCATTTTTAACCACCTTCTTTATTCTAAGTGCTTCTGGAAGAGAAAGACTTTGTTGCGGGTTGGCCGTCGGGCAGGAGCAAGCAGAAGTTGGGTATTATTCTAAGTGTATTCTTTACAGCCGTGGAGGCCCAGAGCCTGGACACAATAAATGTACAAAACACAATGAGCACAGCTGTGTTTTGAGGGGCTCACAGCCCGAGTCCACAGCTATGAGAATGCCCTGGTGCAGTGGTGGGTGAACTATAGTGGGGGGTCCGTCCTCCCCGGAAGGATCCAAGCAGTTCTCTGAAGCGGCAGCTCTAAGCTGAGTCTGGAGAGAAAGTATATAATCAAGCTCAAATCTAGAAAAGCAGATTTCAATTAAGTACAGAGGAAAGACAGATGTGATTCCAAAGACCAGGAATTCTAACAACACTACCACATTCAAGATGTTCTGCTAAGGGCATAGTTTGAGCCACAAAAATACAGTGAGAATTCTCTATGCACACAGCAACCCAGGAAGAGAGGTTGTGGGAATCAGCATGCCCGTGTCCCTGGCTCCAACAGGGGTCAACCTCCTGATGGGACTTCTTTTCAAAATAAGATGCATTTTCAAGCTGTGATTATAACCGCTCTCATCTGACCTTCGTACTTTCCAGTATCAGGCATCTTACATGTGATAGCTCCTCCCATCCTCACATAAACCCCAAATCTTCATTTTGCAGATAAGGAAACTGAGGCAGGAAGCATTTAAGCCAGTTATGAAAAGTCTTCCGGCTCATAGGTGGTAGAGAAAAAAATTGAAGTTGACTCATGTGAACTTAGGCATTGAGGGTTGAATACCTGTGCTGGCCATGACCCACCTACAGCAGGTGCAGTGAGCATCTACTAAGTTCCAGGTCTGTGCTGAGCACTTCCATGTATGGTCTCACCCTGCCAGGCTGGGAGTCAGGCACTAGAATAAGGAGAAAGAGAAAACTGAGCACTGAAGGGTTGATTCGCTTGCCCAAAGTTACAAAGTAGGATGTGGCAAAGCCAGAATTTGAACCCAGGGAGAATGACTCTGGAAAAAGCCAGAGCTCCCAAGCATATTATGGAAGGACACGATTTAGAAGCAAGGAGGTGACGGCCCCACGACTCTCAGCATTGGGTTTACCACATCTGCCTTCCCAGTTCCCCTTTGCAGCCCTGTAGACAGGAGAAAATTCAACCGATGGTTGGCCAACATTTAAGGGAGGCTGTAGGAACTGAAAGTAACAAAATTAGCTAAAAAGAAATGGGGGACAAGCTTATATGAATGTCCTAGTTATCCCAAAACGGAGAGATGGGCTTTACTCTCCACGGCTCCAGAGGTGAGAATAAATGGGATTTTCCAATAGCAAATTCATAAACAGAATGGAAGTCGTGAATTTCCTGATAACAGGGGTTTGTTTATGTGTTTTGTTTTGTCTTCTATTTGAGGAAAACAGGAGGGGAAAAAAACTCAGAAAACTTAAAGAGAGGAATTCTGTGCAAATGAAAAGTGGGCAGAATTTGCCTCTAAGGTCAGTCTCTTCTATGAGCTTATTGAATCTTAATCATCTTCAAATATCCTCAGTGCCTTTTAAGAAAATTAATACATGACAGAATCAAGACACGGAAGTTCATTAAAAACTGTTCATTCAGCATCCTATTAACCAGCATTTGCATGTTTTATCAATTCTTTTTTGGTGCATCGGGTTGATAATGACACTCCTAAGGAAATAAAGCATCCTCCGTATTTTAATAGAGAGATTGGATCACGTTCCCTTGTAATTGGCGAGGGTGTTTGGTGGCAGTCTGATTCTTTTTGAAAACTCGTGCTCTGTGAATGATAATAGTTCCCCTTTAACCAGAACAGATGATTAACCAGGATAACCTGCCTGTGAACCACCGCAAACAGCAAACATTCCAGAAGTTTCCAAACGCCAGGACTGAGCCCGGTAGTGTGTGACCCAGTTTCCCAACACAGACTCAGAGGCAGCAGATGCCAGTTCACTGCCTCCCTCCCCTGGACCTGCCTTGCAAAGGGTCTTCCTTAAACATTGTGTGGCTTATTCAGCCACATGATGGGCAGGAGGGCTACTGCTCCTAAGTCAGTTTGCAAGGACATGGGGCAGGGCCAGCCTCAGCGCACAAAGGTCTGTTCTTTGGAACTGTCTGGTGGCCGCGTGGGTGCGCCAGCCGGCAGAGAGATGTTCCAAGGGAATCCCCGCCAACCCAAAGAGACCTCCAGTAGAGATCTCCCCAGAGATTCCAGCTCACGGAGTTCAGGGGAAGCATCGGACGCCCTGAGCAGCGTGTCCCCGAAGCACGGCACATTCACACCCCAGCGTCCTCACCTGTCCCTTCTGGCTGCTCTGATCACTGACTAATGACCTTGAAGAGTCACTGCGTCAGGCTGGCCAGCCCTGCAGTGCTCATCCAGCCCCTGGGACTGGCCTGGCACAACCCCTGGCCTGTGTCCTGTGTCCAAGAGGGACTATGAGCAGCCCGGTGAGCAGGGCTGGCTGCCCAGACCCGGGGCAGAGATGGGCTGGCTGCAGGCCACCTGCCACCCTCCGCCCTTCCTCTACGTCTGACCTGTGGCTGGCTTGTCACTGGCCCGTTCCCCGGAGATCTCCTGCCCCCTGCCAGCGTTCCACACCCGTGCCACGTGGCAGCCTGCTCCCAGGATTCATCCAGGGCTCTATAAATGCAGCTGTGCTCTAGGGACAGCAAACTGGACCCGAGTCGAGGGACTGAGATCTGGTTCCCCGCCGGAGCTTCCTGGGTGGTCCTGAGGCTGGGAGGTTTGATTCCCCAGCTGCCACCCAAAGCAACGACCGCACCTGGACTGCATCCCCTAGAAAATGAGTGTGGGACATAAATAAATAGGTATGAAGGCCCTTGTGAGCTGGGAGAGCCACCGGCAGCACAAATAGCGGATCAGTGGTCTCAAGAGGGAGGGCATCCCACAAGGACCACCACGTGGGGAAACCTGGGGGACACTAGGCTCAGTGAATGAGCCAGACACTAAAAGACAGGCGGCGAAGTCCATGGACAGAAAGTAGAAAGGTGGTGGTCAGGAGAGCAAGGCAGCACTTGGGGAGCTGTTGATTAATAGGTCCAGCATTTGTTTGGGGAAAATGAAAAAAATAAGTAAATAAAGGAGGAGATAAAAAAATTCTTAGAGACAAATAACAATACAGACACAATATACCGGAATCTATGGGACATAATGAAAGCAGTTTTAAGAGGGAAATTCATTTCCTGGAGTTCTTTCCTCAAAAAAAAAAAAAAAAAAAAACCAACAAATGAACTCACACCACACCTCAAAAACCTAGAAAAGGAAGAGCAAAACAACAGCAAATGTAGTAGAAGACAAGAAATAATTAAAATCAGAGCAGAAATCAACAAAAAAACCATTGAAAAAATTGATAAAACTAAAAGTTGGTTCTTTGAAAAAATAAATAAGATCGACAGGCCCTTAGCCATGCTAACGAAGAGAAGAGAGAGAACTCAAATTGCTAACATATGGGATGAAAAAGGCAATATCACAACAGACACTACAGAAATACAGAAGATAATTAGAAAGTATTTTGAAACCCTATATTCCAATAAAATAGAAGATAGTGAAGATATCGATAAATTTCTTAAGTCATATGATCTGCCCAGATTGAGTCAGGAAGACATACACAATTTAAACAGACCAATAACAAAGGAAGAAATAGAAGAGGCCATCAAAAGACTACCAACCAAAAAAAGCCCTGGACCGGATGGGTATACAGCGGAGTTCTACAAAACCTTCAAAGAAGAATTAATACCAATACTTTTCAAGCTATTTCAAGAAATAGAAAAAGAAGGAGCTCTTCCAAATTCATTCTATGAGGCCAACATCACCCTGATCCCAAAACCAGACAAAGACACTTCAAAGAAAGAAAACTACAGACCAATATCTCTAATGAACTTGGATGCAAAAATTCTCAATAAAATCCTGGCGAATCGAATACAAAAGCATATCAAAAAAATTGTGCACCATGATCAAGTAGGATTCATTCCTGGGATGCAAGGCTGGTTCAATATACGGAAATCAATAAATGCTATTCACCACATCAATAGACTTAAAGACAAGAACCATATGATCATCTCGATAGATACAGAAAAAGCATTTGACAAAGTACAGCATCCCTTTATGTTCAAAACACTAGAAAAACTAGGGATAACAGGAACTTACCTCAACATTGTAAAAGCTATATATGCTAAACCTCAGGCTAGCATCATCCTAAATGGAGAAAAACTGAAGGCATTCCCTCTAAAATCTGGAACAAGACAGGGATGCCCTCTCTCACCACTTCTATTCAATTTAGGTCTTGAATACTAGCCAGAGCAATTAGGCAGACAAAAGAAATTAAAGGCATAAAAATAGGAAAAGAAGAACTTAAATTATCGCTATTTGCGGATGACATGATAATATATTTAACAGACCCAAAAGGGTCTACAAAGAAACTGCTAGAGTTAATAAATGAATTCAGCAAAGTGGCAGGATATAAAATCAACACGCATAAATCAAAGGCATTCCTGTATATCAGCAACAAAACTTCTGAAATGGAAATGAGGAAAACCACTCCATTCACAATATCCTCAAAGAAAATAAGATACTTGGGAATCAACCTAACAAAAGAGGTGAAAGATTTATATAATGAAAACTACAGAACCCTAAAGAGAGAGATAGAAGAAGATCTTAGAAGATGGAAAAATGTACCCTGTTCATGGATAGGCAGAACTAATATCATCAAAATGGCGATATTATCCAAAGTTCTCTACAGGTTTAATGCGATGCCAATCAAAATCCCAATGGCATTTCTTATAGAAATAGATAAAGCAATCATGAAATTCATATGGAAAAACAAAAGACCCAGAATAGCAAAAGCAATTCTAAGCAGGAAGTGTGAATCAGGAGGTATAGCGATACCAGAGTTCAAACTGTACTACAGAGCAATAGTAACAAAAACAGCATGGTACTGGTACCAAAACAGGCAGGTGGACCAATGGTACAGAATAGAGGACACAGAAACCAATCCACAAAATTACAACTTTCTTATATTTGATAAAGGGGCTAAAAACATGCAATGGAGGAAGGATAGCATCTGCAACAACTGGTGCTAGGAAAATTGGAAATCCATATGCAACAAAATGAAACTGAATCCCTTTCTCTTGCCATGCACAAAAGTTAACTCAAAATGGATCAAGGAGCTAGATATCAAATCAGAGACACTGTGTCTGATAGAATAAAAAGTTGGCTACGATCTACATACTGTGGGGTCGGGCTCCAAATTCCTTAATAGGACACCCATAGCACAAGAGTTAATAACAAGAATCAACAAATGGGACTTACTTAAACTAAAAAGTTTTTTCTCAGCAAGAGAAACAATAAGAGGGGTAAATAGAGAGCCTACATCCTGGGAACAAATTTTTACCCCTCACACTTCAGATAGAGCCCTAATATCCAGAATATACAAAGAACTCAAAAAATTAAACAATAAGATAACAAATAACCTAATCAACAAATGGGCCAAGGACCTGAACAGACATTTCTCAGAGGAGGACATACAATCAATCAACAAGTACATGAAAAAATGCTCACCATCTCTAGCAGTCAGAGAAATGCAAATCAAAACGACCCTAAGATACCATCTCACTCCAATAAGATTGGCAGCCATTATGAAGTCGAACAACAATAAGTGCTGGCAAGGATGTGGGGAAAAGAGTACACTGTACACTGCTGGTGGGACTGCAAATTGGTGAGGCCAATTTGGAAAGCAGTATGGAGATTCCTGGGAAAGCTGGGAATGGATCCACCATTTGACCCAGCTATTGCCCTTCTCGGATTATTCCTTGAGGATCTTAAAAGAGCGAACTATAGGGATACTGCCACATCGATGATCATAGCTGCACAATTCACAATAGCTAGACTGTGGAATCAACCTAGATGCACTTCAATAGATGAATGGATAAAAAAAAAATGTGGCATCTATACACAATGGAGTATTATGCAGCACTAAAAAATGACAAAATCATAGAATTTGCAGGGAAATGGATGGCATTCGAGCAGATTATGCTAAGCGAAGCTAGCCAATCCTTAAAAAGCAAATGCCAAATGTCTTCTTTGATATAAAGAGAGCAACTAAGAACATAACAGGGAGGAAAAGCATGAGGAGAAGATTAACATTAAACAGAGACGAGTGGGGGGGAGAGAAAGGAAGAGAGAAGGGAAAGCATATGGAAATGGTAGAAGACCCTCAATGTTACACAAAATTACATAGAAGAGGTTGTGAGGGGAAAGGGGGGGCGGGAAACAAGGGAGAGAATTGAACAACAGCAGATGAGGTAGAGAGGGAAGATGGGAGGGCAGGGGAGGGGGGATAGTAGGGGATAGGAAAGGTAGCAGAATACAACAGTCACTAATATGCCATTATGTAAAAATGTGAGTGTGTAACCGATGTGATTCTGCAATTTGTATTTGGGGTAAAAATGGGAGTTCATAACCCAATTGAGTCAAATGTATGAAAGATGATATGTCATGAGCTTTGTAACGTTTTGAACAACCAATAAAAAAAAAATGTAAAAAAATTAAAAAATAAAAAAAATAAAGCCCTGGTTGCCGTGACAATGTGAGTACGTCTGCCATCGTTGAACTAGACGTGAAACAACAGTTAAGACTGGGCTGGGGTGTAGCTCAGGAGTAGAGCACTTGCTGAGGATATGTGAGGCCCTGGGTTTGATCCTCAGTGCTGCAAAAAATAAATAAATAAATAAAAATTGAGAGAGTAAAAATAAGTGTTTAACATGGTGTATTTAATGTTTGTGTATATTTTATCACAATTTAAAAAAAAATAGGTGACAAAAGCCTTGCACATCCATGAACTCCAAGAGGCCACTTTGTTTTAGCATCATCTCTGAGACTTAACCTCTGCTAAACATTGACAAGGGCGACCAGGAAAAGGACTTTGACTCGGTGATGGGGCTCCTGGCCTTTATCATGTTTCATACTCCTAGAAGATTGTCCCCCTGACACAGGAGAACATGGGTCCTCAGACTGCAGGGCGGCTGGCCCTGGAGAGGAGGTTCTGGGACTGCTAAGGAGCTGCTAGCTCCCGGAGCCTCCCTCTGTTTGGAGCAGTGGCTTTGGCCAAGGTCAACTGAGATCAGCCGTGCCCTTGTTCCCGATCCAATGACCCTTCCTACTTTCTGAACCTCTCTCTTCTGTTGGTTTCTGGGTTTTTCTTTTTCTTTTTCTTTCTTTCTTTCCCCCTTCTCTGCTGGGAATTGAACCCAGGTCTGCCAGACGTAACACTCCACCACTGAGCTAATCCCCAGCCCTCTTTCTTCTGAAACTTAACTTTTTATGGCCAAGTGCCTGTGGAATATCTCCATTTAAAAGTCTCTCCACATGTCCTTCTCCCCTACCCCCATCCACCCCAAATGTACCAGCATGTCCCTGGATACCACCATCCCCCAGGCCCGAGGCCAAAACCTAGATGTATCACAGCTCCCCTCCCACAGCCCACGCAGAAGTCTCCTTGTTTGTTCATATCTCCTAAACATCCTTCTGCCACTTCTCCACTGTCCTCCATGCCCTGGATGGTGGCAGCAGCCTCCCAGGGCCCCAGCTGCAGCCCTGAGGTAAGAGGGCAGCGTCCCAGCACAAGGCACCCTGGTGTGGGGACGAAAGAGTCCCTGTCACAGGTGTTCTTGCCAGGGTTAAGGAAACCCACAAGACAGAGAGTTACCCTTGGGCCAGTAATAGCAGGGAGCCTGGGTACCTGGACCCAAGGAGATGTCGTTATATATAACTGGGCAGAGGGCGGGGGTCACCATGGCTGGGGAGAGGCAAGCCAGGCAGGACTATTGTGTGCACCAGAGAACAGGGCCAGCCTGAGGCCCTGGCAGAGAGCAGGCTGGGAAGCAGGTACCCCAGTGTCCTTCCACTTCTACTCTCCCATCTGCTCGTGGCCCCTGTGGGCCAAATCCTCCTGGGAACTTAAAAGTTTATGGTGTTGCACATCTGTAATCCCAGCAGCTCAGGAGGCTGAGGCAGGAGGATCCAAGTTCAAAGCCAGCCTCAGCAAAATAGCAAGGCCCTAAGCAACTCAACCAGAACTTGTCCCTGAATGAAATATTTTAAAAAGGGCTGGGGATATGGCTCAGTCGACAAGCACCCCTGGGGTTCAATTCCCTGGTACCAAAAAAATTTTTTTAAAAAATCCCACGAGGGCTGAAGGTCAGGTTTCAGAGACCGCGGGGAACGCTGAGGAGGAAGGGACGCCCTTGGTCTCTGTGAGTCACTTCCATCTTCCCTACCTTTCTCCTTCCTGTTGAATGGAGAATGTTTGATTGATAGCAACAAAGAGCCACCCAGACTGGTGTTGAGACATGGGTGTGATGTCGACATGGAAGGCCCTGGAGAAATCCTCCTTGCAGTGGCCTTAGGGACACTTAGAGAGCGGAGGGATCTAAGCCCACGTGCTGTGACCCACAAGAAGAGCCACAGGCCCCCTGCTCTGCTCACCAAAGGCAGGCTCTGAGTCCTTCACAGAGGCCCCGCAGCGCTTCTGTTCACAGAAGAGAGCTCCTCAGGTCCACTTTGCAGATGGGGGTGCGGAGAAGGGCCTCTGCCCGATCCAGACTCCAGGGAGGCAGAGAAGCTGTGTAGTCGGCTTTTTCGCTGCTGTGACTAAAAGACAAGAACAACTGTCAAGGAGGAAAAGTTTACTTGAGGCTCACCGTGTCGGAGGTCTCAGCCACAGACAGCGGGCTCCATTCCTTGGAGCTGGAGGTGAGGCAGCACATGGCGGAGAGCGTGGTGGAGGGAAGCAGCTCACATGGTGATCAGAAGCAGAGAGTCCACTCACCAGCTACAAAATATATACCCCAAAGGCACGCCCCAGCGCCCACCTCCTCCAGCCTCCAGCTAGCACCCAGCTGATGCCATGGGGGATCCATCACTGATGGGGTTAAGGCTCTCATACGCCAATCATTTCTCCTCTGGATCTTCTTCCATTGTCTCGCTCACCAGCTTCTGACCACAACCGAGGTCAAGCAGAGCTCTGACCGGCCCCTGCTGCTGTCTGGGGAGGGTCTCCCTGGCCCACCTGGGGACACCTGGCCACAGGGTCCTTCCCACTCACTGATCTCTCAAAACCAGCTCTCAGGTGTGAGGGCCCCAAACAGGCACCGTGCAAAGACATCCCGGGTTCTTTTCAGTGTGACACACAGGACACTCTGTTTTAAAAATAAATGAATGAAGGCCGCAGCCTAAGTTCAAGGCCGGGTCAGCCGAAGGGTGGTGCCAGCTCTGGAGCCAGCCTGCTGCAGGGGATGGCGGGAGGACGGGGACTCCGGCACTCCTGCTGGGGGGCTCCAAGGACTGGGCAGAGGCAGCCTTTTTGAAAATGAAAATGGAAAGCAGACGCGCTCAGGGCCTTCAAGAAGCTCCCGCCAACAGGGTCCAGCGGTAGCGCCTCGGGGTGGGGAGGGGCCTTGGTGTCCCTGAGTCTACAGGATCGAGACAGAGGAAGCGCGGGAAGAAGGGAGGGAACAGGGAGGGAGTGACGGGGACAGGCAGGAGGGAGGCTAGGAGGGAGGAGGGAGGGAAGAGGACAGAAGGGGAAGATGAGGTACAGGGACAGAAGGAGAGGAGGGAATTTCCCCCTCTTCCCCCAAGACAGCAGGTCCCGGCTGCCCACACCTCCTGCCCTGTCTGGAGGAACCAGCTGGAGGCGCGGGCCCCATGCTCCGTACTCTCAGACCCCTGCCCACCCCTAATCCATCCGCCCTGTGCCCTACCTGCCCTGCCTGAGCAGGTGGACCCCAAAGGCAGGCTCCCCGCATTCCTCCAATCCACCAAAGGGCTACACTGACAAGGCCACCCACCCCATGGTGACAGACTCTCACCCCCAGGGGCCTCGGGCTGACACCCCAGGCATCTGGCCGTCCTTCACTGGCTCTGGGCCCTCTGTGCGCATCTCCGGAAACTGCACCCTTCATTAACTCTCTCCGTTCAACCCTTCGGGCTGGGTCTTGGGTTTCTTGCCAGGACCTTGACGGGCCGTTTTCAACGTCCCCAGCTCTGACTGGTCCCCCTCTACCATGGGGATAAGATAGTGATTTGGCAAAGCTGTTAGAAAGGCAAGTGAGATGGCCTATGTGGGGCGTCCAGTGACGGCCAGGCACTGCATTCAGGTGACAGCTGCCCCTGTGGGCCTCCTCCTGGGGTCATCTGACCCATCTCTTCCTGCCTCTGAGCTCACTGCTGACCTGCAGCAGTTTCCCATTGTCCCTACACTGGCTGTTTGTCTTCCTCCTAGAATTGTTGCTATAATTCACTGCGTCCCCTTGACAAGGAACAGCCCTGGAAAGGCCCATGAGGGCTTTTCCATGTCTCTCCCCACTCTGATCTCCTGTCCCACCCCGGACCTCACAAACACTGAGGATTTGCAGAAGAAAAAAACTTCAAAAGCAGAGAAGATTATGGGATTGTGTTGTTTTGTTTTAAAACATTTAAAATGTGGGAGGCTTTATATCACGTTTCCATGGAGTCATCTTTTAGGCAGGGAAGCACACGTGTATTGATTTCTACATTCATGGCCCAGATCTGATGAAGTCAGGAATTAGCAGTTCCTTTAATTCATCCAATACATTTTGTTGAGCATCTAGTATGTGCTGCTCACTGTTCTGGGCACCAGGCACTAAGCAGTGACTGGAAAGAAGTTCCCTCTGTCTTTTTTATTACAGTGGAGTGGAAGGAGATGCAGGACACCAGGTAGATGGTAGGTCAGGTCGTGATGTGCTCTAAGAAGGAAAAGCAGAGCAGGAGAGGGGTGGGGAGGGGCTAGGTGCTGTTTTACATGAGGTGGCCATCAAAGGCCTCTTTGATGAGGTGGCAATTAGGAACATGGGCTTCAGAAGTCAGTGAACCAGGAGAAAGGGAAAGCCAATGCAAAGGTCCTGGGGCAGCAGAGGCCCAGCAGGTGAAGAAGAGGAGAATCAAGAAAGCCCATGAGCCCGAGCAGAGTCGGAGATGAGGTCAGAAAAGCGACTAGAGGATGAATCACGTCGAACCCCACAGACCACGGAAAGGACTTTGAGTGTTGCTCAGAATGAGCTGGAGGCTCCTTGGAACACACTGAGCAGAACATAACCCACTCAAGGTTTTAGAAGGTGCCCCTCGCTGCTGGGTGGAGACACGCCTGGGGCGGCAGGGCAGAGGCAGAGGTGCCAGGTGTGGCCACGGCACCAGTCCAGCACCAGCTGACAGACCCTGGGCTCCAGATGACATGCTCTCATGATTGACAGTTTCCTTCTCTCACCCACCACCGCTGTCCGCTTGTTCGTCCGTTACTTTTCATCCTTGGTGGAGATCGATTCATATTCCACAATTATTTACAAAGTACAGTCTTTCTTAAATGGAGCAGAGGGTTGACTGAAGTTGCATTATCAATGTGTTCTTTTTATCCCAGGCACTCTAAAGAAAGAAATGTAAGATTATTTTTTCGGCCTAAAAATCCTCCTAGCCATCTCAGGATTTTGAGACATTAAAAGCATGTCAGAATAGAAACGGAGAACCCTACTGGATGATCTTTTCTTGTTGGAAAATGGTGTTTAATCATGTCTAAAGTGCTCATGTCAGACTTTCAGAAATCATCCTGAAAAAGGAATGATTGTGGAGCTCGTTTGGGGGAATTGAATCATAGTCTAAATTACAGGAACTGAAGGTTTTCAGTTCTATTAATAAAAGATCGTTACTTAAGGAGAAAGCAGACATGGAATTGGTGTGCACTGCATTGTTTGGAATACTGGATATCCAATGTCTCACTGTTACGATTTGGATACGAGGTGCCCCCCCAAAGCCTTGTGTGAATGCAGGAATGTTCGGAGGTGGAAGGATTGTTTGAGCTGAAACCTAATCAGCCCATCCCCAGTTTTAAACTAGGGACCCGTAGGCAGGTAGGCCGTGGCTGGAGGAGGAGGGTCCCAGGGGACATGTCCTGGAAGGGTTGGCCTTTCCTATGTCCCTTCTGTAACACCTGCTTCTTGGGTGCCATGAATGGGGCAGTGGTCTTATGTCACACCCTTCTGCCATGATGCTCTGCCTCATCCTGGACCCAGAGCAATGGAGTTGAGTCACCAAGAACTGAACCGCTGGAATCGGGTACCAAAACCAACTTTTCCTCCTCTAAGTTGTTCTTGTCAGGTGTTTTGGTCACAATGAGGCAAAAGCTGATAAAACACCCTCCCTAAGTACCAGTTCCTCCAGAACACTTATACTTCCTGGCCATGTCAGGCTTGACCACTTAATTTGTGGTGGCCAATGAAGGGTGAGTGGAAAGTAGCTTGTGCCTCTTCTGAGCAGAAACTTTAAAAACTATCACATGGCCTCACGGATGCTTTTTCCCTCTGCCGTGAGGTAGACAGACTCAGACAGGGGCCCCTCCTTCAGCCTAGGCTCTACAATAAAAACCACACCAAGTAGAGCGCAAGTGTCCTCCTAACTGTGACCTGAGAGAGGAAAGGGCTTTGTTTTTCTTGAGACCTTGAAAATGGGGGATTGTTTGTTACTGCAGCACAACTCAACCTGAGCAGACTGATCAAGGTATTCAGTAGTCCCTCCTCGTCCACAGGGGATATGTTCCAACACCTCTGAAGCCGTGGATAGGACTGAATCGTAGGTATACTACTTTTTTGCCGCTGTCTGGCTGGGCACAAGATCACGAGCCACTCAAACAGGAACAAACTTTATTTTTGAAACAACCGCCAAATACCACGTTTGTGTCCAGGAAGAATCCTGATCCACCCACGCGGCGTTCCGCCGGTTCCTTCCCGCACCCCCAGCGCCAAAACTTCCCCCGGAATTCCCTCCTACTGCACTTTCCCAACCAATGGGAACTCTCCAGGAGTCCCGCAGCAGGCCCAGGTAAACAGCAGGAGTCCGGTATCCATATGAATGTAATTTTTAACATAATCATATCATCTCAATGGCTAGCTGGCGTCACCTTTCAATCAAAAATGCCATGCATCATATTAATTGGCTGTGGCTCCCAGCACTTTTTATTATAGATACACATATACAGTGATGATCAAGTTTCATTAGGGGCAGTAAGAGATTGCTATCGCTTAGATTGATGTGGATTGAACATTCCCCCAAGGCCCAAGAGTCCAGGCTTGGTCTCCAGCTTAGTGCTGTTGGGAAGTGATGGATGCTTCAGCAGGTGGGGCCCGGTGGGAGGTCTTGGTTTATTCGGGGCATGCCTTCAAAGAGATGTAGGACTCAGATCTCCTCTTCTCTCGTGCATCCCAGCCGTGTGGCAGCAGCTTTGCTCCACCACAGGCTCCTGCCGTGATGCGCTGCCTCGCCACAGGCCCCAAAGCAACGGACCTGTCAATCATGGGCTGCAATCATGAGCCAAAACAGACCCTCCCCATTTATCAGTTGTTGTTGTTACAGTGACTGAAAGCTAACATAGATCAAGAACAATAACTCATAGGAAAATAATTATAACTATGCACTATAATAAAAGTTATGTGAAAATCATCCTTTTCTTGCTCTCTCAAAATATCTTAATGCCTCGTAGCACTATATTTTTAGACCACAGGTAACTGCAAGTAATGAAACTGGAAAGCAAAACTGTGGATCAAGGGGGATTAGGATACACCTGGACTTTATCTATTTTTATTTCACATGAGTGAAGGCGTGGAGGAGGTCTGTGGCTTGCACTAACACGAAAAAAAAAAAAAACCTAGAGAAAACTTCAGTGGCATTTAGAAGACTTCCTAAAGTCTGCAGCAGTTTCTGTTGCCTCCAGCTTACTCTTTGGGGGCGGGAGGGGGCGTCTAATCCAGGAAATCTCCAAGGTGCAATTTCATGTAGACCGTCCCATTCAATTTCTCAACCTGGGCCCCGGGCTATAGAAAATTTCCCAGTCCTTGAAAGCAGTGAGCTGATTTTGAATATGCTGGCACGCGGAGCCAGTGAAGAGAGAGGGATGAAATGTCGTGTCCTCCGGCAGACTAGGCCGTCTTGGGAGATGTTATTACCCCAGCCTGCCTCCCAGACCCTGAATTGAGTTTTGGCAAAGTCTATCAATAACTTAGCATTTCAGGGAGCATTCTGAAGTTACTCGGAGATCCTCTTAAGTGTGTATATAGATCGGGTAATTTATATTCCCCCAGTCTGAAAGTCCTCAGCAGTTTGTCAATGCACTTAGCAACACAAATCTAGACTCCTTCACTTGACCTTGTAAGTTCAAAGGCATGAGCCAGTGCGGCTTACACACTGCCCGCCTGTCTCCAATCTGCTCTCTCTCTCTTCTGCACATGCTGGTCCTCCTTCAGATTTCTGAATACTTCAAGATCTCTCTTACGTGAGCAATGCGATTATTATTTCTTCCTTCTGGAACATTCCTGACTCTTCACCCATTGAATTTTCCAAAGCATAAAACATGCTTCCTGAATAGTTGGGTTCTCCAAAGAAGGGGTAGAAGCAATGCCACGCTCTAGCAGTTCATGTGCCTATTTGCTCTTGGGATAGTCAGGAAAGCAGGAAAGTCGATCAGGGGAATCCTCCTCCACCCTTGCTCAGGTTTTCCCCAAACTTTGCCTTTAGATTATAGCTGTGCCCCCTTTTGGAAGAGACTCAACCAACTGCCACTGAAATCCACCCTGCGAATAAGAGGCACTAACCCCAATTAATATCAATCAATGGCCCCCTCTTTATTTTCTAACTTCTCTGTCCCCGCCCAGTTCCATTTTCCTCTGGATTGCTGTCTGGTTCCTTCTGTGTAGCCAAATGACGGACACACAATCAGAAGGCAAATTGCTTTATGATAGGAAGTGGAGATCTTATCTTCCTTAAGTGGCAGGACTATCACCAATATAATTTCCCTTGCATAATAGCTCTCCTCTGAATTGTAGCTATTTTAAGCCCTACATTTGATCGTTGTCACTTGGTTCCCTAAAACCTACCTGGGTCCTATTGTCAATATCTTGGCTTCCTTTATTTCTGCAGATCTTCACTGCAAAGGTGGGGGGTAGGGGAAGTCAGGCTGCAATGAATTATTTTATTCGCCTGTTTAATATTCTAGATTACTCCAGGCACCATACTTAAAGCCAACCTGAGGAAAGATGAAAAATGAGAACGTTGAGAGATGATTGGCCACGAGGCTGTTTACTTGGCTTTAGAATTTTTTTAAAAAGGCCCTTCGGCAGGCTGAGGTCCATTTGCGGAGGACTGAAGTGCTCTTTTTCTCTGGGACATTCTCAACGACAGCCAAAGCACTTCTCTCTGCATTCAGCAGTGGTATGCACAGACAGCCCTGTGCATGAGCACACACTCTTACCCTTTTGCACACACGTGTGAGCCAAGAAAGATGCAGGGCCCCTTCTGCAAACTGACAATAAATCTCTATAGAGCGACATCCAGAGACCATGCCTATCAGGCACTCGGAACATGCCTCATGCTTGGTTGGTATCCAAGCCTCCAGGTTTCTTTACTTTTGTAAAACTTGCTATCATAAGCATCATCCCCATTAAAATACTCCAGCTCTTCCAATCCATCACACACAATATAAAATATTATTACTGCTGTGGCTAATAACTTCAGATAGATCTTTGATGCCTTATTGTATGCCAGAAACTGGACTAAAGAATTCACATGAGCTATACGATTTAAGCTTTTTAAAAAAACGCTACAAGATAGATTATGATTGTTTGCTGGCAATCGTAGTAGTAGGAGTATTAATTTTATGATCTTCCAGATCTTAAAACTAAGGCTTCGAGAGGATGACTAACTTGTGCAATGGATCTCACAGCTAGGAAAGCACCTTGGATTCAATGAGTGTCCTTTGAAGCCCATGGGTGAAAGCTTGGTACGGTTAGGAGGTGGTGGACCCTTTAAGAGGTGGGTCCGACTGGGAGGTCCTTAGGTCTTGGGGGCTTGTGAGACCCCAGTCTCTTTCTCTTTCTCTTTTCCTGGTTGTGAAGCGAGAGCCATTTGCCCCCCCCACACACACACACACACACATATTTTGTGCACTTTCCACTTTTGTGCAATGTTGCCATCCGGCACACCCTCCAGAGACTAAGAGAAATGGACCTGCCAAATCTCAGACTGCAACCTCCAAAACTATCAGCCAAAATAAACCTTTTCTTGTAATGAGCTAGTTGTCTCAGGAATGGAAAGCTGGCTGGTGCACAGAGAGCGGAGGTGAGTTTCCAATCCCAGTCCTCTGGCTCTGGGATCCGCGCTTAAATAGAAATCGGTGTCTCACTGTGGAAGCTACGCGGCCCAGAAGAAAGCCAAGGGCCGGAGGAAGGGGAAGCCCCTGCTGGAATCGGCCTAAATCAGTCACTATTTTACCTGATACATTCAACTCTCCTGAGAGGACACCCCCCACCTCCCCACCTCCCCAGCCCCCTCCCCACCTTAGAGCAGGACCCACTGCGGTACCTTCCAGAACCCTCTCCTCCTTCCTCAGCTGCACCGTCACTCTGGCTCAGGACGCCTGTAGGCGTGGCAGCCTCATAATGAAGCCCCTCTGGGTCATTACGTCTCGTTGACTGGGGACAAGATGGAACGCTCTTCCGCTAAATTCCACCCTAAATTTCAAAACATTTATTTAGAGACCCAGGATATTTATAGTATGTGGGAACATCCCCCTTCCCACTTGTAAAAAAAAATAAAAAAAGGATTTCTAGAAGAGATATTACCACCAAGACAGACAATCTTCCCTGCATCGGGTCTGTGGGGGACCAGGGAAATGTCATGATCGACTGGAGAAGGGCAGGATGCAAACCAGCCCTTCCAAAAAGACCTCGTGAAATACTGGCTAAGAAAAGGGGCTCCCCGCTTCGCCTCTTCAGAGCCAAAGAACAGAGCAGAAGTCATTTATTTAATAGCCACACAGCAGCGAGTCAGGAAGTCAACTCTAAATTTTAAACACACACCAACACACACACACACACACACACACACACACACACACACACGTGCGCGTATGCTGGCATGCACGCACGCAGAAGACAAACGTTTCTTTGGGGGACAGCCTGTGACGGCCAGGCGCGTGGGATCAACGCTAACGTGGCCAGACACTTGTGTGCTCACCTGCAAAAAATCACAGCAGGTGTGGGGCTCCAGGCAGCCTCCCGGAAAGTGTGACAAACAGCCAAGCTGCCCACCTGGGACGTACCTGTGTACGCGGGGATGGGATTCTGACTGGTGGGAACATTAATTACTTCCAAGACCTGGCACTAACTCTCCGGGCTTGGGTAGGACGGTTTCCAGGACAGACGCTCCGAGCGCCAGAGGAAGAGGCTCGCTTCGTGTCTAAACCAGACCGAAAATGGAGTAATCAAGTCACTCCTCCAGGTAGGTCCCCCAACCTGGACCCCACCCAGCAAGCTGGGCTTTTGTCCTCACCCCCAGCAGATTACCCGAGTAATCCCACCCCCTCCGCCCCTTCCCTGCCCTGGCCTCCTGCCTTGGCCTCGGCTGCACACCCCAGCTGGGGTGGTCTGCGCTCTGCCCCACAGACTCACCCCCGAGCCCCTCTCCTGGCCCCAGCTGGCCCTGGGGTAGGCTTGGTTCAGCAGGCTTGGCCAGCTGGGGCCTTCACCGCACCTGTCCCCTGCGGTGGGTAAAAGTGAGTGCTGAGATGGATCTTGGAACGTCCCTCAAAGGTCCGTGTGCTAAAGCTTGGTCCCCGGCTGATCGTGCTATTGGGACATGGTGGAACCGTTACCAGGAAGAAGTTAGGTCGCTGGGGACATGACCGGCAGCTTCCTCTGCCAAGCCTCCGGCCACGATGGGCTACCTTAGGCCCCAAAGCAGCAGGGTCAAGCAACCGTGGACTAAAACCTCAGAAGCCCTTGTCCAGAAATAAACCTTCTCCCCTTATAAGTTGCTTGTCTCCGGTACTTTGTCACAGTGACCAGAAGCTAACAAACACAGCCTGCGGGAGATGTCACACTGACCGCCCTCCACATTTACAGATTTCACACTCACAGACTCCGTCCACCCTGAATCTAAAATATACAGGAAAAAAGTTTGTGGCTGTACTGAACATGTACAGACTTTTTCCTTGTCATTATTCCCTAAACAATACAGTGTAACCACTACCCAGACCACATTTACATCCTGTCAGGCATTATGAGTCATCTGGAGATGGCTTACAGTGCAGCGTATCTGTAGGTTACATGAGAATACAAGGCCATTTTACAGGAAGGACTTGAGCCCCCGTGGGTTTTGGTGTCCGAGGGTATGTTCTGGAACCAGCCCCCTGCAGGCAGCCAGGTAGCTGTAGTTAGAAAGGGAAAGTCTCATTATTTTGAGGATGCTCATTTCTGGAGACTGGCAAACCCAAATCACAAAAGGGGACATTGTGCAGGGCCAGAGAGCGGAAGACTCCCCGCTGCCCACTCGCAGAGCCCTCCAGACAGGACTGCACCAGGTGAGTGGGACAGAGAGACACCTGCACCTGCTCTACAGGTCAGAGGGTGACGCAGTGGGAAAAGCAGAGAACGTTTCCCACCTTGTGCCATTTGCTGTGTCCAGGACTTCCTATCAGGGAGATTATTTTTTTCACTTCCCTCTGGCCTTTGAGATGTGGCAGAAGATAAGAGCAGAGATCCGGGCCCTCGATCGTGCCTGGTACCATAACTTGCCAGTGTCGTTATTGCTACTACATACATTGGCCCTTCAGTAAATGGCCCCCTGCTTCTGCCTTTCTCTGAATCAACACCTTTTCTTCCAAGGAGTGGCTAAGTTTCTGAAGGACGAGATGTGTACGCCATAGACTGGCATTTATGCCTGTGGTAAAGTTGTATGATTTATAAAATATAACCTCCGATGAGATGTAGTTACATTGCTTATCTGTTATCGTATCTTGTGCAAACAGCAGGGAAGATTAAAATCAGTTTTGCTGGGTTTTTGTTTGTTTGTTTGTTTTGGGCTTAAAACAACACAAGTTATTGTCTCTCAGTGCTGAAGGTCAGGCATCCGTAATGGTCTTACTGGGCTGCAATCCGGGTATCAGCAGGACTGTGTCCCTCTGGGGTCTCTGAGGGGCCATGTGCATGCCCCTCTGGCTCTAGAAGCCACCCACATCCCTGGCTCTGACTCCCTCCGGATCTCCAAAGCCAGCAGGAGAGCATCTCCAGACCTCCCTCCAACTCTGACCTTCCTGCTCCCTCTCCCACTTACAAGATCCTTGCGTTGTCATCAAGCCCACCCATGAGGAGGTTCAGGACACACTGCTCCAAAATATGGCGACCTGGCATATCGGATATTTTAACCTGAAGGAATTTGAGCACTAGCATGTGCAGGAAAGTGTGTTAGCTTTCCATTACTATAACAAATACCTGAGATAATCGACTAACAGAGAGAGAAGGTTCATTCTGGCTCACAGTTTGAAAGGTCCAGTCCATGGTTGGTCAGCCCCATTGATTTGGGGCCTGTGGCTGGACAGCATAGCATGCCAAGAGTATGTGGCGGACAAAAGAGAGCGAGGAGGAGCCAGATTCCCATAATCCCATTGAAGGCTACAATCCAATTACCTAACTTCCTCTCATTAGGCTCCACCTCCTAAGGTTCCTCCACTCCCAACAGCACCACAGACTGGAGACCAAGCCTGTAACCATGGACCTTGGGGGACACTACAGCAGAAGGCCTTGCTGGCTTTCCCCTGCCCTCCTCCCCTGAAGCAGGTCAGCAGACTCCATGTGAGAGATGCCCTCCCTGAACCTGGAAGAACAGAACATCCTTATCTCCAAGACCCAAGACTCCAAGGAGACTCAGAGGAAGCAGGTCTGAGGCTCCCCCGTTCACCACCTTAACTCATGCTCCTTCTGGGGTTTGGCCCCCATCGTATTTTCCCATGATTTCTATTCTTCATCAAATCTACTACAAAAACATTCAGGCTTAATCATTTCTTTGGGTCTTTATTTGCTCATGAAGGCTTTGGTGTCACGTCAAACTTATATTAAATAAATGTGCACACTTTTCTCCAGTTCATCTGACTTTTGTTACAGGGGTCCCAAGGAACCTAAGATGCCTAGGACAGGATACTTTTTCTTCCTTATGGCTGGACTAGTCAGGATAATCCGCCTATCTCAAGGTCTCAACTTAATCACATCTTCAAAGTCCCTTTTGCTATGCAAGAAAAACGTGTTCACAGGTTCCCAGGATTAGAGAAGACATCTTTGGGGGCCTTTATCCTGCCTACCATACATGGGGCTGTCGCTACATTATTTAGTTTTCTATTGCTGGGACAAAACGCCTGAGAAAATCAAATTATAAGGGGTAAAGGTTTATTTTGGTTCATGATTTCAGGGGTTTCAGCGCATGATCAGTTGGCCCCATTTCGGGGGGCCTATGATAAGGCAGGACATCAAGGAAGGAACATGGTGGAGTGAAGCTTCTCTCTTCATGGCAGTCAGGAAGCAGAGAGAGAGGGGGGCTGGGGTCCCAGTATCTCCTTTGGGCTTGTACCCCAGTGACCCAACCTCCCCCGACTAGATCCCACCTCCTAAAAGTTGCACCATTTTCTAACAACCCTGCAGACTGGCAACCAAACCTTCAGCACATGGACCTTTGTGGGGACATTTCAGATCCAAACCTGTAACAGGTATTGTTCCCGGGCCCAAAGGGGCAGGAGGGAATGGTTTCCAGAACTCAGGGAGGAGTATGGCGGCAGGGGAGCCATGCCACGAGGTCCCGTGGTGGTGGGTGGTGATGAACACCACACCTCCGTCTCTTCCTACCTGGCAGAGTACCGAGCTGATCTGACTTCAAGCAGAAGCTACGGAACACGCGCACACTTCCCTTCAGGGGTCTTGGGAGGAGAGGGTCAGTCCACCGAGAGGGAGGGTCACTATAACACAGTGGAAGAAGTGAGAGTCCAGACTCTGGGGCCAGACTTCCCAGGTTCAAACCTCGGTACTGCCGTTTACCGGCTGGAAGACCTTGGGCAAATTATTCTAGCCCTCTGTAAAAGAGGACGACAATAAGAGCGACTTGTAGGTGGTTGTGAGAATTTAATGAATTGGTATTCACGGAGCACTTAGCTCGGCTAATAGTGAGTGCTATTGTTATGATTCTTTAGAGAGGTTGAAAGTGGCTTTCAATGAGAGCCCTCTTCACACGCAGCCAGAGAAAACAGAAATGGCTTCAAAGTGGAAGATAGGAGGTCAAACACTCGGAACCACAGGTCCTGTTTTTCAGAAAACCTGTTTCACACATTGGGTGAGGCCGTGCAGGCTCCCTCCAAAGTGAGAAGCCAACAGGATTTACATAATTTACAAGCACATCTGGAAAGGCCGGAGAGCGCCCAATAAATACCTGTTCACTGGAGAGGAAGCCACAGCTCTGCCATGGATTTTAAAAATAAGCCTTTAGCCTTCTTGCCTCCAAGAGGTGACGCCTAATTCTCCTTCTCCTGGGTTTTGGCTGGACTTGGGGGTCACTACTAACGAACAGAATAAAGCAGGACTGATGGCGTACAACTTTGGGGAGCAGATAAGGGCCTCGTGGTCTTCTTGCTGATTTGAGCACTCAGGGTTCTCCAGAGAAACAGAACCTTGTGTGTGTGTGTGTGTGTGTGTGTGTGTGTGTGTGTTAGGGGATTGGCTCACCCGGTCACAGAAGCTGGAAAGCCCCCCAGCAGGACACCCGTGAGGTGGGGAGCCAGAGGAGACAGCAGTGCGGCTCATAGGAAGCCAGAGGCCTCAGAACCAGAAGAGCCAATACGCAGCCCCCGTCTGACCAGTGGTCCAAGAGCCCCCGGAGGGCTGCTGGCACCAGTCCCAGAGTCCAAAGGCAGAAAGCCCTGGGGTCTGACGTTCGTCAAGAGCAGCCTACGTGCATCCTGCTCCTGAAGAAGATCCAGAGAGGGGGGTGTCCATCCAGGGCCCCAGCCGACTGCCTGGTACCCGCCCACTTTAAGGGCAGGTCTCCCCCCATCTCAGTTCTCTCCCACCTGCAAATCTTCTCTGGAACCACCTTCAAAGACACACCCAGAAACAGTGCATCACCAGTCCCCTAGGCGTCCTGCAACCCAGACAAGCTGACACTCAAAATCAACATCACACTCACTCTGAGGAAAGAACCGCTGCATCCTGAAGCCGAGGGAGAGGCCCGTGTCTTGAGGAACCGAGCCTCCCACCAACAGCCATGGCAGTGCGCCATTTTGAAAGCAGGTCCACCGGCCTAGTCAAGCCACTGGATGAAGCCGCCCCAGCCAGCCTTTGACTATGGCATCATGAAAGACTGAAGCCCAAACCGCTCAGCTAAACGTCTCTTAGAATCCCGACCCTCACAAACTGTGAGGTGATAAAGGTCTGCCGTACTAAATCCCGAGTTTTGGGTTAGTCCATTAGGCAGCAGTAGAGGACCAACAGAATTCTTCTGTTGTTACGATTTTGGTCAGACTGATTCTTTTACCAATGCTGTCTTGAAACTTGTTTTAACGTGCACAGTATTCTAGATTCTATACCTTGGGCAGTAAGCTTGAATCCTTCAGGGTTTGTAAAGATATTTTCAACATACTACATCCAGAGAGCTGGGGAGACATCGTGGGAACCAACTTTGAAGAGCCGTTTTTCAGACCTGGAAGATAAACCTTTGGAATCTGCCCGGTTACCACATGTGGCCAACAGACCTTCTGCCATCTTTGAAGGTCCTACCAAAGACTTAGAATTTTTGTAATTCACATTTAAACACGTTCCTAATCTAAGACAGCCTGTTATTCTCCCGGCAGTGCCTCACACCCACATACACACAGACTCATGCAGAACTAAAATTCATGCACCCAGCATTAATCGATCACTGATAAATAGTTCATTAATAATGGATGAGCCAGTCCTCATATCCACAATGATGAAAAGACAATCTCTGTCCTCGGGAAATGACAACACAGTCGCTAGGACTCTGGTGACAGAGTGCAATCCAAGACTCTTGGAGGAAGATGGAGAGACATCGCAGGCGTTAAAGGAGAAACGTGTTTGCACTGAGATCTGAGCCTGACTTTTAAAAAGGATTTCTTTGGGTGCTTAAGGATCCTTATTCTTGTTCTGGGTAGAAAACCAGAAAGAGAATTAGCATGCTGCTTCTGATCAGTGCAGTATTACACAATGTCTCACGGACTGTTCACGGTCAACCAAAGCACTAAATGATAACAACCCTAATCCGGGGCGTCCCCTTTAGCCCTGAACACCCCCTTGGTTCCTATGAAAGGCTGGTGTCCTGTGCTCCCTGGCAGGTGGGGTCGTGCCCGGCATTTCTTCTCCTTGGCCGGCTTTGTTCCGGGTCAGTGTGAAAGGCGCACAGTGGTTCCCGGGCTCGGGAGCCGGCAGCCCTCACGGAACAGGTGGAATTACAGGTCAGTAAGAGACTTGAGAGTGTTTATTCACTTGCCAGATTTATTTATCAGGTATGGGATTGAAAGGATTTCCCCGCAGGATCTGTAGAGATTAGTGTGCTTTTCCAACAAACGCTTACACTAATCAGGTCTCCGTTTCCTTATTCCAGCACACGGCGCTTGTCACCCTTCGATGGCATGTGCTAAGGACAAACGTACACGGAAAACAAAGCAAGCGGCAAGGTGGACACCTGTCTATCACCCGGAAGAGCAGCTGTCACTTTTTTAAAGTCCACGAGCCTATTTTAATGGTCTGTTCCATGAGGTTTCCGACAATGACGCTGGCCAAGGTCGTCCTGAAGTTCAGACGTTTGAAGGAGAAGGAAAGGCTTCTTTCCCTCGGTGCCCTACGCACCTGGAGCCAATCACAGGAGGACTTCCAGAAGCTTCGCAGGCCCATGCTGGGGCCTAAGGAACATGCTCATTAGGAATCTGCTGCATCCGAGCTCCTAGACGCAGCTGGATGTTTACAGGTCTCTTGAAGGGCAAGGCCGGAGCAAGGACAAAGCCACTCCAGCAGTTTTCAGACGGCTGCTCTCTCTCCTGCAGCTACAGCAGGGCGAAGCATCCAGGGGAACAGCGAAAAGGTGCCAAACATCCGCCTGTTAGATAATAGGCCATTAGGGTCGATTTTCTTTCTCTTTTAAAAAATAATCCTAATGATTAATCCGGGTTCTGAACTCCAAATTTCATCTACTTTCCATGAGCAGACTGGCCTTGACCACTGTCTTCCACTAAAAACCGTACAGTTCTGTTCAGAGGAGAACCCACGGAAAGAAAGCTCATCACAGAGATGACCTCTGACCCCTGCCAGACCTTCCAGGGGCCCATTCATCCCGAGTCAAGGGCCTCACAGCGCGCCAAATGTCCGCAGGTATCCAGGATCCACACTGAGAGAGCTTGCTTCTGCACAGCCGCCCCGTTCTACCCAGGAGCCCATTAAACCAACGACTCAAGCAATTGTTCTGTTTGTTTCATAACTTGCAATTTTCAGTCCACCATCCAATAAGACAATGAGCTAGAAGGTGCCCTCAGGCCCCAGCCGACCATAAGGTCGGCCAAGTTCCTGCTCAAACATACTGTACAGCAGCAAGAGGTGAAGAGCCCCACCCTGGGTCACCCGCTCTTCCGGCTGGATCCCACCCTTGATACTTTCTTTTCTGCTCCTGGTTATATCACTTACTGCCACCCACTTATCCCTAAAGAAATAAACACACAGGCAAACACAGCAAGAAGCCACATCTAGGGTGCATCTGCAGATCCCCCACCCGCTTCCTGGATGCAGGCACTTTCTCTGCAGCCTTGTGAGAAGCTGCGGCTCAGTGAGATTCAGTGATTCGCCTTCTCTGTGACAAGGTGGGATTTGAGTTCAAGTCCATGCATCTAAATGGCAGTGTCAAATAGACACCAGGATCTTGGCTTATGAAGTCAGCAGACCCGGGTGCAAATTTGAGTTCAGCCATGAAACATATAACTTTGGGAAAATTGTTCACCTTTCTCACCTATAAAATGAAGATGATAACAAGAGTGTCTGCACAGAGTTTCGTGACACTGAGAGAATAAACATGAAGTACTCGGTTTAGAGAGGTTTATTGTTTACTCAACAAGAAGCCTGAAAGGAGGTGGTCCAAGGATGGGTGAGTTAATGATGCCATCAAAAAAAATCAGGTTCATGTATTATTATTCCTCCTAGTAATAAAATGGCTGCCTACACTCCAGACATCATATCTTCTCATGCAGAATGGAAAAGAGGAGGAAAAAAAGAATTTTCTCCTCAAGTTCCTCTCTCTTATCAGGAAGGTAAACCTCTCTCAGATGTTTCCAGTAAAATTTCTCTTACATTTCCTCAATCAAAGTAGTTGTAGGTCTAACTCTGATCTGTTGTGAGGAAATAAGATTGCTATGGCTTCCTTAGAACAAAGGTCTGCAACCTTTTTCTGTAAAGGATCAAATACTAAATAATTCAGTCTTTCTTGCCCATACGGTCTCCGGTTACGACTACTCACTCTGAAAGCAGCTACATGGATAATAAGGAAGCAAATGTACATATCGGTGCTCCAATAAAACTTTATTTTCCACAAGAGTTGGCCAATCCTGGCCTTAGACCAATCATGGCATTATCGAGTACAGCTCCCCTGATCGAAGTTAGATTCTGTTAGCAAAGAAGGAGGAGAAATGGATGTTGGGCAGGGCAGGCCTTGGGGACAGCCATCTCATTTGGGGGAAAAAGGAGAAATTTGAAGTTGTATGAACCCGGTTATTGAGACAGAACCCTGACGCTGGGAATTAACTTACACAGGTGTGCAAAAGGAACACACACCCAGGCGGCTCCTAGTGTCCACACCAGTGGCTCACACCAGTTTGGAAGAACCCTGGGTTCCTCCAGGTGCCAGGCCTGTGTGTATGAGGAGCCCCAAGAGGAAGCCCATCCCAGGCCCTCCCCACAGGCCTTAGCCAGAGACCTCTTATCTGTTCCACCTGGCTGGGGGGTGGGGCGGGGAACAGGGAAAACTGTGGTTTTCAAAAACTAGAAAAGAAGGTCAATATCCAATCTTCCCATAAAACACACTTTCTAACTCTGTCCCCCATAATCCCACAAAAAGCACCCTGTCCCCTAGAGGCTCTCCACTCAATGGCCAACTCTTTCTCACACTGTCCTACCATCAGACCCTCCCTTCAGCTTCGAACCTTGCATCATCTCCTAACTCTGCTTGGATGGAAACTGACCCCAACTTATCGCCAGCCTCGTGAAAGCATTCCTATTTTTTACTTTTTACGTCCAAATCGCCAAGCTACGTACTCGGCCTAAAAGGGGGATACAAAAGTCAGAGCCACACATCTCTTTTCTCACAATTCCATTATCTGGTTGTACAGAGTGAGTACAAATAAAGATTGCTAACAAAGTGATGAGTATGATCAGGAAAATACATCTTCTAAAAAGGAGCATAGTCTTCTGAATGAGTTTGACCCTGCATACGTCCCTTAGTGGAATATGTGCTTTCCAGTAAGGATGCATCTTTTGTGTGTGTGAAGGCAGGGAATCTCGTTGGAATTACATCTAGATCTCGTTTCTAAACCCTGGAAGAAAATCAATCTCATTCAGTTATAGAGAACCCCATGTCATTTTACCAATTTAAAAAAAAAAAAAAAAAAAAAGTTTCTTGTGGATTGATTGTTGGCTCTTTTCACTGGACTTCAACTCATTTCTGGAAGGTTCCAAACACCCTGCCCACCTTCAAGAGGGCCGTTGCCAGCCTGGAGGTATGGAACAGACATGCCAAGGGTCCTGAGGGTGATCCTGCTGAGGTGGTCCCCCACTGACTAGGGGATAGCCATGCTGCAGCCATGTCATACCCCAGAAATCACAACTCAGGGGAGGCCCCTTCTGCTAGGATGGCCAAGCAAGCTCTTGGGTGGGACTGCTGGAACTGTGGCCTGATGTCAGGTCAGGTTGGATCAAGAATAGGAATGAGGATTCAGCAGCAGGAAAGCATTTTAGTTCCTCAAATAGACTCAGAAGCCTGAATTTGAATCCCAGTTTTGCCACTGACCAGCTTCAGATCGTGGGCAAATTTCTTAACCTCCCTGGCCTACAGCTTCCTTAAGTATGAAATGGGAATAACGAGACGATTGATCTCTCGATTGTTGTGAGAATTAAATGAGTTGATACATGTGAGACACCAGGTGTAATGTCAGTGTTTGCCATCATCGATATTATGGATTCCCCGTGACTGAATAGAATCCTTTGACCAGTCTTCCTGGTCTTTCTCTGCAGGACGTGTCTCATTTTTCAGTTATTATAAAGTGTAATCCAATCAAATCGAGAAACCTGACCTTCTCATTCAAATCAGTGCTCTCTTCCCAACAGCACCTGGAGGCTGGCTCAGGTTTGGGCAACTGAGGTTGGGAAGGGGAGCTGGGCAGCCAGTGTTCATCCTTCTGCCTGGATCATCTGCCTTTTCCAATCACTGTCCGGTGGTCTACCTCTGTCTTAGTCTATTTGTGCTGTTATAACACCAGACCTTAGAGGCAGTAATTTCTAAATAACAGAAATTCAGTGCTCATTATTCTGCAGATGGGATCAAGATGAAGGCACTGGCAGATTCGGTGTCTGGTGAGGGCTCAGTGTGTACTGCACAGTCAATGCTTGTAGCTGTGCCCTCACATGGAGGAAGGGGGCCAGGCAGCGCCCTTCCAAGTCTACAGACCACCAATCCCTAATCGTGCCTCCGTCACTCCCCAAAAGGCCCCACCTCTTCACAGAGTCATGCTGTATATTAATTTCCAGCATATGAACCTGGGTGAGCGCGGGACACCAACACCCAGACCACAGCAGGTCTCTTGGGGCCCAAAGAACAATGCTATTCAAGGAAGGTCAGCTGTAATTATGGGCTGGTGCCCTTGGGGATGTCAATGAGTATTGGCTGGCTCTCTTGTGGGGTGATTTTGTGTTTTTTTGTTTTGTTTTGTTTTGTTTCCTTTTTAAATACTCTTCCCCATCTTTGAAGAGCTCCTAACTGCAGTTCTTAACATGGCAGCCGATGCTGGCTGGCCACTCACTCTGGCCCTCCAGTGTGGGTTTGTGATGCTCCCTTGTCCTCAGCCCCTGGGGGTGGGGGACGGGTATTGTGTCTCTTTGCCCCCTCAGGGGACTAAGGCACTTGTGCTTCACCAACTCTTGGAAGTTGGCAACCCTCTGAATGCCTCCTTCTCTCATCACACAAACAACTCTCTCAGCTTAGACATCACCTCAATCCTGGTGCCTCCAGAATCCAGGAGACACACCTGTAAAGCCCTCCAGGTGGTTCTCTGGAAACTTCTTGGTTTGTGTCAAGATAGGAGGAAAAGCTCTCTCAAATCCTTGCTGGCCTCTCCTGAGTCCTCAGCCTGGAGGTGAGAGATGGCAACGCCTACCCCGGTGGGGGCGGGAGCTGTTGGGCCCTTAGAATTCTGTGCCCGGATCTCAGCAGCAATCTCAGCACTGGAGAATACAGAGGCCAGTTTGGGGGTGGTTCGGAGGGGATGAATGCCAGGTTGGAGCCCACAAGGGCCATTGTGAGAAATTACCCAGAGAGCAGCTCTGGGGGTCTGCTGACTACCAGGCAACGGAATGTGCTGCACAGGGCCTGGACAATTGGCAGCCACATGGAGGTGCCGGCAGCCCAAACTGGACTTGCCTTCACATTCTCAGACGTCTCCCAGGGTCAGGTGAGCCCAGCAAGGTCCTCAGAACATTGCACTTAAAAGTAAAAAAGGAGAATGGCAGACTTGTGCCTGGGAGGGAGAGAGGGAGGGCTTGGACATAAGACCAGCCTCAAGCCAGCAAGGAGAAAAGTGACGGAAGGAAGAGGGGGGAAAAAAATCCAGAGAGCAGAAAGAAAAGGAGACTGCAGTGCACTAAATGCGGACGCCTGGCGCCTGCAGCGGGGTCAAATGAGGTCAGACAAGCTTATCGCCCGTGTCCCGGGAATTAGGGGCATCCCGGGGACAGCTGCAGAGCAGGATGCTCCAGTGTCCTCCCCTTCCCAAGCAGATCAGGCCCTCGGAGGAGGGCGCGGAGAGGGCCCTCGGAGGTGGTGGTGGTGGCTTGTGTCTTTCGCCCACGAAAGGGGAGGCTGAGCTCAGCGGAAAGCCCAGAAGAGAGACAAAGAATGGCTGCGTGTTTGCACGTCTCCTCAGGAACCGGTTCTTGGCGTACGTTCCCTAAAGCAAAAACAAAACAAAATACTCCCGGAAACCTCCAGCGGTTTGCATCAATTACAGGCCTCCAAAGCCGATTCTCTGAGTCCCGGACAAGGAAAACCGTGAAGTGCAAATCGCCCGGGGGCCGGGGCCGCCCTGCAGAGCGCGCGGCCCGGGCGCGTTCCCGTGCATTAAAACTTTTGCTGGGCAGGGCTGCGCAGGCACCGGCCGCCCCGCACGGCGGGCGCCGACCGCGACGCGGGGACACACAGCGCGGCACTGCCACCTTGTGGGTGTCGGCAGCAGCGCCGCGGGCCGCTCGGGACGCCGCGTGGAGTGGAGGCGAGGCGGGCGGGCGTGCGGGGCGGGGCCGGGGCCCAGAGCTGGCCGGGCAGCGCACGTCCGCAGGAGCGCGCGGGCCGAGCGGGAGCCCGCGGGGGCGCGGCGCGGAGGGGCGGGGCGCGCCGGCGCCGGTCACGTGGGTTAGCAACAGGCAGCAGCCAATGGGAGCGCGAGTCAGGTGCTGCGTGCCCTCGCCGCCGGGGGAGGGGGTGGCCGTGGAGGCGTCCGGGCTGCGGCGTTTGGCTGCGAGGCCGGGTGGGTGCTGTGCTCCCCTCGGAGCCTGCTGCTGCAGAGGGGGCTGGACAGGCTTTAAAGTAGGGCTTTCCCACTCCCACGCTCCGCAGCAGCGACCCGGTAGGGGACCGTGCGTGGCGCGGGTGGGGAGGGACCGCATGGGGAGTCCAGTGCCCCTGTCCCAGTCACTTGTTGCTTAGCCAGAGCCTTGGGACTGAGCCTGTCACTGGGACCCACACAAGGGGATTAAAACAAAAAGAATGAAGACGCTCCTAGCATTCAGTGGCAGGGGTCCGCCCTGGCCACCTCGTCCCGCCGGGCATCGTCCTTCATTCCGCAGCATCTCCCCAGATTGGCCCGAAGAGGCCAAAGCAGAAGAAAGCCAGGGATTGGGTCAGAAGGAAAAAGTCAGCTTAGTTGGTTTTCATTATTTTAAATGGAAAAGCCACATCCAAAAGTGCAAATAAGGACTTTTACGGTCATCCCACCCTGTTGACATAAACCAGCCCACCCATGAACGCAGAGAAGACCACAACACACAGTGTCAGAGGGCTGTTGCAGGGACTGAGCAAAATCGAGGCGACAGGCAAGCATGGTTTCCATCAGATTCTTTCTTTTCTGGTTTCCTGGTCTGGGCACACATTTCATCCTGTTAATGGGGTCTCTGTCTCCCTCCCTTTTTCCTGCTCAAGTTCACCTCAGGTCTTCCTCTGAAACAAATCCAGGGAGCAGATGGCCTCAGAAGGGCATCTAAATAATTCCCCAACCACTGAGCACTTTGAAAGACTATAAGCTGTGATACAGTTGTACAGTGTTACAAAGACAAGACCATGTGCACTTGCAGAAATCTCACTGTCCTGTTCTCAAAGTTCCCTAGGGAAAGATATTACTCAGTATCCTTCGACAACCTACTACAAATGCTAATTACCTTAGCTAAGATCTAATACGACCTCTCTGATCCCAGGTTTTGTTTGTTTCTGTTTAAGCTCATTCAGGCTCAGGTACCCTGAGAACATTTGTCCAGTGGCTTATGGGAATGATTTACAGGATGTGCGTTTCCCCATTAGGAACAGGGACCTGACTACTACTGTCACTGGGAACCAAGCCTGAATAACAGGCCCCATGGGATCTGCTAGGGCTGCTTGAGAAGGTGGTCCACTGAGTCATGTTTTCTTCCTTTAGGTGAACCCTGCTAGCAAAGGTCCACATCAAGGAGTCATCATTGATTGATTCAGAGAACAGAACTTATGGGCCTGCTGTATGTTGATTCATGGTTATATTTCTGCAAACATTTGATTTTTAAATGTATCACACTCCCAAGTTTCTAGCTAGGTCAGGATTTTAACCATAGCATGAGGATGTGCTTTTAGTCTAATCAGCTGATACATATTGAGCTCTAAGTGCCAGGCCTCTGCTTTGGTACTGGGAATACAGCATTATGCTAAGGAATTCAGAGAATGAAGTGGACTCATGGAGTGAGCATGGATCCTGTTTCCATAGTCCAGGAATAGGTCACCTCCCCTGCACTGGTTGGTGGTGGTTCTCTCTTAATCTACTGTGACTCCTCCTTCTAGGTCCTTCATTCTTCCTGGGACATTCTGGAATATGGAACAATACAACCAGCCCCGTGTTTAATATTACTAAATAAGATGGTGTGAGAGGCAGCATCATGGGCTGTATACCTGGTTCCAGCCCTGGCTGTGTCGTTGACAAAACTACCAATCTTTAAGGGTTGAGTCTTGGCTTCTTCATCCTTGGAATGGAATAAAGAGTTCTACTTGGCAACTCCACCCAGTTCAAAATTCAAGGTTTCAGTTTTCTTGTCTGTAACTTGAGGAACTTGAACTAGATTTACAGTCTGAAATTTTTTCTTTAGAAGTGGATTCCCTTTTTAAATTAAAATCTAACATAAAATCCCAACATATAAAACAGATACAGACAGACTTGCTTTACTGGCCCTGAAGGAGCAGGCCATGAGCCCTGTACATTCATTTCTTTTCTTTTAAAGGCTCTCGGGTACCTGTGTGGCACCTTGGGGTTCCACCGAACACAGATGAAACTCACAGAGCAAGATGGTTGTCTTAAAGAACCTTCCATTTCTGAAATCCTCTAAACCAAAATTTCCTAACAGTGAATGTTAGAAAGAGATGGAACCCATTGTCTTTGTTTGTTTATTAATAGATTGCAGAAGATAGTCACCAGTTTTGCTAAAACCAAAACACATTTCATGACTCCCTCCCTCTTTGTAAAACCAATCTCTGTGCCAGAGAACAAAATTAGATTTCAATGGAAGATAGTACAGTGTAATAAGGAAAACACCTCACTGGGGATGCCTTTAACTAGCCCTGCAACCTTGATCAAGTTAAGGAACCTTACTGACCTGTCCACATCTAGAAAATAAGGAGGCTGAGTAATTTAATAATCATAGGCATGGGCACCGTTCCTGCAGCCGAGACCCTAATGAGCTTCCTCTAGTTAAACAGCTTTCCTTCCACCCTGCCTACAGGCTCACCGTCCCGCCTTTAATAAGTGTACGTGCACCCTATTTAGAGAAGAAGGGGAGGGCAGGAGGACAAATTAGATTGTAAATAATACCACCAGGACATCCAACTAGAAATAACGACTGAATCATTATTGTGTTTTCACAGGTGGTTTGAGCCCACGGCAAGCCTTGACTCCCAACTCACCAAGCAGAGGCCACATCGCATTAGTAGATTCCTGCTGGACCTTCAAGGCACTGGGCACATTTGAGGGCAGAGTAAGAAAATTCTAGTGTTTGGGAAATGTTTAAAGGAAAGAGCCTGGGTTAAGGATCCAGGACCTAGGGTTGGCCCAAAAGGAGTGGCCCCCACAGGGGACAGGCAGTGTGATTCATTGCCTCCAAGCATGTCTGTCCTAGGAAAAGTGAACCTCAGGGTAGACATGAGAACAACAGCCCTGGTCATGGCTGTGACTTGGTTATAAGTTAACTTTATGGGTCACTGAATGTCTGGAAGCAGACTATAAAAAGAAGAAAGGGTCACCCAAGAGCTTTGTGTGGGAAATGGCTGTGACCAGTTGCTTCTGGAAGGGAGATGTATTGACCGCCATAAAACTTGATAGGCTCAGGGCTTGTCTGTTAAGGCTGGAATCGGAAGTAAACTCTGGACCTAAGTAATTGGTACGAAGCTGTGTTTAAGAGCAGAAGCAGAGGGGAGTTTATTCCAACTAGCAAACATATGGAATCCAACCAGTGCACACGATGGTCCCCTTCCTGGTGACCCCTAATCCCACAGGACTTTCTTTGGGCCCATTCAGGTTAATTTTAACATCCAAGAAAATGGGTACAGTTTGACTTTTACCATATTGGATTTTTTTTTTTTAAATCTCCTTATTCTTGGAACAGCAAAGCATTTAAAGTAAAAATAAATTTAAAATGGCAGTTACTGAGACTTGGTGCTCTTAACTCTGTCCATTTTTGGAAAAGCAATGAATTAGACACAATGTTAACTTCTATTCAGTTATCATCTTTAATTTTAGCATGCTTTGGTTAGTCCAAAGTTATTTATTAAGCACATACTTCACATAATCTGGTGTTATAGAGCATAGCATCTAAAATTGTAGACGACAAATAAAAAAAAAAAAAGATTCTGCCAGAAATACTTCAAAAACATACCATTTTCTGCACTTAGTGTTTTTCAAGGGTGGAGAAAGTGCATTGCAAATTTCTTTCAAAGGATGGTGTAGAAAACCGATGAACAGAGTTCCAGAAGGCCAAGAGTACATCTTAGCCACCATTATCTATAGCTGTGTGGCAATAGAGCATAACTTCTCCGAGGCTCTGAAAAACAAGGGAGGTTGAACTAGGTCCTATTCCTTTTCACAAACATTAACCATAATAATAGATGATATTTTTAAAATAAGCACTTTGCATTCTTTATCAGTCATTCCTCATAACAACCCTATGATGCATGTATTATCATCATCCCCATTTTTAGATACAGGAACTGGGTTTAAAGAGATTTTGAAACTTGTCAAGGTCATGCAAGGCGTAAGTGGCATAGCTGACATTGAACCTCGTCTTCCTCACTCAGCCATTTCACAATACTGAACTGCCTTAGAGCTAACCCAGGAGGGAAAGCAACCTGCTTTTTTACTTGCACTGGTTAAGTAGACCTTATTCCAAAGCTTGAGGCCAGAAGTATTTTGGATTTCAGATTTTTTGTTATTCTGGAATATTTGTAGGTCTATAATATATATCTGGGTGTTATGGTCTGGGTATGAGGTGTCCCCCAACAGCTCCTGTGTTAATACAGGAGTGCTGGGGGGTGAAACGGCTGGATGGCGATCACTCTAACCTAATCAGTCCATCTGATTTGCATGGACTGACCAGGTGGTAACTGGAGGCCAGTGGGGTGTGGCTGGAGGAGGAAGGTCAGTGGCAGATGCCCTGAAGAGTTCCTCTTCCCTGCAGTCCCTCCCCACCTTCCCTCTTCTCCCCGTGCTTTCTGGCCCCACCATGAGCTGAGCAGCTTTCCTCCACTGGGCCCTTCTGTCATGATGTACTACCTCGCCTTGGCTCCCGAGCAGGGAGTTGACCATTTATGAACTGAGACCTCTGAGACCATGAGCCTCAAGTACACAACGTCTTCTCCTTTAAGTTGTTCCTGTTGGGTGTGTTGGTCACAGAGATGCCAAAGCTGAGTAAAACACTTGGGATTTAAGCCTAAAACCAAAATTCACTTATGTTTCATGTGTACCTTATACATGTGATCTGAAGCTAATTTTATACAATATTTTTAACGCCCCTGAGTTTTGTCTACCAACTCATCATATGAGGTCCGCTGTGGAATTTTCCACTTATGGTCTCAGGTCCGTGCTCAAAAGTTGTGGATTTTGAATTTTCAGATCAGGGATGCTCAACTTATATCAGGTTTTCATCTGGACTCCTCAGAGCTGTGAACAGAACCCCCCTAAATGGGCCACTGCTTCCTAGTCTTTCAGACACTCCCATAAATGGCTGCTAAAGCAGAGATGGAGACATCTACCTGGGGAGAAGAGGGGTAGCATCAGGGGACAGTGTGCTAGGAGGGCTGAGGGGGAGACCAGGCTTGTGGTTAGTCACTGTGCCCCAGCAAGCAGGAGCCACAAGGTCCTGGCCACCCAGAAAAGATGGGCGGGAAAGACAAGGGGGTCCAGTGACACCTGGCTGAGACCTTCCTGTCACTTCCTCTCACAACCCCGGAAGCCAGCCTGGCTTCTGAAGGTTCCTATGGCTCTTCAACCAGCAAAGCTCCAGGTGTATAGCTCAGTGTAGCCAAGAAACAGCAGCTGAACGCCTTTCAGGAAGCGGGCATGTCCAGACCACAGGTTAGGTAGTCTGATGTGGCTTCTGGTTTCCCCATTCCTGAAGTCACTGCTCCTGCGTGGTCCCCTGCAAAGCATCTACACGCTCCATCCATGACATACTGTTTAGGATGCACAAGCCGAGTGACCAAAGACTTAGAGTCTCTGGAATGAAATGATCCTTTGAAGCAAGTAGAATCCAAAGGCATTTCCTCCAGAGGCCGTGGGGAATGTTTGGTTTCCGCAGTGTCTGAAATGAAAAAAGTAGCAGTGTAGCTTGAGAAGGACACTAACACCCAAAGCAGGATTGCATACAGCCCTGGTCTTGGTGTTTTGGTTTGGATATGAAGTGTCATTGCTTCCCCTTAAGACTGCTGGGTTAGTTCAGTTATCCCAAGACCAGAAGAAAAGATACATAAGAGAGAAGTATAACTGCAAAAAAAGACTAAAATATACTTAATGGGTTAAATAGAAAATAATCAGCTCTGCTGAAGAATGTCAACTTTAAAAAGTTTCACATTTTTTTCCTGAGCTTTCAGAAACAATAAAAATAATCGTGTCCGTTATCAAGAAAGAGGAAAGAGTTTTATGCATATTCTCAAGAGTAACAGTGGAAGAGTTAATTTCCTGTTACTTATTTATATTAGGTTATCCTGAATTTGTATCGTATATATAAATTATACTTTCTCCATCTCTTTTCCAATCTATTTCAGTTGCTTGAAAACTACATCACACTTTGCTGAAAAAAATTTATATATATATATATATATATATATATATATATATATATATATATATATACACACACACACACATATATATATATGAATTTCCAAGCATTTTAGAAACATTTGAGAGCCTAACCCTCAGGCCAGATCATTTCCTGGTCTTGATCATCTCTTTTGTAAGCCCTTACCACCATGGTTCCCCATGTCCTCCGTACCCCATACACAGACAGACAGATACGAATATGTGTGTGTGTGTATTCTGTGAACCCCTTTTTCAGCTCCCTGGGGTGATATTACCATCTGGGGAATCCCTCTTGAGGAGTGAGTAACTATTCAACCATAAGGAGGTCTGGCTTTGAGCTGGGGACCAAGAATTGTTTCCAGCTCTGCCTCTACCACACACAAGAACTTCCTGACAAACCGCTTCACCTCTCCAGTTCTATATAAAGAAAGGGAAAGAACTGGGTGATAACTGTCTAAGAAAATATCTGTCTTGAGCAAATCTCATGAGCAAAAAGCAGGGCCTCCGTGAGAGCACTGGATCCATTGGAAGGAAGGAACCTTTGGAAAAGGGTCTGAGGATTGCAGACTGGGCCAGGGACCCTGAAATCAAACACTTGATGGAGATTGAGGGGCAAAGACTGCTACCTGTCCTCAGGAAATCCCCTGGCAGGCTCCAGGCAGAGGGAGACACTTCTGGTTTTATTCTGGAGTGCACATTGAAGATTCGGAGGATGGGACTCTGGGTGTGCTCTAGGGTGGACCTGTCCTCTGATCTGGTCGGGGATACTTTGTTCAGGAGAGACTCTTGTGAGCTCATGTATGTGCCTGTGTGTGTGTGTGTGTGTGTGTGTCCATAACGAGTCTGAGCGTGGGTATGTGTATCTGTCTGTCTGTGTGTGGGGTACAGGGGACATGGGGAACCATGGTGGTAAGGGCTTACCAAGGAGATGATCAAGACCAAGAAGTGACCTGGCCTGAGGGTTTGGCTCTCAAGTGTTTCTAAAATGCTGGGAAATTCCAACCTAAATCTGTTCCTGCCCCTCCCTCCACACCTACCACCTCACAGCTCTCCCTATGGGAAAGGCCTCCCTAGGGGACTAGCACCTCTAGCCTTTGCCAGTTTCCCCCGAAATGACTGCACTTCCTACAGCCCTGTTCCCTCATCAGAGAAAAATCTAATTACCGCAGAGGAGCCATGTGGGAACCTAACGACTTAACCCAAAGCACAGGGCCAGGCACGTGGGAGGATCCATGCATTTGGGGTTCTGAACACTTATTGGGTGTCAGTCACGTGTGAGATGGAGAGCCAGGTCAAGACCTTCGGACCCTCCCGTGCCGGGCGTGGGCAAGCCACCTAACCTCTAGACCCTGGTTCAGGCCTCGGTCCCAGGCTGCTCTAGTATTCAACACACCTCCAGCCCCAAGACTAGTCTTCTCACATAATCCCAGCCCTTTGCCCAGTGGGACAGAGAGAGCAACCAGCCAGACCAAGGAACACAGGCTCAGAATTGGTCAAATGACCTCAGTTCTTCCAGTCGACGTGTGTATAACTTCTCTGCCACCAGGTAGAGAGAAGAGCTCACCAGTGGATGTGAAGAGGAAGCTCACAGCCTCCTCATGCTCTGGTGGCCATCTTGGCATGCCAGAAGCCAGGCTTGGTGATGCCGACTTTGAGGAGGATGGAGAGGCAGGAGGGAGCTAAATAAACCAGGGACCTCGTAGGCATGAGGCAGACCTTTCTCCACTGTTCAGCTACTGCAGCCAATTAAGTCCCTGTGGTGCTTGAGCCAATTTGAGCAGATTTTCTGTTGGGTGCAACAAAGATGCCCCTAACTGCAGCACCCCCTGGGCTGTGACACGTCGCCAGTTTGAGCCAGACTTTTTTTTATGATTGTGTCGGTTACAGCAGACCATCCTCAGATTACTCAGGCCCATCTGAGTCATCCAGAAGCAGAGTCCCAAGTCCTTCAAAGTGCTCAAGCCTCCTCTCTCCTGGCTTTTTTGCAGCCAACGTGCATAAAAATGTGTCCCAGGGTCTTGAAAGGTGTGGATCTGCTATGGTGTGAATGTTTGTGTTCCTCCAAATACATGTGTGAACAATCTCACCTGGTATTAAGGAGCGAGGACTTTGGGGTGATTAGATCATGAGACCAGCGTCCCCATAAATGGAATTGGCTTCTTTATAAAATAAGCCTGAGAGATCCCTTAGCCCTTCCACCTCGAGGACATGCCTAGAAAGTGTCATCTTTGAACCATAAACCAGGCCCTCTCCAGACACCAAATCTGCTAGTACCTTGATCTTGGGCTTCCCGTCCTCCAGAATTGTAAGAAATAAATTTCTGTTGCTTATAATCTACCCTGCGGTATTTTGTTATAGTGCCCTGATGGGATCAGAATCCATTTCCCACTCAAACCCTACATAAACAGTGAGCATCACTGTATTGTATTGGTTTGCGACTGCTGCATAATAAATTGTTCCCGGAACACAGCAACTTAAAAGAGCAAATATTTACTACCTGAGATATCCAGGTGCAGTTTGGCTGAATAGTTCTGGCTCAGGGCCTCCCATGAGGTTGGTGATAAAATGTCAGCCAAGGCTGTAGTCATCAAAGACTTACCTGGGACTGAGATGTGCTTTCAAGTTCTCCCAGGTAGTTCTAGGCAGGACTCAGTTCCTTATTGGCTGTGGCCTGACTTTTCAGTAGCTGGGCACTTGGATTTCTCCACACCTGCTCACAGAGAGAAAGACAGGAGAAGGGAGATTTGGGGAGGGTGCAGAGAAAAGAAAAAAGAAAGCAAGGTAGAGGCTATGCCCTTTTATGACGTGATCTTGGAGGTGACATGCCATCCCTTCCGCCATATTCTATTTGGTCCCACAGACCAACCCTGGTACAGTGTGGAGGAGGGCAGCACTGTGGGACTACTGGGGCTGAATACCAGGGCCCAGGCCCTGTCGGGGGCCCTGAAGACCAGCCACCACAGCGAGCACGGGTCCCTCTTGGTCCTCACTCTCCCAGTCCCAGTGGTGTTCCTGGATTTCCCTTCTCCTCTCCACTCACCTCTCCCCGTCAACCCCGCGACTCTCCTCTTTATCCTTGTCTCCTGCCACGTCGACAGGTCTCACCTGCCCCATGTGGGCATCCTCAAAGACGGTTCCCTCTTCAGGAGGAATTATTAGTGAGCCTTTTAAGAAATGGGAAGCTTTTTATCCTGCTCTACACTCCATAAATGTATTTATGTGTCTATTTATTTATCTTCCCTTGATAATAAAAGGGACAACTTTAAATAGCCACAAAGCACTGAACATTCCTTAGATTCTTCTCTCAATTTTCCCCACTCCCCACCCGAGACCACAGTGCCCTTTTCCTGTGAGAATTATGTACTCCTTGGAAGCTGGTGGCTGTCCTTGTCACTGTGTCCTCTCCCCTGTCCCCATGTTTCCCAAGCTTCATTTCATCCATGTGGAAAAACAACATTGCTCTTAGGTCAGCTCAGCGGGGTCCAGGGAGGGAGAGCAGACAGCAGCTCCCCTCCTATGGCAGGTGGTGGAGACCTCGCAAGCCTCATTCAGACAGACATAAATGGAGGTGACCGGGCGGGGACAAGTTGTTTTCCCGGGCATTGCTATAGGAGGAAGGAAGACCTGGATTACCAGGGGAAATGGTATAGAAGACCACTGATGCAGAATGCCCAGGACCTGGTGATCGTGTCCGTCTGTCCTGAGTTGACATTATCGAGCATCTCGAGGTACCAAGCCCTGTTCTAGGAAGCAGGCACCCAGTGTAGAGCCAAGACACCCAGAGGACCCGCCTTTTGCAGCTTATATGCTAGTAGGGAAAGACTAACAATAAGCACATAAATATACATGAGTCTGAGAAGATAAATTATATCTTTGCAATAACCCACCCCTAGTTAACTTTATTTCTAGATCTTAGACCTATTGATTCCCAAAAGTTTAGTAACTGAAAAAAAAAAAAAATATTCTCAGGCAAAGAATGGCACATGAAATGGACATCAAGAGAGGTAAGAAATAAGAGTTTATGTCTTAGAAAACTCGTTATGTAGCATATACGCATCATTTGAATTCAGCAAAAAATGTATTAAAAATCAGTCGTCATTCTGTATCTACTGAATACTTCTGGTTTACCTGAAAACAAAAACAGCATTTTAGAAGTGAAACTCAGAATATTTAGTGGTAGAAACAAAACGAATATATTGTCACTGATCCATCCTCTCCTGGAAATTGGAATATTCAAGGCACATCTACAAACTTAAAAATGATTCAGACAAACAAAACAGACTCATGCTATAATGAAAAATATATGAGATTTTTACTCCCTGAGAAAACCTCCTTGGTTTCGGGGAGGCATGGAAACTGCCTTGTCTTCAGAAGTTGTAGTTACAGCTCCAGAGATGAAGGCCAGGAGGAGGCGGTGGCTCTTTTGCAAGCCCCGTCGTGGGTTCTGTTTTCCTTTCCAAATCTCTTACTCAACTTCTTTGTCTGTGACTCTGTCGCACAGCGGTCATCTGTACCCTCGTGAGCGCTCGCAGGATTAAACATCCTCTGCGGTGTCTTTTCTTATCTTCCCTCCCTGCCCACCCTGGGGTCCTCAGGCCCCTGTCACCCAGCCCCTTGCACCTTAGCAGACTGTTCTTGATATTGGTGTTGAAAAGGGGCAGGGGGTGGCTTTGAACTTCCATTGTTTGGAACCTTCCTGGATTTGCGTGTCTAGGTAAGCCATCAGCCACGGTAGCATTTCTGTCTTGTTTTAGGACAACAGAATCCTCTCCTGATTAATTCATTTAATCTCACAACAGCCCCGAGAAAAGACAGAAGTTGGAATTGGAAGCTGGTGGCCCAAAGCACTTCCTTTCCTCCCTGGATGCATAGCCATATTTCCCAGCATCCCTTGCTCTTAGTGTGGCTGGGGGACTGAGCCACTTCCTGGCCTGTCAGCCCACAGGAGTTCCCTCACTCTCTTTCTTCTACCACAGCAAACCCGTGGGCATGGCGGACCACTAATGGTGACCTGCCAATTAGGAAGACTCATTTTGGGTGGGTGGAGTGGGGGGGGACGTCTATTGCATTATACTACAGAGAGGTGGGGGGTTCTGTTGCAGTACCTAGTGTTACCTTCGCCAAGCTTATGTCTCCTCTGCTTTATTACCAGTGTGACAGATTCATAGACTTGATCTCATGTGAGAAAGTGGAAGCCAGTATTATTTTTGTTACACCCCTCCCTCTTTGTAACTGGGCAAACTGAGGTTCAGAGAGGCCAAGTAACAGTACCCAAGGTCACAGAGCTGGTGAGAGGTGGAATGAGCTCTCGGGTGTCGGTGCAGTCATCCCGAAACCCTGTGATCTTTCCATGAAACCACGATAATCTCATAACAGCTTCGCAATTACACCAACCTACGTTCACCTTCAAGGTCATTCTGCAGGTTCTGTGCAGAAGGAGACTCCTTCCCAGCATGCATTCAGCACTAATGTTCCCACCGCCCACAGGGCTCCCTAAATGGTATTACATGTGTTACGGTTCTTAGATTCTTAGATCCCATCTATCTACTGTACTTTATTTTTCCAAAATACAACAGGAACAATTTAACCCTTTCCATTTAGTGCCCTCTAAAAGCAAATGCTGCCACCCTATAAACAAGCATTGAAAAAATATCGGATGTCCACGATGCGCAAAGCACCGGGCATGAGGCTCTGAGGAATTTAAACCTGAAGAAGTAAAGCACAGTACCGTGACTAAGAGGGTGGACCGAAAGAATTCCCCACGCAAAGACACTTGGCCGGGAGAATTCCAATTTTATTGCAAAAAGCTGTGTGCTTATATAGAACTAAGGGGTGGATGATAGGTCTTAGATAAGTGGCAGGCAACCCGTTTATTGGCAAGTTCTTCCAGATATCGGCTCTGGAGCCCAGGAATTAGTTCTTATTGGAGCTAAGGTTCCCCGCCAGCGAGATTTGAAATTGGCGCCAGCGGGAGAGTTCACACGGGCGGGAACTTTTCGCGCCACGGCAGAGAAGAAGAAGGTAGGAAGAAGAGGTCCTTAGGCACCATCTTGGTTTTTTTTTTTTCCTCTGGGGTATGGCTGCCGTTTATACGTTCCCCAACATGGACACCGGAATAAGTGTCTGAAGTTAAGTTCTGATTCCACTACTTAATAGCTCTCTGACGCTGGACAATTTACATAACTTCTCTGTTTTGCTGTTTCCTGACCTGTGGAACTGGAGGATCTTAGTACCAACTCATGAAGATATTGGGAGCATTAAGTGAAGCTACACTTAGCGCTCATAAAAGGGCACTTGGCCCCATGTGAGTGCCAATGGCCATTAACTGTTATTCTCAGATAAATGATGCCCATGTATCAAATCCTTGGCTATGAACTATTTATCGGCATCAGCATGTGAACTTACAAAGTTATGAGAATCCATTTTCCTCTCATGGTTTCAAATTGCCAAAATCTTAGTGCAATTTTTCTTAAGTTAGAAAAATTTCTTTCTTTCATATCCTGGTGAATAATTTCCATTCCCCAATCTCTTCCGGGATCAGGGACTAAGGAGAGAAACATGGACCCTTTTTCTTTCTTTCTTTCTTTCTTTCTTTCTTTTCTTTTTTTTTTTTTTTTTCTGTGCCACACACTACACTAAGCACTTTACACCTGGCTTTTTTGTTTGGTTTCCTTGGTTTTAATCCTCTCCGTAACCTTGATTTCCTGTTTTCAGATGAGGACCTCTAGACCTCAGAGAAGCTAGTGCCTAAATGTCAGGGCTGGGATTCAAAACCAACTCCACCAGCTCCAGACCCCGAGATCCTAACCCCCAAAGCTAATCCCCCCCCCCCCAGCTCGATGCTGGGATTCCCCTCTAGTCTGATGAAAGCCTCAGAATTTCACAACCCTCTAAGAATATGGTCAAGAAAGGAGGGACGGTTGTTTTAACCAGAATCCCAGGAAATGAGGCCCTCGATATTAACAAGACAGCTTCCCTCCTAAGAGCAAAGGAGCCTGGAAAGGGGTATTTTAATCATGGGTGTCATATTTTATGATTGTGTCTGTTTGTATTTAGAACACTTGTTATCCTGGGTGTTTTCGCCCTGAGGACATCCAGCTGAACAAAATCGCATACATCTTTGTGGATTACCCTTCCTGCATCCATAAGTTATCTGCCCTTTTAAAATAATTTGCACTGAAACACCAAGTGTTTTTTCTAATGGGAATAGACAGCTAGAGTTTTTTGATGCAAATGACTTCTCCCCACAATCTCCCCAGCCCAGAGCTAAATCTGCAGCAGCAGAGGAGGGCTCAGAGGGCTCCGTGCTTCCAGAAGCAATTTAAGCACAGCAGTTGGGAGCTGCAGCCTGACTCCAAGCCCCCCTGCTCCATGTCAGGAAAGGCTAGACATCAGAAAACATGGGCTACAATGAGCAGGGATACTTTAAGGGCGTTTATGATAAGATCCACCACTCTGGTTTTCAGGAAACTGGCTTCATTCAGGTGGGTTTGCACCCATCCATAAAGATTGAACTGGTAAAAAAAAGATCATAAACATAATCTCTTGTATCACAGGATACTGTTTCCTCCCAGAGATAAGGTATTGAACATTTTTTAATTTTAATGGTATTTCTGAACTTGATCCGTGGTGAAAATCAAGAACTTAGTTTTTTGTTTTTTATTTTTGGGTTTTTTTAAAGTTTTCGATGAACCTTTATTTGTTTATATGTGGTGCTGAGAATCGTACCCAGTGCCTCACACATGCCAGGCAAGTGCTCTACCACCAAGCTACAACCTCAGCCCCAAGAACTCAGTTTTAACTTATTGTTTCCTCTAGCACCTAAAGGTGATGTTTCGAGTCACTCAAGGTGTTCTTTGATTTAGCTGCTTACGCCTCAATAAACCCAACTCAGCTCAATATCATAACCGATCAGAATATACCCTATGTGTATGTATGAGTGCATGACCGAGATAACTCTATATCATGTACAACCAGAAGAATGAGGAGTTACACTCCACTTATGTATGATGTGTCAAAATGCATTCCACTGTCATGTATCACTAATTAAAACAAATTAAAAAATTAAAAAGAACAAAGTAAAGCAAAGCAATAATATTAATAATAGATCGGAATATTTAAGTATAGAAAATGAAATAAGCCCTACACCAAGGAGGAAAACTTGAGTATTGCGACTTCTTAGCTAAAAATAAATCTATTTCTCACGATAGTCCTTTTTTTTTCTTTTTGAACATATAACTGACTTTGGAAGAAAAGGAAAATATATTGAAAAAAAGGCTATTATAAGACTAATGAGATGTTTGAGAAATTGGCTCTGTAGGCAAAAGAAAGAATTATGCACAGCCTCAATTGTTGTTTGAATCATAATTAATAATTACTGTTAGTCCTTAGCATTAATTGCTACAGTGACACTTCCAGCAACTCTCAGGCCAGAGCACCCCAGTGCGGTGCCATTGGAGGTTGGACAGCAGGGTCCTCTGTGGTGGGAATGGAGAGCTCTCACCCTGGGAACCCTGCCTGGGGACGTTAAATCATTTGCAGACCATTAAACGTCCAGCACCCTGATGGAGTGAGGCGTCTGGAGCAAGTTTCTCATGCATTCCACGCCTGGCCTCCCACGGATCCCACTCTGTCCTCCTGCACCCTGGACTCTTCAGGGGCTGATGCTGGCGGCAACCTGGCCTTGCAGAATGCAAACTACCTCCTCGGCAGCCTCTCGTTCAACATGTCCCTCCAACCATTCTGGCTACTTCCTGGGAATATTCCTGATTCTTGGCTCTCTGTCCCTTTCTCTCTAGTGTTTCTTAAGGAAAGGTCTGCAGATGTCCCACACGATCACATGGGTCAGTGTTAACATGCAGAGTCCCAAGCCTTGCCCCAGACCTACTCACTGGAGCCCCAATAGGTCCTGGGAAAACACACTTAATAGTCACCCTGCCGCCTCTTGCCATTCTAATAAATGCCCAAGGTCCAGAAGCACCAGGCCCATCCAGGACTCCGCACCTGTCCGCCTCGGGCTTCCCTCCACTTGCTTTTCCTTCTTAGGCATCCTGTTCTTGCTAGTTCATTGCAATTCCCAAAAGCACAAGAGGAAGGCTCTAATGGACTTGGACCTTCCTTGGAAGCCTTCCTTTCTGCTCCACTCCACTCCCTGAATTCTCCTCTGAGCAGACTCGAGGCATTCTAAATTGCACTCTTTCCTCCCTCCTTACTTTAAAAGCAAATGCAGGCATCCTTTCAATCATCATCCTGTCTCACTGCAATTTCTTCTAGACCCTTGGGCACAATGACAATCAGAGTACAAACCCAGACTCCCCCTTCCTTTCAGGGGGCAGAGACCCTGGGATCAGCCAACATGGCATCTATCAAACCCCACCACCCCACCATGCTCATAGCAGTGGGCCTCAGACTCTCTCTCTGGGGCTCAGAGAGGGAGTGATGGACTTGCTTTAGGACCAGTTCATGAGAACACCAAACTTGTGACACACCAATCTGATATCCACCCCCATGCGTGGTCCCTTTTGTCATTTCACGTAGGACACAGGCAGCCTGAGAAATGAGAACCATGCTCTGCTGAGACAGCCAGTGTGGGCAGAGGGATTCTCTTCACGGAGTTCCCAGGAGAGACTTATCCAGGGACCACAAAGCAGGAAGGGTCACCTGGCTTCTCCTCTCGATCCCTGCCAGAGCCCCTTGCATGAAAGGGTACTGTAAGTTCGAAGGATGGCCACTAACTGATTTTAAGAACCCTCAGCCTTCACAGGAGTTACGAATGTTAACGTCAGGATTGTTCCCACTTTCCTCTTTGTTCTCAGGGCAAACAGTGACATAGGAAATGGAGTGATGGGAAAGAACCATTGCATTGAGACCTGTAAGGGAGGCCTGAGCACATTCTGTTTTGTTTCTTGAATTCTGTTTTCCTTTAGGACACAGAATCCTTACCGTTTTTTCATACTCATCTCTTGACGGAAGGAGGAGGAGAAGGAGGTGTTGGAAAGAAGAAGAGTTGAAAAAGGAGTAGAGAAGGAGGAGGAGAGGAGGAGGAAGAAGAGGAAGACGAGGGGGAGGAAGAAGAAGAAAAGGAGGGGCGATGAGGAGGACATTTGGGATCTGAATTTTGCTCTCACATTCCCTTTGGGACGCGATCACATAGGGAAGGTTTTAAGGAGCTGTTTCTGACCCCACGAGCCAGCAGATACTCCCCTCTTGCTCCCAGTGCTTAAGCAAAAACCAGCTGTGCTCAACATCTGGAAGAGTGGTTCTGACTTCGTTTCATACTATTTGATTCCCACTGGCTTTTATGTTTTCCATAAATGATTGAAGAAAAGTTCTCAGTTGGAAAAAGCAATAAAATCTTCCATAAATTTTTGGTGAGCTCCAGCTTCAGGCAGCTCCTTGGATTCTCCCTCTGCACAGTCCCCATTCTGCAAGGGCCGACTGGCTGAGATGACACGAGGCCTGGACCCTGCCAAAGAGCCAGTCCCTTGCCTGCACCCCCTCCCCCACCTCACTTCTGACAGCCGCGGAAGATGGAGTGCCTCTTCTCAGCCCGCACTTCTCAGACCTCTATTTTCCAGTCATTCCCTGAAAACAATATCTGCCTTTAAACACTAGGACCATGCCTAATGCATAGTGCAGACGCATTTTTTATTATTATCATTCACTTAATTTATAATCATAAAAATAATGAGAATTTATCATGAGGCTGCAATGGGTTTTTTACCAACTTTGTGGCTTAATCCTCAAAACGGTCCTATGAGATAGGTGCTTCAATTCCACTGCACAGAAGGAAAAGATGGAATTTTTGAAAAATTAAGTAACAGACTGTGGTTCTCTTAGCTCATCGGTGGGGATACAGAGGCTGCGTTCAACCTGGACAGGGCTGTTTCCAACATCCAACCATGGCCAGAAACAAGAGTCTGCTGTGCCCTCTGGGGATACTGGCCTAACCCCATGGACGGTGTGGCCCTAACCACTTGGCCACAACTCCTAAGGTCTAAGTGGTTGCTCTTGAGGTGGTAAAGACGAAGCAGTGATCAGCAGGCCAGCTTCCCAAGAGGGAGCCCCTCACCGTGGCACCCATTTGGACTCTGGCTTACATGGAGTCACCTGGCTTGGTCTCTCGGTCACAGCTTCAGTCCTCTCCCAGCCCTGGGCGCCGTAACACGCCCAGCCTCCATCCGTCAGTCAAACCAGAGCTCTACCAGTTGTCCAGCAGGTTGGCTCAGAACGTGCCTGTTTTACTTGGACGTGACCCTCATCTGAAAGCCTGGCTGGAGGGTCACTGCTGTTCAGAGCTCGGTGTCTGCAAACTGGATCCAGAGCTCAAGCCGAACACTCAACAGGGTCAGCAGAAACCACTGGAAACAGTCCCAAGGGGACTAGGACAACCACGTGGCCTCCGAGGCCTGCTGCTCACAGGCAGCAGGAACCAGGCCCTGGGGGTGAGTCCTCAGACCTAGGTCACGTGCCCTCTCACCTCTCCAGGGCCCCATCTGGCAATAAATTGACTCCAGCTAATAATGGCATAAGGGAATTTTGCAAATTTATAATTTCCAAAGGGCATATCAGCCAATATTCTATCACAACTTCTTGACTCCATTTCCTTCATTAAAGAGCTATTTTTGTCCCCAAGGGGGTCATTAGCTTTCCCCCCACTTTGGCTAATTTAGCTTCTATCATGAACCATTACCCAAAGTCTTCTGAACTGATGGGAGACTTCATCCTCACTTTGACCTGCCTTTCACCAGAGGAATCTTGTCCACTCCGTGTGTGATGCACTTGAAGTGTGGTTTCTTATGTCGTCTTCCAAAACTGTAATAAACAAAGAATATTTTGCATTTCCCAGAGGGTAGCCTTAACCCCAACGCAAAATTTAAGGCCAAATTTTTTATCTGATAGAGGCTCCTTGAATCCAAAGCCATTGTCCTGACGGAATCAAAGTATCCTTTAACTATCCCAAATATTTTCCCCCTCCACTACAGCCTGAAAGTTTACTTTTTTGGCCAAAGTAAGGAGTTTGCTTTGTGGGTTGTTTGGTCTTTTTGTTATTGTTGTTGTTTTGTTTTTGCAGTGCTGGGGATGGAACCCAGGGCCTCTTGCGGCCTTATTTCTGCTCTTTAGCCATAAGAGCAATAGACTCAAAAGATAAAAAATAGAAAGAGAAAAAGAAATCGCACTGTCAAAACTGTAAACTCAGTAAAGCTTCTGAAAATAATGGACTGAAATGAGTCCATGACCTTTCCCAGTGGGACAAAGGATACTAAGAGGTGGAAAACGGGAAAGAATCAATGCAAAGTCAGGGTGGTTTTGCAGGTGATGGGTTAGGAACGGAACATTTGTAAATGAGAGTTACTTTTTTAGAAAAGGAAAATGGGGAATGGGCGTGAGGGGATGTCTATTTTGGAATTGTCTTACACCAGGATTTTAATACCCTTGACACATGCTTCATGGCCGGGGAAATTGTGCCTCTCCCAGGCGGCCTTGAAGCTGAGCCACGCTAATGAACCCTGGGAGATGAGAATAAAATGTGCAAACTTCTCTGTCCATTTCCTCCATTAATTTTTTCCAATGGATTTTCATGGAAATGTTAATGGATGTGGAATTTGCCAACGTCTACGTTAGAGCTGATTGTGTCTGATGCTTCCCCCAGCCTCACAGGAATCTGTGGGGAGAGACAGGTAAGAAGCCAAACTGGGAGGGAGAAAGAAAAGAGCAATGTCCACAAACATGGGTATAATGAACTCAGGTTGTGGAAGCCAATGACAACTTTCTTAGGCCCAGATATAAATATTTTGCACCTTTCTGCCAGCCTCCGTGGTTTATTACAGGAACCACAGTTTAGAAATTCACAGGCAAGTGTTATAAATTTGAGAACATAAGTTGGACCCCTTCCCATTCCAATAAGCAGTCGCAGGTGTGGTTTTCATGAAATTGTATATTTAGGGATGGAGTGTAGGAGGGAGGGGGGAGCGGTGCATGTTCTAAGCAAACTGTATTTGCATACGCATTATGCACGAACCCAACACACACTTGTGCAAAGATGATTAAATATGTGCCGCATTGGCAGCCTCTTGCTGTGTTTCCTTAAAGCAGGAATAGCAAAGAGGTTCATCTCGTATGCCAAAGCCAATCAATTTATAGTGAACTGTTGTACGTATGGTGTTGAGAAATATTCAGAGGTCATATCTGGGTTCATGCAACAAATTTTTATTTTGGCCCAACATGTCCCATGCACAATGGTGGGGCTACTCCATCCTGCTAGTCCAGGGGCACAGTCCCAGAGAGTATAGCATAGCTGGTGGCCCCAGGACTGGTACAGTGCTGCAGCCCGGAGTGAGGGGGCCTGGGAACTAGTGTGGGTTTAGGAAAAGTGTTCTGTCTCACAAGCAATGACTGTGAAGATGTGGGACCAGCTCGGAGGGCAGAAGTGTGGGTAGAGCTGGGGTGTGTTGCAAGAATTTGTCTCATAAATCTGCCATCCTCAGCAGAGAGCCAGCATAAACACACCCACCATACCATATCACAGTCCAGTAGACTTTGTTCATCTGGACAGTTCAGGGTCATATCATGAAAGTCATTAGAATCTGGACAAGGCAATGAATCCAGTAAAAGAATTGTCCTCTTTTAATATAGTGGAAGCAGAATTACTTGGGTGCTATCATTTTTTTTTATTTGTTTTAATGAGTTAGACATGACAGTAGACTGCATGTATGCCCTTTGATATATCATACATAGATGGGATATAACTTCTCATTTTTCTGAGTGTACACGTTGTAGACTCATATTGGTCATGCAGTCACATATATACATAAAGTAGTAATGTCTGTTTCATTCTACTATCTTTCCTATCCCCACATCCCATCCCCTCCCCTCCCTTCATTTCTCTCTACCTAATGTAAAGTAACACTATTCTTTTCTAGTGCCCCTGCCCCCCTTATTGTGAATTAGCACTCGCATATTAGAGAAAACATTCGGCCTTTGGTTTTGTGGGATTGGCTTATTTCACTCAGCGTGATATTCTCTAACTCCAGCCATTTACCGGCAAATGCCATAATTTCACTCTTCTTTAAAGCTGAGTAATATCCCATTGAGTATACGTACCACATTTTCTTTACCATTCCTCTATTGAGGGACACCTAGGTTGGTTCCATGGGTGCCGTCATTTGTCTGTGAAACCACAGCATGTTGAGATCCCTTGTCCTCTGAGTTCCATCTTTGCCCTTCTACTCCAGCCCCCTGCTCACGTGGGCACCCTCAGCTATTCTTATGGAGGCGTCACTGGATCCTAAGGTAGAAGGAAGCTCAGGGGGTCTTTGTGGATAATTCTTTCACATTGTGTAGCCAGGGCCACATCCCAAAGGATGTTTCTCCCTGTCGAAACTCTGGTTGAAGAATGTGCTGTCATTTAAATGTTTCCTCCCAAATTTTCAGTGTTGGAAACTTAATCCCCAAATTCAAATGGTAGTAGTGTTTGGAGATGGGGCCTTGGGGAGGTAATTGGGTTTAGATGAGGTCATGGGCGTGGGACCCCAATAATGGCCTTAGTGGCTGGCTTGTCACTAAGAACTGAGCGGGCACACTTGCTCTGCCTTGCCATGTGATGCCACCCGCCATGTTAGATGCAGCAGAAGGCCCTCACCAGATGCCACAACCATGCTCCTGGACTTTCTGACTCCAGAACCATGAGCCAAATAAACCTTTATTCTTTATAAATTACCTGATCTCAGTTATATTGTTAGAGCAACAGAAAATGGACTAAGGCAGAGCCCCACAGCCAGCCTGCTCCAGGCTGCCCTCTGCCCTGCAGTATTGGAGAGACATTCCTTCAAAGACCGTTACTAGGTTATGAAAGAGAGGTAAGACCATGAACATTAAAATATTGCATTTTCCTCCAAAATCTTCTATTGGCTATGGGGGAAATGCTTAATTTAAAAAGAGAAGGTGTATTGGGCTGGGATTGTGGCTCAGCGGTAGAGCACTCGCCTAGCACAGGCGGGACCTGGGTTCGATCCTCAGTACCACATAAAAATAAAGGCATTGTGTTGTGTCCATCTATACCTAAAAAATAAATATTAAAAAAAGAGAAGGGATAAACCAAACTTGATGGTAGAGTCTAATAACTTGTACCCTTTAGCTGCTATAGACAGATGATTTCCTCTGGTTTTTCCTAAATCTACATTGTGGATATGAACAGGGCTATGACATTATTAGAAATTCTCTTACAGTGCTTTAGTTTGTCCTAAGGGTTTTTTTTGTTGTTGTTTGTTTTGTTTTGTATTTCAGGCATACTATTAAGACACTATTTGTTCATGCAACATGACTGTGAAGTCTACCCAGGATTCTTTTCTGTGAATTCATTTAACATGCATTTTTGAGCAAGTAAACTCAGACACTGGCCTCAGAGCTCTGTGATCCCTGTTTTGCTCCAGGCACAGCACAGGAAGTGTTGGACGGGGGTGTCCAGGGCACGGGGTGACAAGGGGAAGACGTCTCTCTGTGACTAGGATGTCAGGAAGGGCTTCTGAGAGGAGGCAACCTCTAGACTGAGGCTTGAAGAACAATTTCCGACTTCAGGGTTTGGTTAGGATGAAAGGAAAACACATTGAATACCTTAAAAATGTACTTGTCAAATGTGCTTTCCCTTTGAACCTGCAGCTCTTTTTCTATCTAGAATATTTCCTAAAGAGCTAATCAGACAAGTGCATAAATATGTACGTACAAGAATATTCTTCTCTCTTACTTCTAGTAGGAGAGGGAGGAGGATAAAGAAAAATAAGAAAGAAAAAAATAATAATAGATAATCAACAGAAGGAGATTGGGTAATTAATACAAGATACATTCATTTAATTCAGTGCAAATGTAGACAATAAAAGTCATCATTAGATAATGTTTCTTGATAGTCACAATATGTTCCTAAAGAAGAGACCAGACCACCAAAAGGTGGGCCACTGTCTAGCACCCAACAACCCCCAGATGGGCCACTGTCTAGCACCCAACGACCCCCAGGTGGGCCACTGTCTAGCACCTGAAAGCCCATGAATCACAGGATGATCCATGGCCCAGAAGAATCAGCAACTCAGGAGCTTGTGGAATGTCAAGTCTCAGACCCACCATTGACCTACTGATCAAAATCTGCATTTGCCTAAGAGGCCTAAACTCTTAGCAAAGAACTCATTAACGTCTGCGAACATTAGGCAGGACCATAGACTATTATTGGTCTACAGTCATGTTTCTGCCGATCCATGGCTGTGTGAGAAAAACAGGGGCAATATGTTGAGTCTTCCGCAAAGTTAAAGATACTTAACTTATAGCACTGCACTATATTCTGAGGTTATGATCTCACATTTTTGGAGTGACACTCCCTTTCTTTTGTACAACGATGGTGATTTTTGCACGGTGGATTTTGTTTGCTGTTTTGAAGGCGTTGGGGGGAACTTCGCTGGCAAAATAAACCGTTGGTTTGGAAATCTTATGTATTGCTTTCGAAATTTTACTGAGAAATCTTTGGAATCATGCGAAAAGCCAAAACACACGGTTTTCAAGCGAGGCCTAATGCAGGCGTGCAGTTTGGGAGGCCGTCAGCTGCATGGAGACGGCGGTTCCCTTGGGAAGGTGGCACCGCCGACACTCTCAGCGTTTTCTCTTGTTTTGGGTTGTCTGAGTTCCCAGCACTAAGTGTTTGACACAGTAGGATGACATTGGAACCCAAGAAGACAGGCCTTTGGTCTCCACGGTTTAGGAGCCTGAATCTGTCTGGGGACCCTATGTACACATGGAGTGCAGAGCAGATTCCTCTGAGTTCTAATCCCAGAGCCACCGCTCTCTTATGAGTTGGGAAACTTCGTCCAGGTCTCTTAACGCCCTTGTGCCTCAGTTTCCTTATCTATAGGAAAGTTTGGGTGACAAGGGCACCTAACTTCTACAGCTGCTTTGAGGCTTACGTGAGCTAGCCAGGCTGCTGAAATGAATTGTCACAAGTGGGTGCTTTTGTGCTTCTGGAAACTGGAGATTCAAATTCAAGGCATCTGTAGGACCACGGTCCCTGAAGGCTCTCGCAAGACTCATTCTTACCTTTCTACCTTCTAGTGGCACCAGGCCTCCCAGGCCAGTGGCCACCTTAGTCCAGCCTCCACCTCTATCTTTACAAGAGCTTCTCTTCTCTCCCTAGAGTCTGTCTCTGACAAGGAAGCCTGTAGTTAGATTCAAGGCATCCCTCAGTAATCCAGAAAAATCCCATCTCTAGAGCCTTAACCTCGTTAAAACCTGCAAAGAACTTTTTTTGCAAATGAGGTCACATTCACAGGTACAGGTTGAGTGTCCTTAATCCAAAATCTGAAAAGCTACAAAATCTGAAGTTTTTGAGTGCCGACATGAAGCCACAAGTAGAAAATCCCACACCTGACCTCACGTGACCAGTCACAAACAGGTGCACCGAAAATACTGTATAAAATGGCCTCAGGCCATGGCGTGAGGTGTAGCTGAAGCATAAATGAATTTTGTGTTTAGAAGTGTGTCCCATTCCCAAGTTATCTCACTGCAGAAGTGAAACTATCCCTGAAAAGTCCTCGCTTAGCATCTGGGCAGCCATCTGAAGTGACTGCCGCCATTGTCCTGCCCAAGGGCCTTTCCAGAAAGACTCCCAACCACTCCCTCAAACCAACCCCACCCTCAAACCACCCACATTAGGACCTGATCCCTGAGCCTGGCCCATAAAAGCCCCCAAACCCGAGCCTGTCCTGCCTCTCTCCACTATGGAGGGAAGTACCTCTATCTGTCAGCTCTGACAAACGCTCTTGAGTATCTCTGCCTGGTCCCTTTCATTTCTCGCTCGCCTGTCTCCCGGTTCCTCACTTTCCTTTCAATCCCCAAATTTGAAAAAACTCTCAAGACTGAAGCACTCTGGTCCCAAGCATTTGGGTAAGGGATCCTCCACCATCCTGGGGGTTAGGACGTGAGCCACTAATAGAACCCACGGCAACGTACGTAATTCAGCCGAACACACACCAAGAGTAGCCTGTGTCCCATTTCAGCTCCCCGTCCCTGGGAAATTTTTGTTCCAAAGCTTTCTCTAAAGACGCTGGCTCAGAAGCTTCTTGTTTTCCAATTTCCAACCCAAGTGGATTGTGAGCGTCGCTAAGATCTCCATCTCAAGAGCCCTCATCCTAAAGGAGCCCAGCCTTTCGGCTGAGCTTCCTGCAGGAAGAGAGGTTTTGTTGAATCCTAACAAGAACCTTCTCTGGATGGAAGAGGAAGTAAAACTGAGTCTTTTCTGTTCTTCCAGGTAGGCATCTTGCATTCACCTAACACATAACTAGCTCCCTAAGAGCACAGGAAAAACTGGACTTCACACGCAGGGTGCTTTATCACTTAGGGAGACTTTGATAAGGGGACCTTCCAAAAGTGACCCCTGGTGAACCTGTCCCTCTGTATGGTCCTCCTGCCCCAAGGGCAGACTTCCAGCAACTCAGCCTAGGAGATCACTGTGGGCAGGACACGGTACCGACCTTGACTTTCAGAGCTGGATACCAAGGTTCCTTGTGGCTCTTCTAGGTCATCAGATGGGCGTGGCCTCCTATAAAGTGGCCCAGCTGTGAGTACAGTGTCTGCCTGTGCTAGGAGCTGGGGGTGTTGGAAAGAATGAGTTTGTGGCTTGGGAAAAGTGACCCTTGAGACTTCTAGGAGTCACATTTCATCAGGCGAGTTATGTACATAAATACTTGACTTTCCCCTGCCAGACAGGGTTTTTCTCTAATGGAAAACTGCCAGGAGGTGTGTAGTTTCTGCTCCTTGCCAGAGCAGTCAACTGCCCCCAGGCGTTTGCAGAATCAGGACTAATGAGTGTCACATGTGTGCAAGCCACCACCCACTGGCTCCTCCCTAGGTGGGGAGGGTCAACATCACCTCTCTGTGGCACCCTCTAGTAGGACAATGGGAGCCACATGAGGGAACCCCTTTCCAAGTCTCCTCTGAATTTCAAACTCAGGCTACAAACTCCCTTTGCACAGAGGCGTAGACTTCTCTGGTGCGTGATCGGGAACACACACAGCCCTCAGTGGCCCATGGAGGGACCAAGCAGGAGAAGTCCCTTGCTCAGTCTCTTCTTTCCAGTGTCCCTTGATACCCAGATCCCTGACCCACAGCATGTAAAATGGTGTCTCTCTCTCTCACACACAGGATCCTAAGGCTCTTATCTGGATACCTCAGACTGAAGATAATTATGGCCTCCTAAAAAAATCTAAACACTCCAGCAAGGCTGAAGTTCTTCTTTGGATTAGTAACAAAATTGCTCCGGTTCTCACCTCAGTCAGCAGTCGCCCCTGAAAGAAGCTAGAGTGACAACCAGCGGCGGTTCCACCTCCCGGGGAACTCCAGGTCCAGCCCCTCCACAGCGAAGCCAGAGACTCCGGAGAGTTAGAACCAACAGTGGTTACAGAAGGCTTGCGGCTGTCCTGGGGAATGGCACCTTGGGCTAAGGCTGTGGCCAATAACCACCCTTTTTACTGGTGGTATTTTTTTTTTTTTTTTAATTTCAGGCTACAGGCAGGCTTTGTAAGAATGTAAAAATCAATACAAAAGGTTTGTAAAGGGTGACATGTTTGTTAATGTCTTATTGATTATGCTATTGGTTGTAAATTTTCTAACTTAATAAAGCTCAAGATTTTTTGCCATAAAAGACAGAGGTTATTTAATTAACTGCAACTTAATGCAAACGAATACCATGATACATTGTGACTGCTTCAAAGTGACACCTAATTTGTCACTCTACAAGTAGGCATGATGACACGCGTGCACTCACACACGTGAGAATATTATGCCACTGTAGGAATGAGCGAAGGAATGTTGGTCTAAAAAGGAAAAGCATCTATACCCCAGCTCTTAAGACAAAAGAACATGACAATGCGCATTTAAAGCTATTAAAAAAAAAAAAAAGACTGAGCAGGCACATCGCTGTTTTCTTTATAACAGAAATGAGGAATGGGCTCCTTAAAAGCTAAGCAAAATTACAAATGCCCTTAATTCAGGCAGTATTGTAAAATATTCATGATAATCCATGTTCTGTATCTAAAGTGAAAACTCAGTGACTTAACTCAATGATCTTGCAAAATACCATTACTTATTTAACATATCTAAGAAATCCCAGACATCTAGACCAGCCCTGGCTTAAGTAGGTGCTCTTTCCCAGAACTGAGTTGTTCTGCACAGACTGTACGTTCATCGTTCTGAACTAACGTGACTTTATAGTTTGAGTTGCGATCATGTCCTGATGGGTGCTGCCGTACTAAGGTATTTATCAGCGACAAGGTTCCTTCTCTTTTCAAACAAATCCTTTAGGAAGATGTGTTAGTTAGCTTTTCATCACTGTGACCAAAATACCCACCAAGAACAACTTGGAGAAGGGAAAGTTCATTTTGGCTCATGGTTTCAGAGGTTGAGTCCATGGCGACGCTCTGGGCCCAAGGTGAGGCAGAACATCATGGCGGAAGGTCATGGTGAAGATCATGGTGGAAGGTCATGGTGGAAGGTCATGGTGGAAGGTCATGGCGGAAGGTCATGGTGAAGATCATGGTAGAAGGTCATGGTGGAAGGTCATGGCGGAAGGTCATGGCGGAAGGTCATGGTGAAGATCATGGTAGAAGGTCATGGCGGAAGGTCATGGTGAAGATCATGGTAGAAGGTCACGGTGGAAGGTCATGGTGGAGGTGCCCTGCTCAGCTCCTGGCAGCCAGGAAGCAAAGACAGCAAGAGGAGATGGGGGACAAGCTATACTCCCAAGGGCACCCAGTGACCCCCGTCCTCCAGCCACACCCAGTTACCACCCAATCTGCTCAAACTGGGATGGGCTGGTCAGGTTCTAGCTCTCATGAGCTGCGCATTTCACCTCCTGCGTGAACACAGAAGTTTGGGGGAGACGCCTCACATCCAGCCACGACATCTTTCCCTTTGTTCTGTATCTTTGTCCACCTTTGTTTCTTCCTGCCGTAAGCCCGAGGCACACCGTGACGCAGTCTGCCGCGTTCCTGGCCTTGCGTCACAGAGTTGAGCTGGGGAGGGAGGTGGTTGCCAGTTGCCCTCTGTGGACGTCAGCTCTCTGGTGACCAAGGCCTTCAGTGCCGTGGGAAGGACGGTGAGCTGTGAAGGCCTCCTCCACCCCTCACGTTCCCAACACCAATGGCTCAACTGGCATCTCTCTCTTTTTTCTTTTTTTATCTTCCTCCAAACTTCTTTCCTCAGGAAATGGTTTAAATAACTGTTTTGCAGTCACAAAAGGCTCATGAATCACCAACTCTTCCAAGAAATTGTAAAGATTCTCATGGAACTGCTTCAATAAAGCATTTATTTCCTCTGAAGAATAGTGGAAGGGAAGAATTACATCCTGTGTGCTAATTTCCCCAATTACCATCCGTGGGCCTCTCTACCTGCCAGGTTAATAACCAGCCTGTTTTTATCACCCTGGCCATAGGAAAAAAAAAAAAAAAAAACTCCATACCTGGTAATTTCCCTTTTTCTCTCTTTCTCTCCCCCTTTTTTGCTTTCTGAATTATTCTTAACATGGCCTTTCAAGCCCTTTCAAACTTTCTAATGGAGCCCTTATGCAAACGTTTCAGAATTTTCCCCCATTCTAAATCTCACCTCAGCTCTTCCAGAGTCTCGACAGTAATTCTCAATTAATAAAAATTTCAATGAGACGTGAGTTCCCTTTCTTCCCATTTATTTAAAAGTCTCCCACTGTGGCTTCTAAGATGTTTGAAAAACAATTTTTAAATGAAAATAATTCTATAAATATACCGCCATGAAACCAGACTCTCTGGGCTTTACCCAGTCTTGATTCTAAGTTAATGCTTCAGGGGGGAAAAAAAAGCCATTTATTCACTTTCTTTTCTTTTTATACATCTTTGCACCTTCTGAAATGAAGTTTTTTTTAAAACCCTACAATTTAAAAATAGGCTTTTTAGAAATTCATCAAGGTCAGATAAAATTATATAAATGTTAAAGGAATAAATTAAGAACACGGCATGATCGATGTCCTTTCCTTGGATAGAGAGAGAGAGAGAGATGGGCTGCCCCAGAGATGACAGCACAAAGTCATGGTCAAGGTCCTAGTTTTACAGTGAGTGATGAGTTCACTGCACTTATTAAGTAACAAAGAACACACCAATGAATAAATGAAGACCTGCTTGGACCAAGATTATGATTATATGAGCATACTCAGATCTTCATCGGCAGAACATGAATAATGATCCCTATAACACAAGTTCGACTTGAGGGTTCTCTGAAACCCCAAAAGGGACATATTTTCATAACAGCAAGAGGGATGCATTTCCTGTCAGATGGCTGTGTTTAAATGGAGCCCAGATACCTGCCGGCTGAGTCATCTCTAAGGCCTCCATTTTTTCATCTATAAAAAGGAAAATAATGATTCTTGCACTTTTTAATTGGAATACAGTGAGGAGCGAGTGAAAAACTTTGGTGAAGTACTTAACACTGTGTTTGGCTTATGGAAATGATAAATACCAGGCTGGGTGCAGTGGCACACACCTGAAATCCCAGCAGCTGTGGAGGCTAAGATAGGAAGATTGTGAGTTCAAAGCCAGCCTCAGCAAAAGCAAGGAACTAAGCAACCCAGTGAGACTCTGTCTCTAAATAAAATACAAAATAGGGCTGGGGATGTGACTCAGTGGTTGAGTGTCCCTGAGTTCAATCCCCTGTACATTCCCCAAAATAAAATTTAAATATATAAATATCATCCATTCTTATTTTGAGGTACAGGTACCTGGTGCAGAGATGAGGTTCGTGGACAAGCAGTAACTCTTGGCTTCCCTTTCCTATGTGCACAAGATTATCTTGTGGACTAAAAGAGGGAAGAATTATGACTCAGCTTGGTGAGTTCTATGGAGTTATTGGAATAAAAGGGCAAAGCCCTTGACAGTAGCAAAGGGAGAGGAGCACAGGGCACTCAGCCCGAGCCCCCAGGCCCCAGCTTGCTGGATGCTGTGCTCTGGGGCTCTGCTGCACCTTCTTCTTCCCCACCAAGCACATTAGCCTCGCAGAGATCAAAAGTAAAAAGCTCCTATTTTTTTTTGTTGTTGTTGTTGTTACTGCAATGAAATACCTATGGCTGCAAACTTTATAAAGAAAAGTTATTTAGCTCACCGTTCTAGAGTTTCCAGGGTCTTATATCAACCTCATGGTGGATGGCACCACAATGGTCAACACATTGGAGAGGGAGAGATCACATGATGAGATGGGAAGCCAGAGAGAGGGGAGGGGCCGAGAATGACCTCCCACTAGGCTCCACCTCTTAAAAGGCCCACCACCTCTTAACATCCCCACGCTGTGGACCAAGCTTCTAACATATGAACCTTTGGGAGACAAACCTCATCCCCGCCACGGCAGCTCCCGTGACTTGGCCGAGTTCTATAGCTTTCTAGTAGACGGAACACGCCATCTCGCAGAAGGTCGGAGAAGAAGAAGCCAAGTCTTCTCCAGAAAGCAGAGCCAGTCCTTCTCGCTGCCCAGAGTTGTTGGTGACTGCTCTCTGGTCCACGCTACCCAGAGGAGAATACATTTGGGACATCACTACCAGGTGTGGCAGGAGCAAAGACAGGGCATTCCTGGGGGCCACTGAGGAGGAGAGTAGCATCCTCTGCAGGACCAGGTGCGTCCTTGTGATACAAGGTCAGAGGTGGGAGCTGAAGGTTCTCTGTCCTCATGGAACTTGGACATCCCTGACCTTAGGTACCTCCTGTTCTCACCTCCTGTAGGTTCCTTTGGTCTGTGAAGGAGCAGCACTTGCCTTGGGAGGTAAACACAGTGCTCGGGACCTCTGAGAACAGTTGGTCTCATCAGCAGGGACAAAGGGGGACCGTCCACTTCTCTGTACCTGGGACAGCACTGTGTCTTCTCAGTGATGAGAAAGAAAAGTATTCCTTCCCCTCCTAGATTTTCCACTGATAGCAACCCACAGGCCCCAGAGTATGCTGAGAAGGCAGTTTAATCCTCTACCACAAATTGGGGGCCACTTTTGCCAGAGAACTTTCTGGAAGCTGCCAAGCCATGACAGCAGAGGAGCAGGTGCTCTGGGTCCACTGAAGGCTTGGTAGTCTGGGCTTCGTTATCTTGTTCAACTTTTTCACCACATGACCCCTCTTGGGTATGATTTTGAACTCACGACATCTTTTGGTGACCTGATTACCATCTGCAACGCTCTCAGGCAGAAATGACCCACATTGAGGTTGATTTTAATTAATAACGAGGATGCATCGAATGCCTCTCGTGGGCCGGGCACTTACTTGGTTTAGCATTTCATATGCATCAACTACACTTTTCCTCATTAACATCTTGGGGGGGCACTATGTTAGCCCTTATTTGAAAAATGAGAAAACCAAAGCTGGGAGCCGTGAAGACGCATGCGGTCTAGCTTTGCACACCTGCAGAAGGCAGGGACAATTGTGGATCTGAGGTGTGAGCTTCATGGCTAAAGCCTTGCCTCCCAGCGACTGCTGCATGTGTAAGGACCTCCACTTGTCTTATGAGACTCCCAGGTGCATAGCACCCAGGCGGTTCAGCTACCTGGCTCTCCTACTCCTAGAAAGAGGCTGGTGCTCAGTGCCATGTGGGGGGTGCTTCCTTGTTAGGTAGGATCTGCAAGAATCTTACCTAAGGCAAGGTTTGTGAGTGTGGTCAGCCGAGACAGCCCCCGTGTGGAAACATGAAATGTCTCTGGCCGCCATCGCTGGTGCACACAACCGTTTGATCATTTAATGCACTGTGACAGGTGGGGGCTCAAGATCCCCTCTGCTGGGTTCTTTCTTGGGCTTTTGTTTCTCAAACCAATCCAGCCGAGCGGGGGCACGGCCTGACCTTCTTCCTGCTTCCCAGGAGCGTTCTTCGTCAGCGTGTTAGCCTTGGACATCTAACATGGGATGGGCATGTGTGTTGGCCTCCGTTCCTTTTCCTGAACCCCAGAACGTTCTCATCTTGCCCACCAGCATGACATGAGACCAGTTTGAACCTCCATGGCCATACTTCAGCACAAGGTCCTCTTTGCAACAAGGACCTCAAAACCTTCCTCTTCCTGCCCCCCTTGTCCATCTCCTTGGGCACTGTGTCCTCTCCCAGCCCCCAACACCGGGTTGCTTTCCTGATCTAGAACCTGGTTCTCGCTTGGGGTTTTGCTCCCCCACCATCCTCAGTGCCCTGGAAATCAACTTGACCACACTTCACACCTTCATCTGCCTCATCGGGGTATTTTCATGGAAACGACTCATTTGTCTCTACGTGGTCAAGGTGCCTTAACCAAAGATGGGGATACATCAGAGCTTCATAAATACAAAAGATGGAGCTAGCTACGGACACACTCACTTCTCAAAGAACTACCCTGGAGATTGAGCAAGCCTTTCTATGTCTGAACACAGCTTTTAAAATGATGGCGACAGTGATCAGACTCCAGGGTTTCCAGGTGTCAGGCCTGGGCCCTGGATGAGCGGCCTCCCACGGCTGGTCCGCCTTTTCTCCTTTCCTGGCATGGCCCCTCTCCTGTACGGCCACTTTGCCACACACCAGGCCTCTCAGGACATGCACTTCCTGACAGTTGCTGGTACACTATGGAGACTTAGCCTAAAATTTTGAGATTCATCCCTTTGGGTGAAGGTTTCCTGCTGAAGCCACACCAAGGTTGCTGTTGAATTCCTGTGGTCCTTGCTCTCCTCCCCCTAATCAGTCCTTCACAAACCTGACCAAGGTTAGGACAGAAGGTGGCGCTACCTCCTTGGATCAGCCACATATGCCTCCTCAGGAGCTGCTGCTCTGCAGAGAAAGGAACTTTGTAGACTCCTTTGGCTTTAGGTGAGCAAAAGTATTTTTTCTTTGACCAAGTTTGCTTCTCTTCCCATGCCACCCTCTGTTCAGGATGTTTCCTGTCTCTCCTGTAAATGAAAAATCTTTGCATGAAGATGGAGGGGCCCTAACCAGCCAGGCTGCTATTGTGTTACTTAACCATACAACCAGAAGAGAGGATAGGAGTTCATACAGTACTGTGTGAATGAGTTTCCTATAGCTGCTGTAACAAAATCCCACAAACTTAGTGGCTCAAAGCAACATAAACACATTATCTTACAATTCTAGAAGACAGACATTTCACATGGGGTGGTAGAACACGTTCAAATCTTTCTCTCCCTCTCACTCTGACGCTTATGCCTTGCTCTTACAAGGAGCCTTGTTATGACATCAGGGCCAACAGGTTAATCCAGGTTCACCTCTCCATCTCAAGATCTTTGACTTAATTAGAACTGCAAAGTCCTTTTGCCATGTGAGGAAAATATTCACAGGCGAGGGATTAATAAATGGATATATTTGGGGCAGTCATTATCCTGCTGACCACATGACACAGAAGACAAGATTAGCTATTGAGACAATAAAGACCTAAGAGGAAGGGGTAGATTTATGAATAGCAGAGTGTCCCCATCAAGATTGTCATGAAAGCCTGCTGCTGTGGTCTGAGTGTGTCCCCTGAGTTTCACATGTGGGACATTTGATCCCTGAATTCCCAGACAGGCAGTATTTGGAGATGAGGCTTTGGGAAGTGATTAGGATTACAGCAGCGGGTCATCATGCTGGGACCCTTGTGGCAGAACTGGTGACACACACTTGCTGTGACTGGGCTGTTGATGCCCTTCACTATGCTGTGATGCTGGGCAGACTGCTAGACCCCACTCTTAAACTTCCCAGCCTCCAGAACTGTAAGCTAAAACAACTCCTTTCCTTTGTAAATTATCTAGTCTCGGGTATTCTGTTATAGCAACAGAAAATGTATTAAGACACTCCACAACATGGGCCAACAAGGTTGAGTGACACGCTTATTTACAAATGAGGAAACTGAGGCCCAGAGAGGCAAAATGCTTGGCACCTCTGCACAGTGACCCACATTCTGCCTGACTGGTTTTGGCCTGACCATGACCCCAGGCATCAGTGTCCAAAGGAATAAAAGAGATGGCCAGATCTTCGTGGTTTAGTGGCCTAAGAGGGACTGGCCTCTAGCACGCGACTCCGGGATGGGTGTGACTCTCAGATGGGTGCTCTCCACAAAACAAACACTTTCAGTCGGTTTCCTCCACGACACATTTTCCTCCTCCGTCTTTTTAAAAAAGAAACGTGTGGCCAGATGTAGCCCCCTGGTTTCCTGGCTGCTTCTAGAACAGCAGGCTCCTCTTGAAGCTGGGAACCCCTGGCTGCCGCCTTTCTGCACGTGCCGGCCCAGCCTTCTGCATTGTGCACACGCCGTCTTTGAAGATCTGTTCTTTCATCTTAGCTCAAAATAGCACCTGCCACAGCATCAGCCTCGGAGACTTCAGAGCCTCCAAAGGAACGGGTAAATGGATCACCTGGTGAACTGACCTACATTCCGCCTGACTGGTTCTGGCCTGACCGTGACCCCAAGCATCAGTGTCCAAAGGAATAAAAGCCATGGCCAGGTCTTCGTGCAGAGAGATTTGGATGGCTCTGGTGGACGCCCCCCACCACCACCACCAAATTAATAATTGTCAGGAAGAAATTGAAAGGTAAAAGGTTCTTAGCATAGAGTTAATTTTACAAAAACACCCGCTTCTGCTGATGTTTCAGGAAAAAGAAATTATCAAAACGATGAGCCGGGCACTTCTCAGGGGCAGCTCATCTGGTCTGGTTCAGCGGCCTCTCAGCCTGACATCTTGGGTCAGGTTCTATTTTATTACCAGAAAAGCTAAATTGGATGCTGTCTCTGTTTTTATATAAGCACTTTGAAAAAGACATCGGTTTCTAATTTGCAAAATGTGCCACATTATCAGATATAATTGAAGAAACAAAGGGCTGTTTCGGTTGTTGGTTTTGTTTTTTTTTCCCTTGAAACGTGAATGAAAGATGTTGTCAAAAGATATTTAAGATGTTTCCAGGGTCACCATCAAATGCATATTATCTCCCTGATTTTTTAGTGCTTCAGTTGTAAAACCCTTTTGGACCGCTTTGAAAAGACATTTACTTCCTCCTGATCTGATCGTTGGGTACGATTGGCATCTGTTGAGCTTCATTTTCCGACGTGTTTCCGACGGAGCTGCGCAGAGCACGGCTTGTTTAATATAATTTGTTGTTTACACTTCAGCATTTGTGGCATTATCTGCCTAAACATGCAACGAGGAGCTGGGTGAATAACTGGTGTGGATTTTCTTTTCTTTTTTTAATTTTTAAATCAATGTGATTTTTTCCCTGCCATCTTATGGAAGATGTAGTCTGTTCTAACAGAGTTTGCACATTTCAGCAAAAAAAAAAAAAAAAAAAAAGAAAAGAGCACATCTTCCAGTCTTTCCGAACAGTCCCAAGACCTCAGATTACTGTAATAAATTTAAGATAAGCAAAACTCCAGCATAATGAATGCCATACCTAAAGAAGCCTCTGTGCTGTGAAGTACTTTGTATGACCCAGTTGCAGAGAGTAAAGAAATGAAACTTGGCTGATTTGACCCCAGTGGGGTTTACGCACAGACTGGCCGTTCGCATCCTCCTGTGCCATGGACGCCTCTGATTAAAGGCATCCAAACCTGAACTTGAACTTGTCATTATTCCTCCAAGTTCAGTCTTGTCCCACAGCTTCCCAGCTCAGCATTCAACACCACCCCACTCCCAGCTGTGAGATCCCCATAACCAGCCACAGCACCATCAGTTTCCTTCTAAATATCTCTTGGTCCCTCTGCCTGGCTTTACCGCCAGAGACACGTCGTGACTTCATGGCCTTCTACCACTGAAAAATACTTAAAATGGTAGTTTATGGCTTTGTTGGTATAAAGACAAATATAATCTAAGCTGGATTTATTAGTACTAATGTATTTTAAACTCTGATTTTAAGAAAAACTAAAAGTTAAACGTTTTAGGGACCACTAGAATGTTCTGTGGGTCCTGGACACTGGTCATGCGGAGTCTGATGCTCCATCAACCCTGTTCATGATCCGACCCGTACCTGGCCTGCTCCGATCGCTGGTTCCCTGTTCTCTCTATAGCCTCTTGTGTTCTCAGCTGTGCGTCTCTGCAACCAAAATGCCGATAAGAACCACATTGAGGAGGAAGTTTATTTGGGGCACACAGTTTTAGAAGTCTCAGTCCATGGCTGGCCAGCTGCATTGCTCTGGGCTGGAGGTGAGGCAGAACCTCATGGTAGAAGGGTGTGGGGGAGGACAGCTGCTCAGCTCATGGCCGCTAGGCAGCAGGGCGAGAAAGATTAAGCTCAGAGAACAGACGTGCCCCTAGTGACCCACTTCCTCCAAGTCGTGCCCACCTCTCAGTGGTCCATTCAGCTATCAATGGGTTAACCTTCTGAGGAGGTCAGACCTCTCACCAGCCAGCCCATCACTTCCCCAAAGCCCCACCTCTGAGCACCTGAGTCTAGATGCAAGCCGTAACCCCGCCTCTCATCCAATCTCCAGTGCAGCTAGAAGACTTCACTGTTAAAAAATCTGTCTACGACCCACCAAGGCTCTGCATTCCTTTAGGAAAATTTTTATTAAGATAAAACTCCAATAACATGAAATTCACCATTTTAATTATTTCTAAGTGTACAAGTTAGTCGTTTTTTTCATATATTCGCAATCTTTGACAAACATCGTGACTACTAATTTCAGAATGTTTTCATCACCCCCAAAAGAAGTTCCTTTCTCTGAATCCCTCCCTCTCCTTCTCTCCTGACAACTAGGACTCTTCCTTCTCTCTACAGACATTTGCCTACTCTGGATGGTTCATATAAAAATAGTCGTGTGGAATGTGGCCCTTGGTTCTGCCTCTTGGGAGTGCCTTCAAGTTTCATCCATGCTGCAACGTTTGTGGGTCTGCCTTGGCATAGCTGAGATCCATGGTATGGCTGGACCACAGTCATTAGTTGAGGGACATTGAGGTCATTTCCACTTAGGAGCTATTATGAATCATGCTGCTAAGAATATTCATGTACAAATTTTTTTATGGACCTGTATTTTCAGTCCTCTGGGGCAGATCCCTAGAAGAGGAATCACTGTGCTGTCGAGTGACTCTGTGCTTGACTTCTCAAGGAGCTGCAGACTGATTCCTTCGGCAGCTGTTCCTTTGTATATTTCACCAGCAATGTACAAGGGTTCAAACTTCTCCTCCTCTTTACCAATACTTGTTATCTCCCTATTTTTTACTATAGCTATCCTGTGGGTGTAAGTGGTGTCACGTGCTTCTATTTACATTACCTGATGACACCTGGATGTTGAACACCTTTCTGCGTGCCTACAGGCCCTGCGTGTGATGTTTGAAAGCATATCTACTTAAATCCTTTGCTCATTTTTTTTTTGATTGGGTTGTTTTCTTTTTGGTATTTGAGTTTAATGCATTCTAAACACTCAATCCTTTTCAGATATGTTTTCCCATTCATGGGCTGTCTTTCCACTCTTGTGTTTTTGATACACAAGTTTTAATTTTCAATTTATCTAGGTCAAATTTACCTATTTTTTTCTTTAGTTGCTTCTGCTTTTGATTGTATTTAAGAAACCATTGCCTAATCCAAGTTCATCAAGATTTGTACCTTTGTTTTCTTCAAAGAGCTTTATAGTTTAAGCTCTTACATTTAAGTCTTTGATTCATTTTGATTTTATGTTTGCATATGGGATAGAGGGGAGTCAAAATCCATTCTTTTGCACGTGGATAACCAGTTATCCCAACACCTGGTTGAAAAGACTGTTCTTTTTCTATTGAATTGTTTCAGCCCCTTTGTTGAAAATCAATTGACCGTGAGTGTGAGAGTTTATTTCTGCACTCTCAGTTCTCTTCCATTGATTCATTTCTTCATCCTTTTGTCAGTACTACATCATCTTGATCATTGCAGCTTTGGAGTGAGTTTTCAAATCACGAAGTACAAATCCCACAACTTTTTCTCTTGCAAGATTGTTTTGGTTATTGTGGGTCCTGTGTATTTCTATACATTTTAGGATTAACTTGTCAATTTAAAAAAAAAAACAATGGAATCTCGATAGGAATTGGGAAAAGCAGACAAGCTTGTCTTGCTCCTGGCCTAAGAAAGAAACTTTTAGTCTTAAGTACTGTCCTGGCATCCTTGTCCAATACCAACATTCAGAGGCGAGGTATGCGTTTTTCATGGATGCATTTTACCAGGTTGAGGAAATCCCCTTCTAGCCCTAGTTTTCTAAGTGTTTCTACCATGAAAGGGTTGGAACTTGTTAAACACTTTCTGACTACAGTTTTTCCTCCTTATCCCGCTAATATTGTGTGTACCATTGATTTATTTTCATATGCTGAAGCAATCTTGCACAACTAGAGTAATTCCCACTTGGCATTCTTCCCTGATGGTGGATCCTCTGTTTAATATGCTGCCAGAGTTGGTTTGCTAGTATTTTGGTGAGGATTCTTGCATCTGTATTCATAAGAGATATTGGCCTGCAGTTTTCTCATGATGCTCTGACTTGGAAACGAGGCAATATCGTTCTTGTAGAATAAGTTAGGAGCTGTTCTATCCTCCTCTATCTGGGGAAGCATTTTAGAAGGAGTGTTGTTAATTATGTAAATATTCAGTAGAATTCACCAGTGATGCAGTCTTGTCCTGAGTTCTTCTTTCTTTCTTTGAATAGCCAATTCAGATACCCTATTTCTTCTTGAATCACTTTTGGTAGTTTTTGTGTTTTAAACGTGTGTATAATGAAACATCACTCCTCTACAGCTCTGTACTCCCACTTTATGACATGAGTGTCATATACATCTTTATGCAAAGATGCTTGTCCACATCAACATAGGTGTATGTATATATGGCTTTTATGGATTTGCCATTTAGATCAGAGAGGATCTAAATCCAAAATTACATTAATATTGCCTTTTATGATTTCTTACATAATTATATTTACTGATGCCCCTAATCCATTCATGCAGACTTAAGTAACAATCTAGTGGCTTCTTATCAGCCTAAGGTCTCTCGTCAACATTTCTCATAGGGCACATCTGATAAGAGCGAACCCTCTCAGATTTTATTTCTTTTGAGATGACTTAATTTCTCCAACATGTTTGAAGGATAGTATTGCTGGACATAGAGTTCTTGATTGACATTTTCTGTCTCTCAGCACTTGAGATGTGGCACCCTACTGCCTAACACTTTCTCATCTGGTTTCAGATGAGAAGCCTGCTGTAAGTCTTACTGAGGTTCTCCTGTATGTAATCAGTCACTTCTCTCCTATTGCTTTCCAGATACTTCCTTTGTCTTTGTCTTTTAACAGTCTGATTAGTAATAACGGTGCAGTAAAGTGGGAAAGAGAAGGAGCTTTGGCATGAAGAAAGTGTGGATTTTAATGTCAGCTGTATAAATTTTTAGCTATTTTTCTTGTTTCTGAAAGGAGTATAATGACATCTATTAGGATTATTGTGAAAGCTGAAATAATGTAAAAGAGGCGTGAAAGCAGGCAATAGATCGTTGTTCAATGTTCACAGACCTAAGTCATGGCTCAGCCCAGGGTAGGTGCTGTGATTTGGATAAATGTCCCTCAAAGGTCCATGTGCTAAAGACTTAGTCCCCAACCCATGATGTTATCAGGAGACTATAGAACATTTAGGAGGTAGGACCTAGTAGAAGAAAATTAGTTTATTGGGGGTGGAACCTTAAAGGGGATATGGGGACCCCAGCCACACCTTTTCTCTGTCTTTGCTTCCCAGCCTCTGTGGCAGGAGCAGATTGATTCACCACACTCTCCCTGACATGCTCTTCTGCCTTGCCATGGGCCCAAAGCAACAAGGCTAATCTGACCATAGACTGTAACCTCTGAAACTATGAACCAAAATTAATCTTTCATCTTTTTAAAGCTGATTATCTGGGGCATTTTGTTATAGTATTGAGAAGCTGACAAACATTATAGATTCCAGTTTTTGCTCACTGCTTGCCATTGTGTTCATTCTGCACTATTTATCCTTGACAAAATCTAGTCAGGAAACTGATCCTTGTGCCTGGGTGATTTCAGAAATAACCACTGTTATTTCTCTTAGAGTATCATCCAAGATGTTTAATAGAAGGAAATAATGTTGTTGCCTGATGGCCCTCCCTAAGATACAAGTGGCACCCTAAGTTCCCTTAAATAATGCATTATAGTGATGAACCAGTTTCATCTATTTTTCCCCCTAGAACTGTGTATTTCAGTTCTGTCTCATGAGGGATCCATGTTTACGAGACTAAGCAAATATTTTTGGCAAATTTTTTGCAAATTTCCAACCTGCTCCAGGAAGATTCAATCCCTTCAAGCCCAAACCTGTCTCTACCTACAGACAAGACTCAATACTGTAAGGCTTAAGATACATGCATGCTAAGGCCAATGGCCCCAGATCCTTGCTGACTCTCCACCCACTTGCATCCAGAGAGTCTTGTCTGCTGACATTCATGGTACCTGCCTATCGCCTCCTAACCTACCAGCCTCCCCTGGACCAGCGGCCACCTCTTGTTCTTGCTGACACTGCTGGACTTCTCTCTCTTGACTGATACATGAATCTTGTCTCTCCCTAAGCCTATTTAATTCATTCAACCTGTACTAATGGACACTTGGTATGAGCAAGACTCTGTTTAGGTGCTACAAATATACCTTGAGCAACAGATAGATAAAAACCTCTGCTCCCCTGGAACCTACCTTCTAGTTTGCCTGTAATACCATTGTGTAACGGAGAACTCAACACCCCATCTCAAAAACAGATTGGTTAGGTGAGTCTGTACTCATCAGGTGCTTGGATCTTTAAGAGGGTAGTTGGAACTTTGTATCCCAGTAACCTTGAACAGACGGGTCAGGCAATCTTTCTCCCTACAAGGTGGTACTTGCTGAGAGTGTTCTCAGATGATCCCTTGGTGATTTCCCCCACCAACTTGTCAGCTGTAGAAGAGAGACTCTCACCGTGGTTTCTGGGCTGCATTTGGAGTTTCTTTTGCATGGGAGTCTTTTTGATAACCTGCCACTCATCTGCTCATGGGTCACCTGGGGGCTATTTATTCCTGTATGTTACACGTGATGGCCAAAATGTTCATGTTTTCCTTCAGTCACCTGTAAACTCTGGGGTGGATAACTTGGAGAACTAAGGATTTTTTTCTTTTCATACCCCGATTTTCAATTCTAGAACAGCCTGTGATCCTAGAACCACTTTTTCTAATATTTCTGCCCAATTAATTCCCACAGAAGTTTTAGGACAGTGAATTTCTCCAATATAGAACCCCAAATGAGATGTCCTTGAGCGTCTGTCTCTCTTTGCTCTCAAACCACCTTTTGTAGCGTGGTTATCAAACGGCGTCTCTGGTTCTCTAGTTTATTTCTTCCGTTTTGTGTATAAAGTTCTGAAGTTTTAAAATTTGTCTCGTATCTCCTTAAATTCTTTTTCCCTAATGAGTGTTGATTTGTACCTGACAGGCTCGGTTCTATGCTCTTTCTTGTCTCCTTCTTCAAGCAATATTTGCATTTTTAATGGGGAGAGTTCGCTCATCCTCTGGGTAGTCTCGTAGAAGCTTCCCTGGACAAAGGCCTGGCTTTCAAGCCCTCCCCACCTTTCCCCAGGCCTCTCGTGGCCATCTTCAGGCTTTCCCCATGAGCTCGGCCACCACAGCACCTCCGTCTGGTTCTCCAGTTGTTTATGTGGCAGCCTCCAGACAGGCAGAGCAGGAACCCCACTGTGGCCCACAGGTATGAATGAATGAACTTTCTAAGGTGAATGTTCCCCCTTTTGCTAACTCTTTTACATACTGGGTTGTGATTCTCAATCTTGAGCAGCTCTCGAAGGGATCTGCTTGCTCTCCTGAGGGCCGGTTTGCTTTCTCCCACCCGCACACTGTTGGTCGCCATTCCTCGATCGCAGGGACTCAGGATTCCAACAGAGATGCGTGCTTTCGACGACGGATCTTAAGAAGTGATTTTTGCTTGCTTCCTTCCCCACAGGTCGACAACTACCACGCTCCAGGAAGAGGGGCAAGAGCACCCTGCATCAAGTGCTAGCTTTTGCCAGATGAGCCTCAGCGCCGAGTGACCAACACTAAGCACAGCTGCTTGCAGCTCACTGCCCCCTGCGCTCCTCGCCCTGGGCTGGCCCATGAGCTCACAGGTCACACGTAGGAGGGAGAAGAAAACTCAAGATCGGCCCTCAGAAACTTTTATGTGCTCTTCGGCATTGCCACAGTATCCAAGCACCTGGTTTTGAACTTTACAAACATATTCATCCATGATACAACGGCAACAAGAATCACTGGTTCTTTAGCACAAATAGCGTGATAAACACCAGCTCATCACAGGGTCAAACGGGAGTTGGCTCAGTTGGTCTATAAAACAGACTGTGAGTTTAAGGACTATTCATGTCACATGACCCAGGGAAAAAACCTACAAATGATACCTGGTGGGCGGGAATCATAAGCCTCAGTATATGTTTCTCTAGAAGAAAGATTCTGTTTACGGAATAATGGACATTACCCTGGAGTTATGCAGTATGGTGCAGTTTCAAAACCAATTCATCATCCATCTTTGCAGCACACAAATGTAGCTGCTCTGCAAGAAAAACCTCATTCACTGGTATAAAAAGCCAGCTGTGCCAGAGGAGGGAATAATAGAGGAGCTGCACTGAGTCAGAATACACCTCATTGACACTAAAGCTGATTGATGGGCAAGAAGCCTTCTGAGTCCAGAGAAGAACCAAATGGAAAAGAGATAGACAAATGGTACCGTGATGTATGAGGATCTGTAGGTGTGACACAGATGTGTGTTCCCTGCGCAAGAGAAGATTAGGGTCTTTCAAGGCTGACAGTTGTTGTCAGTGCAGTTGACATAAATTTTGCTAATGTTAATGGAAATGTACTAGCGTGATTTACCAGAGCCATTTACAGCTGTTGAGTTAGAGGGAAATAGAAAGCAATCATAGGAAGAACCCAAGAGGCTTCCTACTTGTGTGCACGAACGAATGCATATTTTAAAACTGCTATGCACAGAGAATTTCCCCCTAATGTGGCAATTTTTATTTTTCTCTCAAGTTATTCTTTCAGATGCTATGAAATGGCATCAGATTCTGTGGTTCCAAGACAGACACCCCAAAATGTCTGCTTTCTCCATTCTGAGTGTACACTCCACGGGTTTTAACTGGCTCTGGTTTCTAACAAATGCATTTCTCAGGAGTCTGTCTCTCATTCTTCCTCATGATGCTGGAATTAGACATTTTATCTGCATTTAGTCACAGAAGTCACAAAGTATTCTGGAGGGTCAAGATCTTGCTTTTAGCCATGGAGTGGCAATGCCAAGGGCATATTCCATTTCCACAGATAATCACATGCAGAGAGTGTCAAAAGCCAACCCTGAAGCATACAAGGTGTGGCCCAGGACATCTCAGCCAATGTTTGCAAAGCAAGCCAAGAGAGTTGGCATAAGGAAAATGCCTTCAAATTGGAGCTTCGCCTGGTACAGAAGAACTTCTTCAAGGAGCTGAGCAACACAGGTTGCCCATGGAGGCTGCATTTTGCAATTGAACAGTTAGAAGCCATAGTTGGGACAATCAGAAAGATTCCATCAAGAGCAAATAAGGGCCCAGGCACAGTAGCACACACCTCTAATCCCAGTGGCTCGGGAGACTGAGGCAGGAAGATGTCGAGTTCAAAGCCAGCCTCAGCAAAAGCGAGGCACTATGCAACTCAGTGAGACCCTGTGTCTAAATAAAATACAAAACAGTGCTGAGGATGTGGCTCAGTGGTTGAGTGCCCCTGAGTTCAATCCCCAGTACCCTTGCTCCTACCAAAAAGAAAAAAGAGCAAATAGGGGATTCGAGCAAGCATGAAAGGCAGAAGGGTGGGAAGTGTGGAGATCATTTTAAGAGGTGAAGGTAAGTTTGTGTTATATAAAAGATGAGGTATGAGACCTTGGTCTGGCTTCTTACCTGAAAAGACTGTGGGTGGCGCAGAGAAAGTAGGAGGAAAGAAGAGAGCGCTGGTGATGGCCCCGGCCTTCTTCTACCTAGGATGCCCGTTGTTTCCCTGGGATGAGGGGCAGGAAGGCATGAGGACGGTGCCTTCTCCGGGTTCTGTCCACTCGGACCGTCTGGGACCGCTTCACCGCGGCCTTGACTGACATTCCTGCTACCCGCATCAGCATTCGAGATGCGCTCAGGAAAGCGGGGAGCCACGTGGAGGTTCACCCAACGGCTCTTTTCAGCTGGGTTTTGGGCACAGCGAGTTGAAGCCTCTGTGGTGGCTGAGGTGAGTTGAACCCTTGCTCACTGCGCCACTCAGCTCCCTTCACGACAAGTCTGCCATTACCCAGTGACAATGCTTTTGGACTGCAGAGACCCTGCACAGATCAGCCACCTGGATTCTTTGTTCCCAATCCCCGTATTTTTTTCTTTCTGGACTAACACTTCATCCAGTCATGGCAAAAATTTGGAAGTTTTCTGCCAACGTGTTTCATTACTTCTGAGACACCTACAGCCTCCCCCACGCCTTGTCTCTCCCAGCTAGCCATTCTTCCTCGGGAGAGCCTCTTTAGTCTCGCCCTCGATGGTTGCTCTATGAGGACCATCAGCTCAGCCCTGGAGCTTCCAAGCCTGGGCAGCAGCCTTCCAGCTGGTTCTCACCAGACTTGGTTCAGCCCTAGAGGCAGGGCCAGCGGGACACGCTGCAGCAGGCACTAACCATGTGGGCTGGCTCCCCAGTCCCAAGGCCGTCAGCCTCATGATTCCATATGTAAATCCCCAGAGTCTGAGTAATGCACCAAATGAAAGGGATCTTGAAATCCTAAAATAGGAAATAAATGTGATCTCATGGGTTCAGCTGAGGATGGGTTGTGGCTCATGGAACTAAAAGTCTAGAAATAGAGCTGGTTCTAAGCATGGGTGGCTCAAGGAGCTCAAAGGATGTGAGTAAAATGTCAGTAAAGTCTCTTGGTCTTGCTTTCTTAGTGTCTTCATTCTCGAGAAATCTTCCCGCTTCAACTGTGACTGAAGGAGCCACTAGGAAGTGCAGTCTACCCCGACCTCAGGTGTTGAGAGCCATAGCCGAGTCCAAATGACGCATGGCATTTTTGCCAGAACACAGTGGTTGAGAGGTGACACCAGCAAGCCACGGAGATGATAATGGTTATGTTAAGCTGTGTATATGAGACCCCTGCTGTCCGCCTGGGCCTGCTGCTTTGGAGTTCTCGCGGGAATTCCCGGAGAGTCCCCATTGGTTGGGGAAGTGCTGGAGGCGGGATTTTTCCGGTTGGTGGTTCCTGGAGGAGCCGCGTGGCGTTCAGGAGAGTTCCCGGGAGCGTGTGTGGAGTGTGCTGGTGGAATTCAGAAATAAAGTTTGTTCCTGCTTCAGTGGCTCGAGATTTGTGCCCAGCCAGACTGCAGCACCCAGGTGCCCTGGTCTAACAGGATCTAACCCTTCTCCGGGCAAGAGGGCAGATTTGAAGTCCTCACACAAGATTCCCTGACAGCCAGAGGTGGGTAGGATGGTTCCCCAAAGGAAAGCCAGAGTGCTGCTGTCCAAGGAGCAAGGAAGAAAGCAGAGCCCAAGAACAGAGGTGTGCCGGGGTCGGCTGGAGGGACTGGGACTTGGTAGTGGATGAGTACATTTTGCTACCTTCCTTATTTCCTTCCTTCCTTCCTTAATTCCTTCCTTCCTCTGTCTTTCTTTCTTTTCTTTCTTTCTTTATTCTTTATTATACAGATTAAACCCAGAGGCTCTTAACCTCTGACCATATCCCCAGCCCTTTTTATATTTCACTGTGAGACAGGATCTCGCTAAATTACCTAGGGCCTCGCTAAGTTGCTCAGGCTGGCTTTGAACTTGCAATCCTTCTGCCTCAGCCTTCCAAGCCACTAGAATTACAGATGAGCCCCACTGCAACTGGCTTATTTTTTTAAATATATGTCAAATATATACACACATATATGCAAGTATCTATATGCTTGTATATATGTGTACATGTGCCTGTAAATACGTTGCAGCAATGAATTTACAATGTATTTAAATATAAAATACAATGTATTTAAAATGTATTTAAATATAAATATGAATTATAGCAAACTCCAACACCTTCTTAGAGAGTAGGTGGGATAAGAGTAGAAGTTTTTTCCTTTCTTTTTTTTAATCCATTTTGTGCCCTACTACATCACCATTATCTAAGACAGTGCCCAGCACATAGTGGGTTCACCCAAAACAGCTGGTGAATAAATGAGAATGGAAATCCACACATATGAAGAGGAAAGTGCCAGGAGAGCACTCGGGTGGAGGCCGTGAACCTGTCCTGCATCTGCCCACCAGGTGGGGTGTGTAATTGATGTTCCCCTAACATCTGCCCACTGCTGGTGGTGGATTTAAACTCTTCAGACACTGCTGAAGACAGTGCATACAAAGGCCTGTCTTGTCTGGCTCATCTTGCCTTACTTCAGGGTATAATGGAATTTGTGTGCCTTATATTTACCCTTAACCACAAGTAAGAGCCACTTAGGAATGAGTGTGAGAAGAGACAGAGCCTGGACAGCAAATGGCCAAAACACGTACAGATAGACACATACCTTTAAAACTCAGACAGGTCGATTCAAATTTCCATATGGACTGTAAACAATATTTATCTGGAAAAATATGAATAAGAAGAGCAATGCATAGGGAAAACGTAAGCCAGATATTAAAACACACTCAAACCTCCACAGCTAAAAACTATGGTACGCCTCAGAAGAGACAGACAAATCAATGGGAGCAAAATAGAGTCTATAAATAAATAGAAACACATCTGGGAATGTAATATGATACAGAATGGCATTTCTAATGAGTGAGGAGAGTGGATTATTAATTTTGTCAGATCAACATAAAAGTCATGTTTAAAAAAAAAAAAAGTTGGATTCGTACTTCTCACCTCATACCTGGATAGGTTCCAAAGGTAAAACAATTAACATACCAAAGCAGTAGAAGAAAGCATAATAGAATTATTTAGTAGCTTAAGGATGGGAAAGACTTTTCCAATTGTGACTTAAGATTAAGAAGCCATAAAAGAAAAGACTGATAAAATTCTATAATGGAAAAAAAATCAAAAGAAAATTCCTGTGTAATGAATATTACAAGAAAAGTCAAAAAGACCGATGACGAATCCAAAAAAGAATGTATTTATTCTACCACAAAAGCTTAGTTTATCCAATATGTATGTTCTCCTCCAAATTAATTTTTAAAGACCATAAATCCATTTTTAAGTGAGCAAAGGATATAAACAGTTCATAGGAAAGTAAATATAAAGACTCTTTAAATATGTAAAATGTCCAATCACTCATTAAGAAATACAAGTAAAAACTGCGTTAAAGTACTTCTTTTTTTTTGGCTTCTCAGATTGGCGAAAATCCAAAAACCTGATAACATACTCAGTTAGTGAGACTTGGAGTAAAGAGGACTCATTTATCACCAGAAGGGAAATAAATTGGAGGGCTACGAAGGTCAATATGGCAATATCTATTAAAATTACAAATGTGCCTCCCCTTTGACCCCACAATTCCATTTCACAGCAGTTATCCTGTGGTTATATGGGTACATATGCAAAATGATGTATGTACAAGATTATGTGTTGCAACATGTAAAAGGGAAAGATTAGAAACTACCTAAATGTCCATTAAAAAGGGATCCAGACAAGGAAATCCTATTCAGCTGTAAAAAAGAATGAAAGATCTCCAGTACATACTGACAAGTGAAGGAAGAGAACAAGGTATAAAGCAATGTGTAAACAGGAAGACAAAGAGTATGAATTTGCATCTTTTTCAAGCAAAGTGATACCCAAGAAGTTGTGTCACTAAGGCCCTATTCAAGGGGAAGGGATTTGGACTCCTGGAAGAATGAGAAGGAATTTGTAGACATATTAAAACCACACTAAGTTTCTATACTCCTAGAATTCCACACCGTGTTAATGTATGAGCTGTTCAAATATTTAACAATTCAACATTAAAAAAAAAAAAAGGAGTGAATAACTAGAGGTTTCCGTATTGCCACAGCTCGCCTTTATTGAAAGAAAACATGTGACTTTTTCCAGAATTTTTTGCAAGTTAGAAAGGATTTCAGCCTTCCAAGTGGTCCTGGGAGAGTCTTCCTGGTTTCTGGTGGGGGTTCTGGCCAAAGGAGAAAGGGGAAAAGTATGTCGTGCCTGTGGCTGTTGGCAATGTGGAGGGGGCTGTGGCCTTTTCCAGATTCTTTTGCAATTTCTAATATTTCCTCATCGAGCAGCAATTACTTTTGTAACCAAAAAAAAAAAAAAAAAAAAAAAAAACCTGATATCCTTAAAGGCATGTGTTCTTTAAAATTCACCTAATAGTTAAAATGACACCATGTTTCAGACTCATCTCGCCTTCCAAAGAAGGCCGGCCCTTAGAAAAATGCTGTTTCCACTAATTCTGCTCCTGCTAAGCTGAAGGACGCCAGACAAAAAAAATCCAAAGGAGACCCGTGGAAGCCTCCATTTAAAAAAGAAACTGAGATGGTTGTCAAGGGAGAAGACCTGTCTCCAAACTCTGAGGCGCCCCCTGAGAGAAGGGGGAACTTGAGTTGGGACCAGCAGGCTTCCCGGTATAACTGCTGGAAAAGAATTTCAGCACAGACAGAGGCACCGACAGAGGTTTATCTAGGAAAGTAGGTGCACTATCAAGGGAGGAAGATTTTACTTATTTTTTTATGTGATGCTAAGGATCAAGCCCAGTGACAGAGCTTAGGGTCCCATCTCAAGAGAGAGGCCTTCAGGATAAAGCAAGGCACACTCAAGGCAGGATGGGCCATCTCCAGCGACAGAGCAGCCCCTTGGTGTGGACTGTTAATTCCTGTAGCAGATGGTCTAGGGGCAGTGGGGGTGGAGCCAGCGCAGAGCTACTCAGTTTCAGGCCAGTTTTCCCTGTCCTTGTGCACAGTTCTCCCCTTCCAGGCACTGGGCCAAGGACACATCACTCAGGAGTTAAACTATTCCTGAGCACTTTCTGCATCTCGATGGTTCATGGGTGTTGCCATTAAGACTCGGTCTCTCTCTTTCTCTTTCTCCCCCCCCCCCTCTCTCTCTCTCTCTCTCTCCCTCTCCCTCTCTCTCATGATCCTAAATCCCTATCACAGTTGAGATGCAGAGGAACAGAAGTCACCGTGAGCACAGCTGGAGAGGTGGCAGGGTAAATGTCACTGAGGTGTAAATGAGCCATGAATGGACCACTGAGAGGCAAACAACGAATGCGTGTTGGTGTCATTGGTTGTAGTGTGACAACGATCTGCCATGTGGCATACAGTGCTCAGGCCTTCCTAATTTCTTTATGAAAACATCTCTAATTTTGAAATATATGTATCTTTCAGACTGTCCCTTCCAAATGGAATTTAGCTAAAAAGGAGAAGATTGCAAAATTCTTTTCTAACTAGAAAAAAAGTGTCACTGGCAGAATCTTGGGACAGGTAATAAGATGGTCTGAGTCAGAAGTGTAAGAGGTCAGTTAGCGGGAGCAGACAGTGACAGGCAGGGAGGGACAAGAGACACAAACTCTAAACAGGAGACAGAGCTTAGGGTCCCTATAACTTACAGGACATAGGAACTTTATCTTGGGGGTTATGTGGAACTACTTAAAGAGTTTTCAGCGGGAGAGTTTTCTGTTTGTAACTCAGGGTGACCATGTGGCTACGACTAGAGGACAGATTGGGCTGGTCAAGACTGGAGACAGGAGACAGATTAGGGTTTTATTTCACAACAAACCTCATCCAGGTGATGGATGAGCATAGCAGAAGGAGGGTCATGGTGTGCACAAAAAAACCCAGGTGCAAGAACCCTCCGCAGGCTACAATCAGCCACATGTATTGACGAATTTGATTGAAGTTAGATGAGAGAAGGATATCAGCAGTGTTGCCTAAGTTGCTTTCTTTTTTAGAGTAAGTCTCTCTCTCTCTCTCTCTCTCTCTCTCTCTCTCTCTCTATATATATATATATATATATATATATATATATATATATATATATATAGTTTTACGTGGACAGCATGCCTTGATTTTATTTGTGTATTTTTTAATGTGATGCTAAGGATCAAGCCCAGCGCCTCCCATGTACTAGGCAAGCGCTCTGCCACTGAGCCCCGGCCCCAGCCCTGCCTAAGCGGCTTGAATGGCTACTGCAGACCAAAAAAAGAAAACCAAGGGTATTTAGAGGAGATCAATTCCGCGAGCCTTATTTTTGTTTGTGCTTTCTTTTTTTGTGGTAAGAAAAGAGTGCGTTCAGATTGGAACATGTTCCCATTGCAATATGTATGGGACAGTCTAGTGGAGATTTCGGCAGGGCTTGGAGTCTAGAGTTTGGGAAGCACCCTGGGCGTCAGGCCCGGATGTCATTAGGATTCAGGCACATAAGTGATGCTGAAGGGATGGTGGCACAGTGAGAGGGCGAGGGGACAAGCCCGAAGCCTTGGAAAGGGATGTATGATGCTGATGATGTGACTTAAGGGTCCGTGGCATGGATGGCTGGGTAGACGTTGCCTTGATTACTTAACTGGTCCCCTTTCGTTGCAGGAAAAGGGGGGCTCACCTCATTTACATCAAGAAAAGTGGGGCGTTTCAGAATGGTCTGGAAGGAGACCTACATGCCTCAAGAAATGGGCAGTCCTGAGTCTCCTCTCTCCACTCCTTGTCTTCTGCAGACCCTCTCCATTCTCTCAGAAGCAACCAGCTTCAGCCCCTCCTCTCTAGGATTTGGAAGGCCTACGGACCCCTGAAAGGAAGACAGATGTTTCTTTGCTTGCAGACGATTCTCTGGAGAGAGAACCCATAGCCTTCCTCAGCTCCTCAGAGTGATCCAAGGTCAAGAGAAGCTGCAAACTTCTCCTCCGCTTTCTCTCCTGGGAAGGAGGGAGGGAAGCTCTGATGTGTCTCAACCCCAGGACTTCCTTTCACTTCCAGAACTATGGAAAATTGCAAAATTCTTTCCGTCATCTTAGCTTGCACTGTATAATTAGAGAATTCGATGAACCCAGCTTAGTTACAACTTGCCAAGGAAATACGATTTTTGCACTGGAGTCAAGGTTATCTCGAAGAGGGCACACACAAGACCAGAGGATATAGAGCCAGACTGCCTAGATAGGAGAGTCGGCAAAGAAGCCCCCACAGATGGAAGGCGGCGTAGACGGGATGGGCCCGGAAGGCAGCGTGACCTTTAGCCACTAAGGAGGGGCAGGTTCTGTATCAGGCATATTGGATTCAATGATCAATAACCGGCTATTTAAAGTTACCCAAAGAGATTGGATTAATGGATCGATATTAAGCTAAAAGGAGATTTCTAATGGAATTCTACAGATCCTCTTCTTCAACCTTACGCTTTTCACATTTTTTGTCCATGAAAGCATATCAAATACAAATATCAAACTTGTAGATATCAAAAAGCTGTGGAGAACGTAGCATATTGGAAGACAGACCTCTGTCTCCAAAAGATCTTGGCCATTCCGAATAATAAACCAAAACAAACAAGATGAAATTCAGTGGGACTGAATATAAAATGCTGAATTATTAAAATGAAATGCAAGTACAACATAAAGCAGTGGCCTAGCTACAGATGGCTCCAAATAATCTCTAAACAAACTAAAGCACCAGTATGATGCTTGCTAAAAAGAAACAGAAAGGGGGGGAAATTTAAAAAAATAAAATAAAAATTAAAAAAAGGAAAAAGGCATCCTATATAAACAAATCTTTAAAAGTCCATATCCAAGAGTGACAATTTCCTGGTCAGACAACATCTGGATATAGCGCCCTCCGTCCAGAGCCACATCTGGGAAGGTCCAGTCAATACAACATACCCGGGCCCTTAGGACAGGCTGCCTGGTTGTGACCTGGAGTTCTTCCTGAGTTGTTTCCCTTCGGTGGCTCACCCATGCTGCACCTATTCTGGTCCATGGGGAAATGATCCCCTCAGGCCATGGCTGGCAGAGTCCTGGCACGCCTTCCAGTTATCTCCAGAGCCAGGCAGCCCTGGACTCAGCTCCATCGTCACGATCCTACAGTGACGCCCCCTCCACACTTCTGAACAGACTTGCACAGGGTCCAGAGAGTGCTTGCAATGACAAAATGGCTTGGTCTTCATGGCGTCAACAGCAGAAGACACTGGAGCTGAGTCACATCCCAAAGTGACTAACACAGCTAAGTCACATCCCAAAGTGGATGTCACATATTTGACCCTAAGACACATCCAGCCCCAGTCCATGCCTTTCAGTTCCTCATAAGGAAGACCCAGGAATCAATGATTGAATCACCTCTTTTGTCTCCTTGGAACCCTCCGGTTCCATCCCTCAACTTATCAGCCCCCATCTCCCCTGCCCCCTGGAGCTCAGCATCCCACTCTGCCTTCCGGCTCCATCTGACTCCACTCGAGACTGACTGAGGATCTCTATTTCCTTTTGGCACTAACTGTAGTTTGAGTTGATGACCCCTCCTCAAAGGACACTTTGAGATAGCTTTGGTTACAATTAGGAGAGCGCTGTGGCCTGATGGTGTCGCTTTCAAACAAGACGTCCATAAATCTGAGTGACCCACACATGGCAGATGATATCTACTCCCTCCCACGGCCGCTGGGGGGGTCCAGCGATGAGTACAAGTCTTTCCACAGGGGAGGGAAGTCAGCCACAGAGGAAATGGGTCAGTGGCCGGTGTGGGAGCCATGTGCCAAATGAGGCAAAGTCCCCTGTGGTCACAGTCTTGTCCAGAAGGGACTCATAGGGGAGAAGAAACCACAGCTGGGGCCATTTTTAACAACCTGGTATTTGTAGTGGAGGGCAGTGATGTGGAGCAGGGTGAGTGTAACACCCAGCAGAGCCAATGGGTGCAGGCAAACGGGGGGCCCCCAGAGAGGACCAGCCCTTCCTGACAGCAGGAAGGGGCAGAAGCCTGAGGTTCCAAGCAGGGATCCCGCCAGCTCTGGGCTCTGTGGGACGGGAGGGGCCTCGTTGGACAGAATGTGCGAACTGCATAGCTCTGACTCCTTTCCCCAGACCCACTAGCCAAGCCAAGTGTGCATTTTCAGCTAATGATCTACGAGGATGCCAAACTAAACTTCATTTTCTGTTTGAGAGATTTTTTCTATTTGGGGGCCAAGTGAAGAAGCCTTGGCACTTGCACCCGGAGTTCTCCTTACACACACACAGTTATAACAATTAAGAAAGCAACTGTGCCTTGGGGTATCAGAGCCCCGTAGAAGGTGCAAACGAGTCCCAAGGCAGGCTGTGGAGTCAGGCAGGGGGCACATCTGCTGGTTTTTCTTTCCAAAATCATGGCAGTTCTAAAATCCCTTCCGTGCTTGCCAGGAAAGTGCCGCCCCCCGTGACGGGTTGTTGCCAGCAGGGGCCGCACATGGCTCCCCAAGTAGCCATCAGGGTGATCTCCCAAAGCCAAAGAACAGTCCCATCCATTGAGTAGTAATGGGGCTCAGACCTCTGTGGTTCTCATGTACTTAAATAAAAATGACAGCCCACTCTTGGAAAGCACAAGGAAAGCTTGGTCTTTTTAAGGGCTTTAAACTATTTAATTGGTTCAATAACATCTGTCCCTGAACTTTATACCATTACCCTGCAAGTCACAGAAGGGACACAGGCTCTCACCTGGGCCCAAAGGTGACATGCTCACGCTGCTCTAAGTAGGTCCTTCAACTGTGCTCCAGCCAGACTCCCTGGATGTGTCCTTGCCACGAAACCTCTCATCTGAGACACTGACGTTGTCGTGAGTCAGTTTAATCAAAATGCCAGTCACCAGGGAATATCACACAAAAGAGGTTCTCCTACAGTCCACATTTTTACCTTGCCCTCAAAGCAAACATGAGTTTATTTGGTGGTTGTCCCTATGCCAACAATGCCCGACCCCCCTTCAGCCCTAGTCAAGTAGGAAGACAGGGAAACCTTACACCATATTCCACAGTGAAGTTGTCAGAATCAAAATGGAGTCACTGTTGTCAAGCACCAACCCAAAACAATAATAACTAAAGCCCGAGTGTTATGAAGGAGGGGACCTCATGCATGTACATCTGATAAAAAGAGCTAGTCACCCAAGATTCTGCAGGACCACAACCCTGCACAGAGGCCACCCCAACTTACACAAGACCTCTGCAAGGACGCCTGCCCAACCCGGCTTCCTCAGCCTTACCCTGACGTCACGGATGGGTCTTCAAAATAGCTCATGTGACCCTCATTTTGCTTTTTAAAATGGCCCTCTACCCAGGCTCCTTGGTACACGCAGGGTTTACGGTACCTTCCATTGCAACCCTGTCAGTACCAGATGAACTCACCCATCTTTCTCCATACGTTATCTACGTGAGCAACCCCAAACCTAAATTCCTTGGCAAACGGCAAGGTAGTCTGCAGCTTGGAAGTCACCCGAGGGATCATTAGTTCATTGCACTCTTTTAATGGAATTGAAAATAAGGCAAAATTTCTATTATTTTACAGATGAGAAAAATGAAGTCAGACCAAGGGAGTTAACAAATCTGAGAATATTGTGCCTTAAGCGCCCCGTGTGAGGGATGCCCATGATAAATAAGTTCATCTGCTGTCTAAAAACCCTAGAAGATTCCGGGATTAGAGGCTCCAAGTGTCACTAAAGGGGAGGCAGGACACTGAGCACTAAAAGACATCATGAAAGAGGCAGGAAGCTCCCACCTACACTTGCCCAGCCAGGAGACTGATCCCTGTGCCCAGCCAAGAGAAGCAGGGATTTTATCTGGAGATGCAATGGGCCAGAGCAGCTCTAAAATAGAGAGCCCCAGGCAGGAGGGAGTGCAGGGGCTTGGCACCAGGAGACAGGAGGACAACGAGTAGAGGGTCCTGTGCTGGGCGCAAGGGCCTCTCCACCACCCTGCTCACAGCAGCACCCTCAGGCAGGAGGTGGAGCAGGACAGGAGGGCAGGTGCCAGCAGACACCAGGAGGCTGACACCCCTGCAGGGAGCCTTGCCAGATAACAGACCCAGAAAGCCCCGAGCAATTGAACCCGGAGGCTCGTTACCAGCTGAGCAGAGTGGTGGCTGGGTACTTCCAGCCTCTTGCCCACCTCTTGCCCGGAACTGTCATTTCCTTGTGGGTCAGATGGACTTGCCAGGAAATCCTCTGGTGAGCGGTGGAGCCGTGGAATAGAGGTCATTTTACAATGATGAAATGGCTCGCTTTTCTGGAAGCACCAGAAGTCGCTGGGCCACATCTTTAAAGGGCAGCTGTTACAATTGTACTGTATCAGCTGTCCTCGGAGACACCCCCACCTCCCTGCAGTGATGATTTGCACGTGAGGAGTGCTTTGGGGCACAGGACGGTGGGAGCAGAGGCCGAGGCTCCTCTGCAAATCCCATCAAGAAGGACCAGGCGTCCAAACTAAACTCACACGTCTACCACAGCCCTGTGGTGCCCTCCCTGGGTCTGGCGACTCTTGGATGGGATACACAGAACCGCACTGTCCCCAAGCACACTGATTCCCCTTCACCCCTATTACCTGGCACTGGCTTTGGTTCAGATACAACTTGTCCCCACAGTCCTGTGCTGGACGCTTGGACCCCAGAGTGATGGTACTGAGAGATGGTGGATCCGTGAAGGAGTGAGACCCCATTGGGGTGACTGTCACTGAGCACACCACTCTCAGAGGGATTAACACCACCTTGTGGGAGTGGGTTAGTGTGATGGTTGGGATCTGAAAAGTCCCCCAAAGACCAATTGCTGAAGGCTTGGTCCCCAGCCTGCGGTGGCACTGGGAGGAGGTGGAACCTTTAGAAGGCAGGTGGGAGTGTTGAGAGCCACAGCCAAAGGGGCCCCAGCAAACTTTCAGACTGCCAGCTGATGATTGGCTCACAGCGGCCCCAGCAACATCTAGCTGATTGGCTCCTCTGCGGTGATGCTCATTGGGCTGTTTCCCTGCCCTTTCAGGCCACGGAGCTGCTCATTGGGGGACTTCTTTGGCTCCGCCCACACGACCCAGTCAATCGGCCTCAAGAGCAGGAGGATTGTGGGAGGTGGAGAGGCTGGTGGTTGGGGGAGTGGCTTGTGGGAAGTGGGTGGTTGCCGGGTACTTTGATGCAGCAGGAATGGAAGCCGTTTGTTGTAGGATAGAAGTGGTATTTAAACATTTTACACAGCTTATCTAATTAGCATAAAATAGATACAGCAGTCAACCAATAAGGAATCTCCACACTTAATGGCTAGCTTTTGTTACTTCACAAACCACACCCTCTGGCATTTTGCCAGGGGCCATCCAGACATGTTTACAGACTCTAACAGGTGGTGGCAGTTGGGCTCTGAGGGTTTTTCCTGAGGAGCTGCTTTGTTTGGCGTGTGTGGTTCTAAAAATAAAGTTAGTTTCTTTTGACAAGTGGCTCCTGAATTGTGCCCAGCCAGACTGCGGCAGAGAGGAAGGATGGGACCTGCCCTTGAGACACTGGCCTCTTCCTCTCTGCCTTTGCTGCCTGGACACCACGAGGAGACCAGCATCGTGCCACCACCCTCCCACCACCGTACGCCCCTCAGCACAGGCCCAGAGGCAACAGGCCGACCATCCAGGGACTGGAACCTCTGAAACCCTGGGCCAGAGTAACTCTTTCCTCTGTGTTGCTTATCTTGGGTATTTTGTCACAGCCACGGCAAGTTGACTAACACAGTTGGGTCTTGTGGGATTTGGCTTAGTTGTCATGAGAGCAAGTTGTTATAAAGTTTGGCTTTTGCAACTCTCTCTCTTGCTTCCTCTGTCACCATGTGACCCCTCTGTTACAGGTGAACCTGCCGTGTGAGACTCTTCACCATGTGTTCTCATCAGAAGCTGAGGCCAGTACCATGTTCTTGGACCTCCAAACTCTGAGCTACATGAACCTCTTTTTGTTACCAGGGTTCCAGTCTCAGACATTTTGTTATAGTGGCACAGAGTAGACTGAGACAGCATTCCAGATGGCTGCAGCTCTGATGAAGCAAATGACAAAATAGGAATGTCATCCTGGGCTTTCATAGTTCTGAACTAGAAGAACAGTTAAAACAAATGGTTTTCAGTTTTCAGACTGGAAATAAATGCAGCTAGATATTTAGTCAATCCAAACAGCAGCCCAAGCCCTGATTCATGCAGTCCCTAAAGAGGGCTGAGGGTAGAGGAAAGTTTTTCCCCTGAGGGGACTAAACAGAAGAAACCTCCAGAAATTCAGTTCCCAAGATCAATTATGTCTTTGTGCAATATCTTAAAAACCAAAATGAATGATTTTTAAAAAATGATAAATACTTTATATAAAGGAATAAGTGTCCTGCTAAGTCACACCAGGTCCAAGAAAAGGAAAAATCAGTAATTGGGGGATTTTCCTTTAAAATTTTGGTATTTTGCTTTTTGTGGATTTTTTACTCTCTCTCTCTCTCTCAAATTAAAAAAAAATGACATTAAATGTTTTTCCTTGAGTACTGTTAGGATACCTCCTTGCATCTTGTACCAGGAGACAAGAGCTTGCCTCACCCAGAGAAGCCTTCTAGGGAAGATTTTGGACTATTTTGATCAAGTTCACCCAGATTCAGACCCCCCCACCCCAGCACACACACACACACACACACACACGTACTTGCACACAAAAAGACACGGAGAAACTAAAATGTATTCTGGAAATTTAAGCACACATCTCGTTCCTTCACAGAGGTTATTGAGGGCCATCCTGAAACAACTTTTCTCATTTATCTTTTCAATGCTGTTCACCTTTAAATACACACCTGAGATGGTGTTGGTATCAGAGCTGTGCACCCAGGTTGTGCTCACACACAGAAAGGAGGAAAATCAATTTCAATCCCCAAAGGACCGAATTGCTGGTGCAGAAGGTCACTGAATGCAGGCACGTGCTCAATGGGCTTGGAACAAGACCCTTGTCCTCAGTGCTCCACTGCGCGGGCAGCGAGGGGAGGGGCGGCCCCCAGACCCGCTGCCACCAGGGAGGAGAACGATGTCGCTCGTACAAGCCACAGGATCAACATGCCAAACAAGCCCCGGCCCAGGCAAACTAACGCATGTGCGATGTGAAGTCACGGACTTATGTTTGCACCTAAGGCTCTGGAGAAATTGGCCAAGACTGGCTCCAACCAACTGAAAAGATTACTGCTGTAATTCTCTCAAGGTCACTTGTCAGACCGGGTTAGCCGCTCCCCAAGGGCTAGCTGCACAGATCAGCCTGACCAAAGAGACATAACTCACAGCTCACTCGCTCTCTCTCTCTCTCTCTCTCTCTCTGAAAACTCCCAAGCCTGGCTGCCATTTTGCTCGTGCCCTTCCCTGTCAAGGGCATCTGGTTCAGGCCCTCCGCGGTCCACGGCACCTACAGATTGAGCACAGAGCCTGTGGTCCCCGAGCCCTAGGTCCTGTCAGCAGACTGGTGCCGCTTTTGTCACCTCAGAAATTACTGTGGATACTTGATTGGAAGCCACATCAACAGCGAGGAGGTCTGAGGTTGGAGGGGCCGCCCGGCTTACTGCAGAAGGCCACCAGAGCTACGTTCCTGTTCCCAGGAGCACGTTTCCCCACCGTGGGAGGAGCGGGGTCTGGTGGAAGGAGACAGTGTGGGGAAATCAAGCAGATCTGCAGACCCCAGTCTGGATCCTGGCTCCGCGCATTTGCTTGGGGACCCTGGGACCTTCTCTAACCTCTCAGAGGTCCAGTTACCTAATCTATAAAGAGGGGAAGCTAATGGATGTAAAGTGGCTGGCACGAAGCCCTGTCCTCCCATGTCTGCATCCCGCCTTCCGGAGCAAAGAACAGCGAACCCGCGCCTCTCTTCTCCCCTTCTCTTAATGGATCCATTTTCTGTGCCCAGAACCTTGGGCTTCTTTTGCTTCCTGTCACCATATTTGGACCTAACCATCTCTTTACCAAGCATCTGACATTAGGAGTGGTAGGATTTTCACAAGAAAAACAGAAGCCAGAGGAAAGCATCCGTCCCCAGCCAGGGCCATAGTCCTCCAGGAGGCAGGGATGGGAAAGAGGACCAAAGTGCCCCCTCCTCACTTCACCTGTCCTCCATGGATCCCCACTTTATTGGAGGGGCAGATGAGGCAAGGCACTGAAGACAGCAGCAAACAGTTTTGTTTGGCTGCAGCCAGGCTCAGAGGGCACAGCTTTTGCTGTAATCTATCAATCCCCTGAACCCCGAGTTCAGGGAGTTTCAGAGTTTTATACCCAGCATGTAAGGGGAGGGGCTCAGAAGTTCACAGTCTGCAGAAGTTCACGTAAAAGCAGCTTTTTCTTTCAATGTTCTGGGCAAGTTAACCCTTCAAGGACAACCCCTGAGAAGGGGAGAGCTTCTTCTCCCCTGTCTTTCCTCCCCCTGCCAGCTGTGACCATGGAGCCCAATTGGTCACTTCTCTTATCTTAGAAATGTAGACATCTCTATGAAGCCCAGCTCAAGGCCAGAGGCCTTGTTTGCACATTTCTACAAACTACTCTACTGGAGACATGTTTGTGAGAAACTAGTAAGGGGTGTCCAGCACCTGGAGTGCTGATTTCTTCCAGCCAGTGGCCAAGTAAAACAGGGCAACAGGAAAATAGGAAGTTTACCTACATTGACCTCTTTTGTGGAGAGTCTTTTGTGGACAGTCCTAAAATCAGCCATGGTGAGGGTTTCTGGAGAAGCCAGTTAAGATTTTCTGTGGAGAAAGGGGGGCCACTACAACCCACTCCCAAAGCTGGCCTCACGGGCCACATCCCTGCTATTCTGAGCTAAATCATGGGAAGGTCCCGCAGGAAACGCTCTCTGAATCTAAAGGACACTGTAGGACATTGGGTCCCACATCCTCCCAAGAAAGGTCATAGGAGCCCAAGGGAAGGTAGACATGACCCAGAGCCGGGGCCACCAGGAGCTCCAGTGTACCTTTAGCAAAAAGTCCAGGACACATTTGCAGTGGGAAAGGAATGTGGGGAATCTAAGGTGCAAGACTGCCAAGCCCAACAGCCCTCTGTCAACCAACACGTGAGTGAAGGAGACATTCTCCAAGAACAATGGGATTGGCCTGTGAACAGCAGAGCTCTGCGAACCCAGTGAACTGTGAGCCTGATCAAACCAGTGGAGGCAAAGGGAGGTGGTTAAAGGCGACAGAGGGGCCTTCACATAAGCTACTTGGGTACAGGGTCCACTGCTCTTAGAGGACCCAGACAGGAGTTGGCACCCCCCTTGGTGGTGAGGGTGTCCTTGCTGGTCAAGTGTCCCGCAGAGCACCCCGAGCCTCTTGTGTGAATTGTCACGGTCTTGGCGTTAAAGTCGAACTCTCTTACAGAAATCTGTGCATATGTGTGAGACATGCAGGGCAGGGGATGTTTATAGAATAAGAGGGAATTCACAAAGTCCTTGAGAATGTGCTTGTCTCAGATAGGAAGGTCTGAGCCCTCCCACTTCATTACTTCCTGGCTCTGATTTTGTCTGGGCCTGACAGCAGCGATTTCATCTGGGCACCCTCCGCTTTCGCACATCCTATGAAAGATTGTTAAGGACTGAATCTGAAGGGCCAAGCCCTTCCCGGGATTAGGAGTCAGATGAGAGATAAGGCCCCCTCCCCAGCTGCGTGTAGTGACAGATGGCACAGCTGGGTCCTACCAAGGCTTTGGGCTCTTGTGGGAGAGATGTTCCTGAATGAAGCACTAGGGTAGCAGAAAGTGCCCCAGTTCTAGGAGTGAGAGAAATCAGCTTCTTACCGAGAGAGCTTTTACTGGCAATAGAGGTCTCTCCAGCCCTCCCAGGCCCAGCAGCAGCAGGGGTAGAAATGAGTCACCTCTTGCAGTCAAAGCAGGAGCCAGTGGCTAAATCAGCCCTCGGGGTAGCACAGCAGAGAGCGGCAGTGTCTGTCCAAGCAGAAAACACTGACGGCAGCCGCTTCTGAACCCAGGAGGTGTTGAGCTTGTTCGGGGAACAATAGCCTTATTTCAAGGAAGAACACAACTAAGGTATTTTTATCAAGATTGTTGCTCATGGCCTGGGTCACGGAGACCTGGGAAAAGTTATGCTCAAAACTTGTTTAAAAAGAAAATACAGAAAGAGAAGCCATTTGGTGGAGATCATTTGAATTTGGGTAAATCGGAGGTGATACTTAATTGGGGTTCAGAGACTATTTTCAAACCAGGTGAGGATGCTGATTTCCTCCACTTGGGCCAGCATTTGGCCTAGTCTGTCGGAAGCAGCTTCTGCGCCCTTTCTTTACACAGAAGAGTCCATGGACAGCTTGACCCTCTTCTCTGGCTCCTCATTTCTGGGATGTGAACCCTGCCTCAGAGAGCAAAGGCAGGGAAGGAAACCGCCCACTGCTCTGCTGGCACACTCTGGGCAAGCTCAAGTTCTCGCTCCCAGCCCTGGGAGACCCCAGACAAGGAGGAGAGGACGCTCCTGGGAGGGGGGCTTGCGGAAGCCCAGTGGAGACAGAAGCGCCTTCCCCTTATCCACAGCCCAAGGGCAGGCCCAGCCAGGGAGCACCTTTCAACTGGGGCATCCGCACCAGCCTTGCCCTCTGCCCCCACACGAGCTTGCCGCTCCCCATCACCCACTCCTACACCTCCAGAGCAGAAGGCAGTGCCGCACACCACTCAGCACATTCTCTAGACTCATTTTTGATATAAATATCCACCCATTTAGATCTCACCAGCCCGTGAGAATTTGACTACATCCTTTAGCCGATGAGTAAACTAAGGCACCCATCAGTCACGTGACTTGCCTAATCGCATCAAATATGAATGCTAGAGCCTGGTTTCCAATTCACAAGTCTCCGATTCCAAAGGTCATTTTGTTTTCAGCGTTGTTTTTATGTGTTATGTTACCTGGGATTGCTGGCATTTTAAAAGAAGGAGCCTACAGAGAGAAGACTAAAGGTGAACACAACAGACGAGCACTTGCCCAAGTGGCTGCACCCCCCCCCCCATGCCAGATTAATGGTATTCCCAGAGTTTGGATCTTCATTTCTGCAGATTTTTTTTTTTTTCCATTTCCTACAGTTAGTCCAGCCTCCGTGACTCCTGGGTGCACACTTGCATTTTCAATTTCACTGTGAGGATAAAGAAATGGAATGCATTCAAGACGTTTACACGACTGCCATCCAACATGTTAAAACAGGATTGGTCCGATACTGTCACAACTGTCAACACCCACCACGCAGAAAACCGCCAAAATGTCACTGTCACCCCCATCACGAGGGCATCCCACCTGCCTGTCCCCATCATCAGTGGAGCCACGTGTTAGCACAGCCCAGTCCCTCCAGGAAAGCTTCCTTTGGTTATTAAGATGGTGGGATGTGTTTTATAATAAGTGATCATCTTAATAACCCTGCACTTGGAGGCTTCCAATATTTAAAGCACAGTGTTTGTTGCCACGGCTGCCACAACAAAGTGCGACATGCTGGCTGGCCCAGAAGAGCAGAAATGCACCCCACCACGGTTCTGGAGGCCAGAAGTCCAACATAAGGTGCTGCAGGGTCACGCCAGCGATCTGGGACATTCCTTGGCTGACAGATGTGTCATTCCAACAGCTGCTTCTGTCTCCACAAGGTCTTCTCTTATCCAGGTGTCTGTGTCGATATTTCTCTCCTTTTTTTTTTTTTCAGTGCTGGCGGTTAGAACCCAGGGCCTTGAGCATGCCAGAGAATTGCTCTACTGCTAAGCCACATCCCCAGCCCTATTTTTCTCTTCTTTTAAGGACACTGGCTAATCCAGCATGACCTCATTCTAACTTCACTACATTTCCAAAGACCCTACTGTCAAATAAGGCCGTGTGCACCAGGACCAGGGGTGAGGACTTCTAACATGTCTTGTTGGAGGTTACAATTCAACCCCACAACTACCTTCACCCATGTGCAGGTCAGACATCAATAATCTACCATGGAACATTCTCTCAACAGACCACAACGCTCCAGGCTGCTGGCCTGGCCACAGCTACAAGCCGTCAGAGACGACACCCAAGGAGTGAGTCTGTAATGGTGGCAGTCAGGCACATGGTGATGAGCTTGTGGAGGAAACCAGGCTGCACCCTCCAGGCCCTACTCCACTTTATGCAATGAATTGCCTGCTGCCGGGGAGTGACCAGGACATCTCCTTGTCCCGGCAGGGACCCTGTCCACCTGGTGGCAGCAGCCTTGCACTCACCAGGGGAAGTTCCCACTCCCTCGTCAGAGCCCACAACCCTGGTACCAGCTTCACACCACACACATACTTCCCTCTCTCACCCCCTGCAAATTGGAAATAGTGATACACAGCCACCTCCCAGGGCTGTTGGGCAATTTAATTAATGTTTATAAAGCACTCTGAGGTCTTCGGATGAAAACTGCTGTGTAAGTGCAAAATTATTATTAGTTCTCAGCCTCCTGTCCCTTGACTTCTGACACGGGCCTTTGTTATTCCTGAATGGAGCTGTTTATGGGCCATCCAGCTGGCTCTGGGGGCACAGGCAAGAGCGTAACATTTGCAGAATTTTTCCCCCTTTGAAAAAAGCATTCCAGCTCTGTGGGACGTCTCAAAGCTTTCCAACGCCTGAATTTCTCTCTCCTTGTCTGTACTAAGTACTGTAATCTGCAAGAGTAGATTGTAAACAGGCTACTTTGGCAAAGAGTGTGGGGGGAAATGGTCAATTTGATGAAATAGCCCCTCTGATAATGAAGAAAAAACAATATCTCCTTCTCATGCAGAATCTAAATGAACCACTAAGTGAGGTCTGTCTCTCTGGCCCAGAGGGATACTGTACGTGTTTATGCATTGAAAGGAGAAAAGAATACAAGATTTGCTTTTAGTGCCTGAGGTTCGCCTCTTTCCTTCACCCTAACTTCTCAGGAACCATGGAAACAAATAGACCCAGCCTAGACCATGTTTTCCTGATAGTCCTTTGTTACCTAACTGTGCGCTGCCTGGAATCCCAGGGGGAGAATGAAATAAAGAAGTGGAAAAGAAAAGAGATCCCTCTGCAAGAGGAAGGCCTTCTCTCTGAAGGACAGAGTGGGGCTGTGTAGTTTATCTAGCACTGGGCAGCGAGCCTCTTCAGCAGTGTTCTCCTTTCTCCAGGACGCGCAACCCGTGGTGCAGCCGGAAGGTGTCTCTTGGTTATTAGCAGGATTTTCCAGTCACCCAACTGCTGCAAGGTTGTTTTTAAAAAATATCACTAAGGAGCAATTACATAACACGTAATCAGTGTTATGTACAATAGTACAAAGGCTCAGAACCAAGGAGAAAATTCAATATTAGTTATAGGGTTGTACCTATGTACACAAAAAATAAACCAAAGATGGTGCCTGCCACGTTTCCTAAGCCAAGTAATCACTGGTCAAATACAATACTTTCCTGGTTTGGATATGAGGTGTCCCCCAAAAGCTCACATGTGAGTTAATGCAAGAAGGTTTAGGGAGAAATGATTGGGTTATAAGAGTCTTAACCCAATCGGTGAGTAATTCCCCTGATAAGGATTAACTGAATGGTAAATGAGGTGGTAGGGCATGGCTGGAGGAGGTGGGGTACATATTGGTATCCGGCAAGTGGAGTGTCTCTCTCCTTCCTGATCACCCTGTGAGCTGCTTCCCCCTGCCACACCTGTCCGCCATGATGCTCTGCTTCACTTCAAGCCCCAAGGAATGGAGCAGCTGTCTATGGAGTGAGACCTCTGAACTGTGGACCCTCAAACAAACCGTGCCCTCCTCTAAGATGGTGCTGGTCGGGTGTTTTAGTCACAGCAGTGAAACAGCTGACTGAAAAAAATCTCCAAATTGTACTTGGGGGACATCGGGAACGTTCTTCTCCGACTGGAGAGTTGAAGAGAAGAGCCAGCCTCCCGGAGGAGCCGTCCCTGGGCCCAGCAGTGGCGGTCTCTTGGCTAGGACAGCAGGAAACACGGGGACCTTTCCTGTGGCCTAAGACTCAGTTCTGCCTGGTGGAGAGAGGTTAAGACAGAAGGGGCGGGGTCTTTCTGTTCATCCGGTCACTCTTAAGGGAAAGGAGACCTTAATAACTGTTTTTAAAGGGCTCAGGCCAACACCAAGGCTGCCAATGTCTGCTCCGCAGAGGGCGCCACAGCGGAGGAGCCAGCCCGTCGCCATCTCTTCCTCGGCGCTTCTTGGGGCTGTCAGTCTCCCCTGGGTCTTCCTCCCACCTCACCTCCTCCAGCTCTTTGTTCATCCCTTCACTTTGTTTTCCTGGTTATTTTCCCCAAATTGAATCTATTATGACAGCGTCCAGCTCAGGGTCCTCAATGCTGCCCCCCACAAACCCTCGGTGCTAAGGTGCCATCAATCAGTGCTGCTCCCTGCTGCAGCTGGACGGGGTGCCCTCTGCCTCCAGTCTCCCAGGCAGCCCCCGTCCAGCCTGCCTCCCACCTCCTGGCCCTGAAGACTCTGCCCTGGTCTCGCCTGCCGCCCTTCTCTACCCCTTCCCTTCAAAATCCTGCTTCTCCTCCACATCCAAATGCAGTCAGCTCTGCAGAGCCTTCTAAGGTATCCCCAGAAGAACGTGGCCACCCATGCCTTCTGTGAGCGTGTGTCCCCACTTCCTTTCTATACGTCTCTAATATCAAGTAAAACAATTAACCGTGCACACAGCACTGAGCTCGTTTCTCCTTACACTGATTTTAAGCTCTTTGAAAGGAAGGATGGATCCTTGCCTTTTTAAGTATGGCAGTGTCTATAAGAGCCTCTTGCCTGCAGGATATTTATATTTAAACATAGCCAATATGCTTACATTTAATTTTGCCCAACAACAACAACACACACACACACACACACACCAAAAGATCAGGTGGTGAAAATTTTAATTTCTTATATAATTTAAAGGTAAAAATTAGGAAGTAAGCACATCTTGAGAGGACAATAAAAATAATTCACTCTCCAAGAAGAGCTCGCAGATTGAATCTTACCCACCAGTTAGATCAAGTCTGGCTCAGCAAATAATCACAAAGCTAAGACGGGTGAACGCTAGTGAATTAAGCAAAGAGTTCCTAAGATTTTGAGGCCTTTGGCTATTTTTACATAGGAGCAATAAAGCATCAGACAATTATTCAGTTAATGCCACCAAATAAAGCTGCCAACGAGGAAAGACTGAATTATTCTGAGATCCTCAGAATTATCCGAGACCTCTGTTGTGGGGTCAACCCATGGCGTCGCTTGCTGTTTCTATGACCACAGGCCGAGACCCCAGCCAATAATCAGGCTGTGTTGGATTCTGGGAACGTGGCTCAGTCTTTTCTGCTAAGTGTTACTAAGAATACAAAACCCCGCAGGTTATCATTTGGAAGAATGTGAAGCAGATTTTCATGCCTGCTTGTGTGTCTTGGGAAATCCCGAGACGAAAATATTATAACTGCAGAAGGAATCCCACAGGCAAAGGAAGCCCAGAGATCAAAGCTTTCCCTGACAGGAAGACAAAGACTACATATGGTCCCCCGTCAGCCTCCACGCTCTCCCAGATCTTGACAGGATCCAATGGAGGCAGCAGAAGACCAATCCACTCTCCTTGATAAAGAAGGGCCCTCCTAGCCTCATCCCTTTCACACACATGTTCCTGCACGCACGCGTGCACACACACATTTTCTTATACCAAATACTAGGTGTGAAATATTGAAACCACCTACTCTTAAATCTTTATTTCTTGGTACTAGGGATTAAAACTGGGGTAGGGCACATTAACCACTGAGCCACAACCCCAACCCCTTTTATATTTTTTTGTTTTAATATGGGGTTTCCATGAGTTGGTTAGGGCCTTGCTAAGTTGCTGAGGCTGGTTTTGAACTTGTGATCCTCCTGCCTCAGCCTCCTGAGCCGCTAGGATCACAGGTGGCCACCACCACACCTGGCCCTACTCTTGAATCTTGATCACATTTCTACTTTAAGTCAGTCCAAACTGACCAGGGGAGGCCCTGGCCTGGGTCTGCCTTGCACCGACATGCCATGCAGTATTCAGTTCACCACTTACTGATTCTTCTGAGGACAACACGAACCACACACCAGGTCAATTTGTTCCTTTTAACAAAATGTATTTGTGGAAAATCCCCAGGTGCTGCATTTCCTTGACTCTGTCTCCTCTCTCATCCGGGCATCGTTCAGGGCTTACTATTTTGCTGGACTTTAGGCTCAGCCCTTCCGTGTTATCTCATTTAATTTTCACAAGACACTTATTAGGCAGATGCTGATCTCTTTCTAAAGATCTTCCACCTGAGGCTCTGAGAAGTAAGTCGCCTGTCCACATCAGCACAACTCCAGGTGGATAAGAGCTCTGAGTTCTGAATTACCATGCCAAGTGGCTTCCCCAGTACTTCTGGTGAAGCATTTGAGGATGGAGTTGCTGCCACTGAACAGAAACCTCCAGTTTTTACAGGTACATGTATGTATTCATCTTTGTAAAGAGACACACATCTACGACACTTTCATAACTACGACAACCACTTGTAGATTGCTTTTAACATTTGGGGGGTAAAGGACCTATTCAAAGATCTAGAGTCAAACCCCACGAAACCCAGGTTCAAGACCCCTGACTTCACACATAACCCTTCCCCTTTCTTTCCATCCCTACTCCCATGGTCATGCAGGTGGGTAAGGGATTGCATCCTAACTGGTAGCCATGCAGCTCAGGATGAGTCTGGAGACTCTTTGCCCACCTGCCGGGTGGGTGGGCCCTCCCTCCTGGCGAAGAATGCACCTGTCAACCTTTCACCTCCATAACTTCATCTTGGATTCTGGTTCTCTACCTAGTTCATGGACATCCTAGCACCCATTCCCAGGCTTCTGAGTAGTTTTAAATTTAAAAAAAGAAAAGCACTCCCTATTCACATGCAGACCTTTAATAACATGAAAGAGATGACAAAGAGGTTCAAACACTAAATCACTTTGGCACTTTCCACATTAGTGTGAGGGACACACACATTACTAAAGGAACAATGTGTCTTTGGAAAGCAAGCAGGGATGGGGCCGAGTTTGTTAAGAGAAACTCAACAGCTGCCCAAACACTGTTGGGACGTTCTGTGAACTCCCTCTGGCCAGGGCCAGAACTCCCAACGTCCACACCTTGACTGGTGGTGCACAAACAGGACGCTGAACTTGTCTCCTTACTTCCCCAAGAGGAGGAATCCGTACAGAAGGATTTGGGAATGTCCTCTCTGTAGCCTTCTGTTTGGGATGATGGAAAACGTGAGAACTTAAAGGCTTCCTCTGGCCCTCAGAACCCCACAGCCAGAGCAAGGACAATGACCCGGTGGGGGATGGAATCTACGCAGAGCTTCATGCTTTTTTGAAGCATTTCGCACACATTGTTCTAGTCAGTCCATGCAGCAGCCCGAGGAAGAAGAATCCATCAGGAACTTGCCCAAGCTCATATGGCTGGGTACTGGGATCACCGAGGCTGGAAAGCAAATGGCAGGTTGGTCCAGCATCTCCAGCAGGTCACTGAACATCTGTCCCATGGTCACCTACTCTGACTTCTCTCTCTCCACATTCAGGTTACTGGTCAGTTAGCAATTCTATTAACAAGATATTGATTTCAAAAGAAGAAAAACACAAATTCTTCTTTGACAACTATATATAGATATAAAAATAAATGTGGCACTCTTTATTGCTTCTTTATGGATGTCTTTCCAAGATGAAAAGACCCTGCTGGGGAACAATTCCTCCACCTTTTATTTCTATGTGCACATAATCCTCCTTAGTAATAGCAGAGCCTTCACACGGAGAAATTATTTGCTAGATATTTCTCACTGCTTCATAGCTTGGCCTGTGGATTTCTCCCAGATGTAAGACATGTGGGCTGCTGTTAACGGAACACAGCGAATTCAAAGAGATGTTTCCCAGATGTGGAAGAGGACACCTGTCCTCAGCAGTCTGTCACAGGGCCAGCTTTGGGCACTCAATTTTCCCAAGACCCTTTCCCACTACATCTCACCATAGCTTTTATATGACTGAAAAAGTATCCAGGAGGTTGACCAGATAGCTGCATAAAACACCAAGATGGCAGCCATGGAAAAGTAGAGATGGCCCCATGCTACATGATCATGGAATGGTTTTCGAGACTTTGCCAGCAGAAAGTGGGGTGGGATCCACTCTCAGATGTCTTCAGGCAGGTGAAGGACTTCACAGCAAGGATGCCATCTCCAGCGTGGGGCTCATTCTGCTCTGGTCCAGTGTGGCATCTGGCATGCCACCGAGTCCTCAAGATGAGCAAAGACAGCGGAGACCCTGCTCACACCACTTCTGTCTTGTGAAGAATCACTGGTCCCACGTGCTTATTTGGGGAGGCGACAGGGAGAAAAGCTCGTTCCATGCCAGGTTTAGAAAAATCTGGAAAAATACTCTGTAGTCGTGCAAACTTCTGAAAAAGAGTGAAACAAAAGAAACAAGTCAAGAAGCGAACAGCTGGGGAGATGCTGCCGTTGTCAACTCTATTCAAATGCCATTCCCTCAGCACTGGCTGGACAACCCATGCAGGAAGCCCTCTCCATGCTGGTCACCTCACTCCCTGTGCCAGGCACTTGGGCAACTTCGCTGCTGCTTCCAAACGCCAGCCAGAGATGGGCTGACTAGGGATCGCAGCCCTTTCAAGTCTCTAATGTGAGAGATCTGCATGGAGAGTTGGTGTGGAGGGAAGGGGTCGCTCATTTTACACATAGACCGACTGGTAATTCTAACTATCTTCTTATGTGCAAATAACCCTGACCACCCAAATGGAAGCTCCTTGGGGCAGGAACAATGTTTGACACCTTTGTAAACCCCAAAGAGTTCCTGGCATAGAACCTTGTGTACAGTAGGATCTCATGAGAGTCTTTTGTTGTTGATGTTGTTGTTTTGCAAACATACGCTCCCTATTTAAAAATATGGGGGGGGGGCTGAGAGTCCACTCAGTGATACAGGGCTTGCCCAGAATGCACAAGGCCCTGGGTTTGATTCCTGACACTGTAAAGCACAAGAACAAAACAAAACAAAAACCCGTTTCACCTTAAGAATTTTTGTTTATATTCATCAATAGAAATCACTGAGAAACTGATGCATCCAGAAAAATCCTGGTCCGTTATGTAATGACTCAGTACCAAACCATGAGTATCATGAAATTATAGTCCCTCATGTTTTGCTGTGGTTAAGATTTTGTTTTTGTTTTTTTTAAAGTTTCTGATTCCCATACAATAACTGTACCTATCTGTGGGGTGCAATGGGGTGTTTGTTGATTGGCTAATACCTAAAAATAGAAATCAGAGATGAGTGCAGAGCCAGAGAGTGCATACAAGGTACAGTGGGTGACAAGAACCAGCTCTGGGGCAGCTCCTGCGTAATTCTGTCCTGCCCCCAGCTAGACTGCCCTTCCTGGTGGGAAAGATCTCTTTCCAGTGGGTCAGGGCCACAGCTGGCCCTGCTCCCCAACAACCACGGTCAGCCCAGGTGAGCAGCCGTGCAGAAAGAGGCTAGGGGTGGGGTAAGCTGGAGTCTGTGACCAGCAGCTCAAGGTCACGACCAGGATGCCCAAGTATTGCCACACCAGAGGACTTCCTGTGTGCCCCCATGTTCTCAGGTTAATTCTCAAGGAGGGAGTGAAAATACCAAATACATAGAGGAAGAGTCCCCAAGAGAAAACCAATCAGGGCAAGCGAGGGGACGGGTCCACCCGGAGTGCTGGGCTTGCTCCCTCCTCGCCCAAGAACAGGCCTCTGCCCGGGATGTGGTCACAAGGCAATTTTACCACCCTGACTAGGAGGCGCCAGGGAGTGAGCAGGTTCTGCTGGTATTTCTCAAACTTCCTCCGTGTGCTTTCCAGAGTTCCCTGGGTGTGGCCACGTGACCCAAACAAGGTGGACGTCCAGGGGCCTCCGTAAGTCCGGGGTTCAGAGAAGGATCTGGCTCCCCATTATTGAGTGAGTCACACTATCCACAAAACATCCCAGGATTGGTGGCCCCGGGGATGTCTTCATGGTCAGCGATGAGGACACAGATACTCACGCAAGTGAAGATGATGAGTGTCAAATAGAAAATGACCAGAGAGAGGAGGAGGACGATCTCAGCTCTGTATTTATGAAAAGTTGCTTCCTTAGGCTCCTTAGGGCATCCTTAAAAATAAATCAAAAAATAAGAAGGAATAAGTGGAGCCATTCCAACAGGACTTTTCTACCACGATAAAAAGCTGAGGATGCTTCCTTCTCCCTTCCTCACCCCAGCTCTCCCAGCCCAACCCTTGCTGTCAGGAAAAACCAGAGTAATGGTTGTGGCAATGCAGCGCTCACAGCCACCCTGAGCCACCTGCAGGTGACAGGCTGTGCGGACAGGGTGCCCACCGTCTGCAGGGCCCATCTGAGTATTCCCATGCTACACATAAAGCAGCCGGGGCTCAGGACTGAAGCAAGTCCGCTCCGGGTTTATCCTGCCTGCACTCCAGAGGTGGGGCCAGGCCTGGCTCTTGTCTTCACATCAGAGAAACCACCCTACGTGTGTGACTCCATCAGCAACCTTAGCTTCTTCAGGTCAGGTAGATGGCTAAGCGTCCCCACTGCAGGGGGACTGGGAACTATGCAATGAGGTGGGCGAGCTGCCCTGCTATTGCCCAGGTGAACACATTTTGGTAGAACTGAGCTCTCCCACCAAGCCGGGCAGAAAAGGTGGAGAGAAGGGCTCCCTCGCGATGGTGAAGCCAAGGCTGCAGCTTGGAGGAGGCCAAGGACTGAGGCTGAGGCCCTGCCCTAGAGCAGCCAGGAGGGGCAGGCTCCTCCCCCCAGGCACAATAGCCAATGTGCCAAGCAGGAAAGCAAGTCTGGCACGAGCTGCTCAGGGGTGGCTGCTGAGACAAGCTACTTAGAATCCCAGCAGGAGCGGGCACTTTGTGGATGTCCAGGGAGGCCTCCCCTGAGGCCCAGAATTTGAAATTGGATTCAAACTGCAGGCAGTCGTCTGGGGATGGCTTCCCACAGGTGTCTGCAACTCAGTAAAGAGGTTGAGAGCCATCGTCCTCATTGGTGCCCAACACAGATCAGGCTACCCCAGGCAGTGCCGTAAGCATTTTAAAGCGATGTCTCATTTAACCTTAGCAACAAGCCTATGTCCTAGACGTCATTGTCCCCATTTTGGAGATGAGAGAACTAAGGCTTTGTGTAAAGGAAGGCCACAGGCTAGTGAGCTTCAGAGGTAACAGCTGAACCAGATCTGAATGATTCCAGTCTGACCCCTTAACTCCTAGGCAGCACTCCCTCGGGAGGGAGCAGTGGAGGAAATGTGCTGCCCTCTGTTCAGCCCCTCTCCACTCTGGCAGGCCACGCTACCCGTCTCTGCTCTCCCCTGCAAGATTGCTTTCCCTGTGAATAATATTAATTGAGATCCTACTGTATGCGGGGCCAAAGCAAGCTCTCTTAGGGGAGACAGGCAGTAAACCAAACCATACACAGCATGTTGGGTGTAAAAACCAACCAGAATACTGGCTGGAGACAGAGAAGTGTGTAAGAGTTGTGTGTGTGTGCATGCTCGCGGGTACGACAAGGGAGAAAGTGCAACCATTGCCCCTTTAGACAGCACTGTGTTCTTGCGAGCGTAGGAGTACTGTCTGGACTCCGATGGCTTTCAGATAACTGACATAAGCTACTGTACACAATCAGGGACTCTAGGACACGCTTATCATTTCCGGCCTTAACCCCCTTACAAGTGCTAGGCAGAAGTCACTGTGTCGATTAAGGCACATTCCTGCGTGGAATTCAGCCACCAGCCCCAGATGAGATCAGAGCCACAGAGCTAGACTCTGAAAGAGAGGATCGACTTCCGGACCCACAGAAAGGGCATGCATGCGTTTTGCAGGAGGTAAACAAGTCCAGCAGGTCACCTCACCTGTCACTTTCAAAATCACGGTGGCGCTGACGTTTCTCTGTCCTCCCAGCTCCTGCAGAGTGCACCTGTATGTCCCCGAGTTGCATGTGGCAGTGTTTTTGATCTTCAGGGAATAGGGACTGTCCACGGGAGCCTCGGAAGAGTCGTTCTGTCCCCTCTGACCATGGTGCGGGTCCTCCTGGAGCGTGTCCTGCGTCTCCTCACCGCCCTGAGGGAGCTGTGGAGAAACCACGACATCGCATCACACTCTATCATCCAAACCTGCGAGCTCTGGAGCCCGCATTGAGGTTTCCCATCTTGTTTTCATAAAACTCATCCAAAACTCATGTTTCTAAAGCAAGAAAGATATGTTGCTTTTTTCGTACGTGTGAATTCTGGGGGAGGAGGAAAGAGCTGATAAAAACCTACGAGGGCTCTATTTTCCTTGGAATAAGATCAGGTCTGCATTTTATGATTTCAGCACCAGGATCCCAACTTCCACCCTATGGAAGGGAGAGTGTCACTGGGGATGGTGGTGACAGGTCGGACATGACTCACTTTGGATTCAATTTTGCTGCTGTTGGTTCTACAGGAAATGTTCTCTCGTTTTCTGCAGAAACCAACTCGCCCCCAGATGGGTTCTTGGTTTTGGATCCCAGCCTTTTATTTGGAAAAGTCCCCAAGTCTCTTAAGAGCAAAATCAGACAACTGCAAACAGGGTGCAGGGAAACAAGGCCGCCCGTCAACAGCCGCCTCCCGGGGCCGTTCTCCACCCGGGGGAGGACGACAGGTGGACAGAGTGCCGCAGAGATGGCACGGTCAGTTCCTCAGGTGGTCACGGGAAGCCACATGTGGAAGGGCAGTCACAGCACGACAGACCAGAAAAGGAATCTGGCTGTTTTTTCTCTTCCTAAATTATCCCTGTGACTCGACTGGTAGGTGTTGCCAGCGTGTCCTACTTCAAAGATGTGACACGCGGCCCATTCGCTGTCCTACCCAGACATCATTTCATTCGCCAGTTGCTACATCCCTGAAATTTTAACGCTTCTAGGATGGATTTGCACCGACAGTGAGGCAAACTGTTATTTCGAGTCTTGGGGACAGTGCTTCAATGGGAGCATCCCCGAGCAACCCCCGCGTGCCCTTCGCTGCTTGGCTGGGGACCTGTGGGGTCCCTGGATTAAATGGCATCCCTTACCTGTCCCTAGCATTGCAACAGCACCCAGGAGCTGCCTTAGGGAAAGAGACAAATTACCAAGTCTCACTACCACTGTCCTCGCCAGCACCTGGGGGCGGTCAACCTCCTGTTTCGGGAGCATTCTTTCTGCAGTGCTGCTGCTTCTAGAAGGGACTCAGGGCAAGGAAACAGATGACCAAGGTATTAGGGGAGCAGCCTGTGAAGGAAACTTGATACCCGCGCCTGCGTGCGCACATACACATGCACACCCTGTTCCTGCTTGGCTTATTAAGTTAGAGACTGCACAGCAGGTCACCCACAGCTCAGGTACCAACCTTTGGTGCCGGCTGCCATTGGGTAGAGTGGACTACAGAGACATCTGGTGGCAGATTTATCACTCACTCCCAGAACCAGGCTGAGACAAATGGCCCTGCCCAGGGTGAGTCTGTGGACATAAATCCCATTTCTTGATGTTTTTTCTTGTGCTTAAAGGCTCCTTCCTAAATAATCAAGAAAAAGAACCAGGCCTTTGGATGTTCAAAAATAAGGTCGTAAAAGGAAAGGTGGCCAGGGAAGCTGGGAAGGCTGAAGAGCATCCAGATGATGCTAGAACATGCTGGAATTAACACAAGGTTTCCAAGTCCAACTGGACCACAGAGTCAGGGACCTGGCTAGTCAACAACCCTCCTCTCCCCTCTGCTGCCCAGCAAAGCAGCTTCCTCCTACCAGGGTGGCCATGAAAAACCATCTGTGCCCGGCTGCCCTCAAGGCCAGTCTGAACTCATTGAGCCACCCCAGACTGCACCCTCACAGGGACACAGCATCCTGCTTCTCATTTGGAGTGACCATTTGGAGATGAACTACCTCTGGTCTTCTCCTGGGGACTTCCTCTCCCATCCAGGGACCCCCTCCCTCAACTCAGAAAGCACCCCCTCCCCCAGCCCCCAAGTCAAGATCAAAACCCACAAAGCTCCTTGCAGCTGGTGGAAGCGTGAACAGTGGTCCCTATTTACATAAAGAGGCCCCACCATTGAGCCAGGTGTGGGAACCCCCTGCAGTAGCCTCCTACCAACTGCAGAGGAGAATTCACTCTAAAAATGGGCGGCAGCATCAACAAAATGTCGTCAATAGTAAGATTTGATGGTAAGATTTCCAGGTGCCTCTGGCAAAGCCTATAGTTATGTTCAAACGGCAACACAAAGGCAGGGTGACACCACAAGGAGGACAAAAAGAAGAACGCTCCTCAGCATGTTCATAGCCAGCACTCTTGCACTTTGGAGCCATAATTACAATAAGAGCTACCTGAACCCAAGCACACGAGAGGCTGAAGTTGGTCTGATAACTGAGATGGCTACTATGTGACTAACAGGCAGGTAGTGTATACAGCATGGATACGCTGAACAAGGGGATGATTCATGTCCTGGATGGGACAAAGTACAAAAGTGTGAGATGCCATCACACGACTTAGAGCAGGGAGCAATTTAAAACCTAAGAATTGTTTATTTCTGGAATGTTTGATTTAATGTTTTCAGACCACAGTTGACGATGGGAAACTGAAATAGAAAAAAAGTGATATTGTGGATAAGGAGGTACTCATATACAGCAACAGGACCTTCTGCAAAGTCATACAATGCACCTGGAGATATTTCACAGCCTTCCCTCTAGTTCAAAGTTCTAAGTATGTCTATGTCTATTTCCCCTTCCTTTTGCCATTTGAAGATATTCCTTCTCCTGGGACTCCGCCTGAGGAATCAAGGACTTGCCCACGCTGCAGAAGGAGAGTAGCTTTTATGTTATTGTTCCACACTCCAAGCAAACAGGGCAGCAGGGTTACCGTGGAAGTTCTTACGAAAAACTTGAAATGATTCTCTACAGACATGTGTCCAAGCACACGTGGCTCTTCCTTGTCTGAAGAGTTAGCTGGGGCGAAAGCAGACTGAGGACGGAAGGAGAAATTCCAGAGGGAGGAGAGCAGAGGAACAGCAAATGGATCCTCAACTTTGCTTTGTTTTATGAGTTCTTATAAACACTGGAGCTGGCTCCAAAGCAACCACTGGCAAGAAACACTCTTTAAACATTCCAAATCTCAAAGTGTTTCACTGCTTCTCTGCAAAAGCATTTAGGAAATAGTAATTTATAACAAAAGGAACCCTCAGATTCATTCACAGCCAAGCATAATTGATGGCAACTATTTAATGCACATTTCACAATGCTAATATTGTAGCAAGCGTGCTCAAGCACAACACAATTTGGACAAATTAATTCCTCAAAACATTCATTCCAACAATGTTTTAAGAAATCCACACTCTGTGCATTATTTTGATGCTGACAAATTTTTTTGGTACTGAATTAAATAAGAGCAAAATATGGACTATCTCTTTTACAGCAAGCCTCAGGACTTTGATTTGTCCAGGTCCCCACTTTGACTGAATAACCTAAATACCATACCTTTTTATGCAAGAGAGATTTGAACTTAAGGAAACCACAAGCCCTAAATTAAAATAAACTCTCTTTAATTTGCTGAATACTATGTCAAGCAAATACACATACTGATTTTAAGGGCATGTGAATTAAGTCTTTTGTGTGTGTGTGACGGATAAATCTGAATTAGAACAAAAACTAAAATACATGCATATGGCTAGACTCGAACCAGCATTTCAGCCCAAAACTATTGTAACAAATGCCCTGTTACAAAAGTTTACATAATTTTATCCAAATACATGCTCACGTCCTAGAGATTTCCATATTTCAATGGACCAGAGGGCAAGAGTTCCATTCCAATAGCAATGAAAGGGATTGATCCTAAACCAAAATCCAACTTTATCATTCATTAGCTCTTAACAATGTGATAGAGGGCTGCAGTTGTGGAGCACCTTGCCTAAAACGTGGGAGGCACTAGGTTCGATCTTCAGCAGCCCATTATAAAAACAAATAAAATAAAGGTATTGTGTCCATCTATAAAAAAAAATTAAAATGTAATAGAAGCCTAACAGAAAAGGAAGAGATTTTTTTTGAGGGGGAATATATGTGTGTACATACGTACATACATATACACACAAATAAATATTTCATCTACTTGATCAAACATATTTAAACGTAGAGACTAAGCATTTAAAGGTGACATTAAATTAATTTGCTATATTCCAACCACATTGGAGCAGCTTTTTTTTTAATTGCATTTCGTGTGCACTAACATTCATGTACCTTGGTTTCTAACTCAATTAAAGTGCCAATATAATCCCCATTCATCACAGAAACAGCTTTTTATAACGTGCAAAAGAGTTTGGCTCGGAGGTTGATGTCATAATGAGGGGAGAATGTATGAGCATTAACATCGTTTTTTTCTAAGTGTAGTTTTATTAGAAAAATGATTTTCCACTTTGAAATTTACTGGGTCTAACAGACAAGAGCTGGATTTATGGCTGTTAACGAGAGTTACGAGCACAGCAGAGGCGGCATAATTAAAAGCACAGTCCTTGGAGTTGAGACAGAACTGGAAGCACACCCCACGCCTGCCACAGCTCCTTCTGCTCTGGGCCAAGGGACCACACAACTCCCAGGCTGGTTTGCTCCGCTGGGACCAGGGGAGACTGCGGCTCACAGCGGGGATGAACATATTGATGAGGATGCATCCAACCCTAAGAATGGTACCAATCTCACGGCAAGCCCTAAAAATGCTACTGCTCTCTTAGCCAAGGTGTCATTCAGAAGACTCAATAGGTCCTTGCACACAGGATGGATTCAAAAAGTAGTTTCTGCAAAAATTAGCGAATTTCAGAAATCATGAGACAGTTTCAAGAGCGCTGGCTTTGGAATCCAAAGGCCTGAAGTCAAGCCCCAGCTTCCCCGCCGGTGAGCAGGGTCATGTTCAGTAAATCCCTTCACCTCGGAGTTTCATTTCCTTATCTGGACGGGCGTCATTAGAAGAATCAAAGGAGAAAACACGCAAAAGCACTGCTTAACTGGTAGCGTCGGTAAGAGACATGTCATCACTGAGTTCCCCATGCCACCCACACGGCTGTCATTCCTGGCAGACATCTCCTGTATCCACTTGGCTGTCCTAGAAGTCCCAATCTTTGTCTCAGGGGAAATTTTTTGTCCACTCATCACGTCTTTCCAAAATACTCAACACATCCTGGATTTCCTAATACACCCACCTAAAAATGCAGCAGAAACCTTTGAAGTGGGACTTGAAGGCCACCCTGCACCACGCCTCACTCAGGACAATCATCCTTCTTCCCTCGGCACCCTGGGGGCCAGGGGCATCACGACCAGCTCCGGTCCATGTCCTGTACAGAGCTCCACACGTGGTTTTAGAGGAGACACACTTCACTCAGGTCTGACATCCCAGAGGCTGGTTCTGATGGGCACATGTCCCCATCAGAGCCACCGGAGAACAGTCTGACATTTGTTGACCCGGCAGGACAGAGGCGCGGTCCTTGCCTTGACCCAAGTCTGCAGTTACCAGCTACTGTTCATAGCCACGTGGAGGCTGGCAGGGAAACCAATGGGGAGGGAGAAGAGTTGAGAGATGGGAAGCCACCAAGCTCTGGGGAGGTTTATTTGCTCGGTGGCTTAAAATAACAGAAAGGTCTCCTCTCACAGGTCAGGAAGGCAGAAGTCCAAACCCAAGGTGTCAAATTTATTTCCAAATAAAGTCACAATTACAAGTACCCAGGGTTAGGACTCCAGCGGTATCTTTCGGAGAAACTCAGCACAACCCCTAACACCACCTGTCGCTGAAATGGGAACTATATGTTGTTTTTTCAGTTTTTTTTCCATAGCAATCATACATTAGCCCATATAGGTCCTTTGCTTTAAAATAGTTCTGATTGGATTTATAATCCCTGATGACTGAGAGTTCTCACTGATGGGGGCACCCTGTGTCACCCCATGAGTGTGACACACAGGAAGCTGTCTCCTTGTGGCTCCAGCTTCCAAAAAAGGTTACAATGCCAATCCTGCTTTGTCCCTTGGGCCACCTGCTCCTTAAGGAATGAGACCTCAGGTCCCAGTTGGACTCAGAACTTCTGTTCTCCAGACTGACCCAGAAGGGCTGGCCCTGGGCGATTTTGAACTGTTTATTCCAACTAACATCCTTCTTGCCGCCAAAGGTTTTCCCCATCAGGACCCATGGTCCTAGACAGCCACCAGCTCTTAAAATGGAGCTCCTCTTAGGAGACCTGGGACAGCAGAGTAGTTGGTGCTCCAAGAAAAAGTCAAGTGACAGTAACAAGCCTGGGGGTCCCAGGTGTGTGCTGGTTCCGCAAGGCACACACGGGACCTTTACCCAGGGGCAAACCCAACAGTGTCAATGAGACTTAGGGAAGTGTCTTGATCTAGCTCTGGACTGCGCTCAGGGCTGTTTATAGAAAATACAGGATTAGTGCAGAAGTGTCCAGGAAGGGGCCATGGAACGGTTTCAGACGGAGGAACCCACCTTTGAGGTAATGGATCTGTTTTTAGTCCTGCCCTACATAAAACCTTCCCCTACGTCACTGTCACCTCTTGCAAACTTCCCCCTTTTTGTGTGGTGACAGAACCAAGAACGTAACTGGGACAATCCAGTCCTCATGTGATTTAGGTTCCTCCTTATATTCATGGAAAACAAGCGGGGTTTGGTTTTTCTGTTTCACCCTTGGCTCCCCGGCTACTTTCCTACCCTCTTTTAAGCTGAAAGATTTTAGCTATTTGACTCAGAACTACCGCCATCCAAAGGACCGCCATTCTCAAAGGACCTGGTTAGACTCCCTCCACCGGCTTTGAGGCAGCCTCTGTAGATCCGCACAGATAGGACCAGTGACAAAGAAAAGCCCAAGACAGAAGGGACGTACCAAGGCGTATCTGAGCCTGAATTTGAATTAACCTGAATGGAACGTCACGGCATTGACCAAACGGAGCTGCCCCTGAGACTCCTGCTGGGTGAACTCTATCCTGCCCACTGCCCTGAGAAATACGCGTTTCTTCAAATAGAGTTTGCCTCGAATCATTCTCTTCACTTAAAATCCTTCAATGGCTTCTTACTGCTGAGAGGAGAAAGTTCAAGGCACTATATAGTTGGTCATTCAAGGTCCCTCACAATCTGTCCCCAGCCTACTTTGTAACCTGATGTCTCAGCCATCAGCTGTGTCATTCTCCCTTCTAGATCACCAGGGACCCCACTGGGCTCCAAAAGACCGCATGCATTCCCATGTCCATGCCTTTGTTCAAGACGCTCCTCTGGCACAATTCTGCCACTCTTGGGGTGGCCAATGCCAGCCCCAGGACTTGGCACACATGGGGGACCTACAAAGATTTGCTAAATAATAAAAGTATACATATGAGAGAAACAAATTTATGTCTTTCATAGTCTGACCTAAGACAGAACCCTTACGAGTGATTCCATCAGGCCGAGAGCCCAGGCACCCATGGGGATGGCCTGATTTTCTGTGATTCGAGTGCATACATTGTTTACACACTTCAGTTTTCCTTCAGTTTCGACCTCTATTTGATGTCAAAACATAGTCTTTAGTCCAGTTTTGACAGATGGTATTCTAAAATGAAGAAGTGCACTAAGTGGCATGTGTTGGCTCCTCTGCGGGTCCATCAGAGTCAGTGGCTGATGACATCGGCCCCAACTGTTCCTCAACTCCAGCCCCTCCTACAGCAATCGCCGTCCTCAGCACCCGCGCCCTATAGGTCATTATCACACAAGATGGTCGAGACAGAAAATCTAAGTCCACTCAACAGGAGTTCATCGACATACAGGGAAGATAGCTTCCTAACGAGTCAAGGACAAGAGAGATCTGCATGGTGACTGTCGCTGAAGTGGCTTCACGCAAGCCATTAACCCGCTGCCCAACGGTTCCCTTAACATGAATGTCAGAAATAGAGCACTCCCCGGGTGGGTGCATGGTCTTCCGCAGCGGGATTCTTCCAGATCTGCTGAAGTTCAAGCCTGACCTATTCTCTGAAATCACAGTCTTGCTTCCCCTTGTGACACATGACTGTCCTCACCCCCGCAGCATCTCCCAGGGACGACACTGAATATCCTCTTTCACTTTGTATCATTACAGGTCCTCAGGGCTCCTCGGCGTGACATGAGATGGCACTGCACCTCCCCCTAAGTGCACGTTCATTAGTATTAGCAGAGGATTTCGACCGTGCCCAAAGCCCCCGTCCAGCACCGTCCTCTCTCTCCAAGGAGTACAGCTTCGTTAGGGAAGCCAGGGCCTATGCCCCCCAGCATGGAGCACGGGCACAGCCTTCCCATGAAGGGTCTTCCTCCCGCAAACACAGTGCGGCGCTATGCCCTCTTATTCCAGAATTCAAACAAAGAGCGATGGATCAAACTCTATTTGCATATGTTCTCAAAATACCTCCCCATAGAACCATAATCTAGTAGAACTTTAAAGGCTAAATTGAACTACGATCCCTGTGGATATAATTTATTAATTTTTCTAATTCTTCTCAATCACCCATACTGCTTTCTAAGATACATGAAAGGAAGGGATGATCCCCTTTGGGGATCCCAGAGAGGAGGCCTGCAGCCCACAGGAAGGAAGACCGAGCTAACAGGAGCTGGGCTAACGTTGTCCACCTTGGGCTTCGCCTCTGGCCTCCTGTGTGTGTCTGTACTGACCTCTCTCATTGCATCTCGGAAACAGAGAATAAAAGAATAAAACAGGCGCTGTTCTTTCCCAACTCATCCTAATGTTACAAACACTAATTGGATACCGTCTGCTTGGAGTTTTGGGTAAAAGGCAAATGATCAAAAAAAAAAAAAAAAAAAAAAACCCAAAAAACAAAAGCAGATGGTTTACATGGGTCCTTTGTTAACCACAAGTCATCAGTGCCAACTGGACAGTGACAGGATGCTCTCTGGTGCCTGAGGACAGAGGAGTGAATGGAATTTTAAATTATGAGTCATTACAGCCATCACTGTGATCTGCAGAAAGCCTGTAAGAATGTGATGGAATCTGGCAGACAGTTGTAGGGGGGGGCCTGCTGCACCTGCCCCACCCACAGCCCACTCCCAGGTCAGAAGTTGGGACAGCGAGGTGGAGGGAAGCCACAGGAGCTCAGCCGGGCCTGGCTCCAGGGCTACCCTCCCCACTTTATAGGTACCCCTCCCCTTCACTGAAACACTTTACCAGAAAGCTGTAGAAAAGCAACAAGATGCCTAATCTTGTGTAAAATGAAGTCTTTCAGTATTTCACCATCAGCCTGGTTTCCAGAATGCTCTATCCATTTCTATTGTACAAGTGCAATCAATGCAAAAGGGTTGAAAAATAACAAATAGCCACACAATACGCTCAGGCCTGCGGAAAAAGCACTTGAGGAATAACACATCACTTCCAAGGCTCCTGATTAGTTCATTGGCACAACATGGCTCTTCCAGCCACAGTTTAGGGCTCAAAAATAACCATGATGTGCTTCTTCAGTGAACCTATTCCATGGGCCAAGGGGAGGGGAAAACCCAGAATGCCTAGAGACTACTGCTTTTCTTTTCTTTTTTTTTTTTTTTTGGACAGAGTTTTGAGAGACTTTCAGGCTAAATCTTGCAAGAACTGTGTCCAATACATATAGAGTTACATCATCAGCTGACATCCAAGAAGTCAAAGGTTAATTGCTATGGTTTACTGAACCATTCCCAACGACCCTGAGCAAGAAGATTTAACTTGACAACTGTTTGAACTCCACAGTCTGAAATTTCATCTACTCGGCTCACGAGTACTTTTTAATTACTCCCCTGGGGATATTAATAATGTTTTCTTTTTTTAATTACTCTCTGGAAGATATAGTGGTTTCATGTTTTCCTCCTTCTTTGAGATGACTAAGTCCAGGCCTGGTTAGCCCCAGGGCATTTTTATTTTCTTTACCTTAAGTAATTAAGGTAGAAGACAGAGCTATCAGGGCCGACTTCTGACAGCCCAGGATCTGGACTCAGAATGCTTTGTTCAAATCAACTCCACCACTGCGCAAGCAGTGTGACAGTGTGATAGTGAGCAAGTCATTTCCGTCCCCTGGGCTCGGCTGCCTCACCTGTACTGTGCGCCTGTAGGAGTGGTAATAGTACTGACCTCCTAAGTCTGTATTGGAGGGATGGGAATGGACAACATGTACCTCAGAGCCTGGCATATGGCCAGCACTCAAATAATAGTTTCTATAGCGTTTTTTTTTTTTCATTGCCATTTTTTTGACTATGCAGACAATTTTGGAATTGTGCTCTCTGATCTCACAGTGCACGGTACCGTGCCCCAGGAGGCAGCACCAACTCCGCTGGGCTCCGCCAGCCTGAGTTCACTGAGCACCTTTGCACTTAACAGGGCAAATGCTGGGTACGGCACAGAATGCACAAAAGCTTTGGTGTAGTGTTGTCCCCGGGGAACTGACAATCTAGACAGGAGAGAACATGGCGCGTGCACGCGCACACACACACACACACACACACACACACACACACCTCCTGTGCTGCCTTGCATCATTTAATGGCCAGTCTCATGTATAGGTTCTCATAGTACCTTTTACGGTGGGCCAAGGAAGGCCCTGCATTTTGTGGAAAACAACAAACACACAGAGATTTCTTCCCAAGGTAAGACAGCAAATCAGAGAGAGCCAGAGAGCTTGCTGGGATATCACATTCATTTGGCTTAAAATGGAGGCACTATGGTGGCAGACACCCCACTTCAGGAAGGGGAGCAAAGGACCAGCACGATGAAACGGCATCTGCTGGGCTTTCAAAAGCCACGGGAATGGCGTCTTAGAATCTGAGAATGTTCTAGTTGAAAGAAAACCTTTTAAAAGCCTCCCACAACTCAATTCTCTCACAGTGGGCAGCCACACGTTCTTAGCATGCGGGTGCTGGCTCCCGCACCCTGGCACATGCCCTCCTGGCTTGGCTGGCTCCCAGCTGCAGAAAGGCTGGGGAAGGAGGCTGAGGATATCCCAGAAAGGGGGTGACCACCAATGCCACACACAGCCCATGAAACAGCTAAGTCACTTCTGACTGTCTGAGTCCTTCTTGTCAAACCGCCCCTCCTCCTCCCGTGTCTGTGGTCATCACAGTCACAAGACACACGAAACCAGGACTCTGGGGACATTGCTCCTGTCTAATGCCCAAACCCAGGCCCTTGTTGCTTCCTTCGTGTACCGGCCACAACCACAGGTGGCCCCAGAATCCAGGCCCAATGAGAGGTTCCCTGCCCTTCCAAAATGTCTCACTGGGATGAGCCACCTGGGCCACGTTTAGGGGCAGACAGAGGGTTGAGGTCTTGGGGGAACCAAACCTAAGTCTGCCTTGGACCCGGATGCGGCTGAGGCTGGAGGAGGACGGGAGGGCGTGTCCGAAGGACAGGGTCCTCCAGGTGCAGCCTCCGGAGACGCCCCGACTCCCCCAGGGGGTAGCCAGCCCACCCGCCTGCACCCCGGGCTGCGGCACGGGCGCTTACCTTGGCCCAGGAGACCGCGTAGGAGACCTGCGGGTCCCAGGGGGCGGTGCAGGGCAGGTCCACAGTCTGGGAACACGCCACCTTCACCTCCCGCGTCGCGGGCGCCAGGCTGCAGGCTGCAAGAGAGAGAGAGAGCCGTGAGCCGGCGACGAGAGCGGGTGTCGCGAGGAGGCAGGGGGACGCGCTCGGGCCCTACCGCAGCTCAGGAGCAGGAGCTGGAGGCCGCGCGACATGGCTGGAGCGCTGCGCCGCCGCCTCGGGTGCCGGCCAGTGGCGCGCTCGCGCCGCGCCGCCTCTTGTACCCCGCGCCCCGGGGACTTCCCTGCGCGCTGGCCCCGGGGAATCCCCCGCGGGCGGCGGAAGCGGGCGGCGCGCCCTGCCTGGCCCCCGGTGGCCGGGGCGCCCCCGTCCGAGCCCCAGTCCCCGCCCCCCCAGCGCCCAGAGCTAGCGTCGCCGAGGCGGCTGGGCTGCGGCGGCGACAACAATCCCCGCGGAACGCCCCGCGCTTGCGGCTTTGCAAACCGCGCTACACGCGTGACAGGCGTTGACCCTCAAAACGAAGCCGGGTTCAGGCCTTGAAGCTGGTTATGCCCATTTTACGGAGGCGAAACCAGATTCAGAGAGGGTGGGCAGCTGCCCGCAAGGCCCAGCCTGTCCGTGGTGACGTCACCGACGAAGTCCAGCGCTCACTCTGGGCCAGATGCTGGGATCATGAGACTGGTTAGACTTCCTAGGAACGGCATAATTCTGCAGAACTTGTCTCCCTGGCTATCCTAGAAGTTTATCATCCGGCCTCTTTAAATTACTTCAGCAAGGGACAACCTCTTCCACTACAATAATAATTATACACACAGCCACATCAACACTTTCGGGAAAGGCAACTGTAGAAGATGATGAAGTCACCTATATAATCCATCCAGAAGTCACTTCCATTAGCGTTTTACTGTATCGACTTCCATGCACAGATAGGTATTTTTAATGATTTACTCTTCATACTGTTTGACACCCTACTTTATGTTAGCTTACATTTTGCAAGCGGTTACACATTTTAAAAATTTCAGCAGCATCTTATAGGTGGCTCTCTAATATTCTATTGTGCAGTTGCACCACCCATTAGAACCAATTAGTGTTAGATATTTCGGTTCTTTTTAAATTACTAATATTGCAAACAAAGCTGCTATTATTGTGATGTACTTCACTGTAAATAAATAAACTTTTGTTTTAAGATTGCTAATCCAAACAACTTGGGAGGCTGAGGCAGGAGGATCCCAAACTCAAGGCCAGCCTCAGCAATCTAACCAAGCCCTAAGCGACTTAACAAGATCCTGTGTCAAAACGAAAAACGAAAAGGGCTGTGAGTGGAGCTCAGTGATTAAGCGCCTGGGTTCAGTTGTTTTCTTAGAATATATCCCTGGAAGCAATAAGGGGTGCTTTCCAATCTTGTTAACTATTGCCAAAATTACCTCCAAGAGGTGTCTTTGACCTCTGTTCCCACCTGCACTGTTTGAGGGTGCCTGTCTCCCTTACTCCCAAACCTTTGTCATCTTTGTTCATCCAGGAAGTTAAAAAGAATGGCGCTTTGCGAGGCTTTTCCATGCCCTTGGAAATGTCCCTGCCGATTGACAGTCACCAGTCGTGTGTTGGGGCCTTTTCCCCATAACCCTCACCCACTTTTCCTAAATTTTGATCAGGATATTTTTAGGTATACGAAAATAAGTATAGAAGATGATAGGCTTGAACACATCAGTGTACAGTTTATCTCTGAGAAAGTAACATTACTGATGCTGCGTGGTCTTCCACCAGCCAGAACTCCTGTCTGCGTTTGTGCTTCCTTCCCGCCTTTCTGCGCGGTAAGCCCGGTCCAGACAGGCTGGGGGTGAGCAAGCTCCCTGGCTCAGCACTGCCGTGCTAGATGCCGCCATCTGGCCCCCCAAGTGCACGCACCCCTTTATGCTCTCCTCGGTAGAGCTTAGCCTAGTGGGATTTTGTTTCATTTTTGCCCATCTACTGAATGTGAACTAGTGGATCCTTTCTGTGTAATTTATACCATATTTGTGACATATGTCCTGAGGTCACTGATGTCCTTTTTGGAGGGTTACCCATTTCATATCCTTTGATCTTCTCCATTAGAGCTGTTTATCAGTTCCGGGCCAAATCCTTTCTTGGTTATGTGCACGCCAAATTCCTTCTCTCATTTTAAGATCTGTATTTTCCACTTTGTTTATGAAATCTTTCATGTACAAAGGTTTTTAAATATATTTTAATGCAATCAAAGGTACCAGTCTTTTTATTCATGGTTTGTGCTTCTGTTGTTGTGTTTAACAAATCTTTTCCGAGCCTGGAATCATAAGAACATTTTCATTTATTTTCTTCCAAAACCTTTAAAGTCAAGCTTTTTCATATGTAGGCTTTTAATCCATTTAAATATGATTTTATGTAGACATCTAATTTATTTTTTTTTCCATATGGATATCCTGTTGTTCCAATGCGGCTTCTAAAAGTCCTTCTTTCTTCACTGATTTGAAATAACATCTCTGCCACACACGGTTTCCATGCACACGTGGGCCCCTTTTGAAACTCCATTCTGTCTCTCTTGGTACTAACAGTCTTCCTTGGTTTGGTGAAGTCCTTGCTATGGTGATGCTGGGGGGAATCCTCTTACGTTGAATTTCCTTTTCAAATTTTTCCTGGTGTTCTTGATTCTTCACCTTATATAAATTAGAATCAACCAGAGAATCTAGAAAAATCTAGCTTGAATTTTAATTGGAAATATTCAAGTTATAAATTGCATAAAATTAACATATTTAGCAATCAATTTCACAAGTCTATCGATATTGTGTATCTTTCCATTCATTCAAGTCTTTGAGAGTTTTTAAAATTTTGTACAGAGGGGTTTTGCTCATCTTGCCATAGAGTTACTCTGAGGTATTTTTACATCTTTGGCTGCTACTTGCACATCTAGATTTTCTAAACTCTATTTTCTAGGTTTCCAGTGAATAGATATTTACTTTTTATTACTATTCACTTTAGTGATGTTTATTAATGTTCTTTTTTATTGTGTTCGCAAACTCAGTGTTAGATATTTCTTTAAGTTACAATAGGCCAGGCATGGTGGTGCACACTTGTAACCCCAGGGGCTCGGGAGGCTGAGGCCCCAAGCAATGCTGCGGGACCCTGTCTCTAAATAAAATATATAAAAAGAACTGGGGATGTGACTCGGGGGTTAAGCACCTCTGGGTTCCATGTCAGTACCACAAAGAAAATACAAAAGGATTTTTCCAAGTTTATGGTTTGGTTTCAATTGTGGCTGCTGGTGTCTAACAGCTGGGAACCCTGGGGACCTCGACCGTTGGATCCTCTGTTACATATCAGGAGTTGTGTCGTGTCTCTGTGTGATCTTTGGTGTGTCGGGTGCTCTTGGAAAATAGATATCTTCTCTACCCAGGTCTAGTTGACCAGGTTGCTCCTGTGTCATGAGATTCTCCATGTCCCTTCCTTTCTTCAACTTAAGTGTTATTTATAAAAGGGACATGTTCAGTGCTCTCTCTGTGACTATGTAATTGTCTATTTATTTTGAAATTCTGTCAATTTTTGACTTCACATAATCTAATGCTCTTTAGAAGCCTATAAACTGTATCATTCCAGAGCCTTGTTTCTTTTTATCTTCATTTAGTGACTTATTTTCCCCTCAATATTCCTTTTTGCTCCAAAGACAATCTTGTCTCTTCTCTATGTAACCAGGACGCTTTCTTTGGGCTAATATTTTTCTGGCATTTTCCATACTTTTAACATTTAATATTTATTCAACCTTATATTCTAAATGTGTCTCTTTTTAAAAAAAACACATATAGTTAGGTTTTTCCAACCCAATACGACTAACATTCCATTTAGCTAATTGAACCTAATTTTGCTTATTTTCAGAATTCAATTGTATTTAGATTTATTTCAGGCATCTTATGAAATACTTTACACATAACCTGATTTTCCCCTGGTCCTTTTTTCTTCCTTGCATCCATTTTTACTGACTGATTCACTTCACTGGTGCTTTCTCTACTGATTTGGAAGCCATTTCTCTTCTTAAGCAATTACCTTTAAGTATTTTAATATGCAAACTTGCTTTCATAAATTCCAAAATCAATCAGTACCGCCTTCTCCTGCCAAAATGCCCGTCCATCTGAATTCTGCCCATCCCTTTCCATCTTACACATGGCTGCATCCACAATCTTCCTACACTCCTCTTTATTTGCCCCAAATTAGTCTTTGTTATGTATTCAGAAATCTATTCAAATTTAACTCACTGTGTATTTTTTTTGCGGGGGGGGGGGGGGCTTTCTTTTGAAGTATTGTTGTAGGGACAGACAGGCAAGGCACCAAAGATAGTGGGAAACATTTGTTTGGCTGCAGCCAGGCTCAGAGGGCACACCTTTTGCTGTAATCAGTTAATCCCCTAAAGTTCAGGGAGTTTCAGAGTTTTATACCAGCATGTAGGGGAGGGACTCAGAAGTTCACAGTTTGCAGAAGTTCACATAAAAGCACCTTTTTCTTTCACTGTTCTGGGCAAGTTAACCCTTCAAGGGCAACCCCTGAGAAGGGGAGAGCTTCTTCTCCCCTTTCTTTCCTCCCCCTGCCAGCTGTTACCCCGGAGCCCAATTGGTAACTTATCTTAGAAATGTAGACATCTCTGTGAAGCCCAGCTCAAAGCCAGAGGCCTTGTTTGCACATTTCTACAAACTACTCTACTGGATACGTTTGTGAAAAAACTAGTAAGGGGTGTCCAGCACCTGGAGTGCTGATTTCTTCCAGCCAGTGGCCAAGTAAAACAGGAAAATAGGAAGTTTATCTACATTGACCTCTTTTGTGGAGACTCTTTTGCTGACAGTCCTAAAACCAGCCATGGTGAAGGTTTCTGGAGAAGCCCAGCTAAGACTTTTCTGTGGAGAAAGGGGGTGTCACGACAGTCTATTCTTCAATAAGCCCTTTAGCCCAGAACTTTTAGTGTTGAATGCCTTTCAAGTTTTCTCTGAAAATTTCACCCCTATTCGTGAGTGGCCGTCCAGTGGGAATGCAGAAGATGGTCATCTTCTCCCAGCACCCTCTACTATTCCATGACCTCCTGGCTGCTTCTGCTGCCCCTGCAGAGCTCGGACAACCTGGTGCACATTCCTGCTTAAGCAACCCCGACTTTCATCTGTAAGTTTCCCAAGACCTTGACCTTGAACCTGGAGATGTTACCGTGCTGGGTGGAGGAGAGGATTCTGTATTCTTTAACCTGCTACAGTTAATAGCATTTCTAGTTCTTTTTTTTTCCCACTTTGAAGCTCTGTCTTACCTCAGTCTCTTCATTTCCGCCCCCTGGAACACCCTGGGGACTTGGGCCGGGCCTCACCCCAGCTCCTAGTTGACGAGTCCTCCTGCCACGTGGTTGAGGTCTGTATCTCCCTCTCCACTCAAGGGCTTCTGAAGAGCCCTCGGGTCCGGCTTTCCATCTACTGGTCATTTTATTAAGTAAAACGTCATCTTTGGGTTATCATATTAAATTTTAAACTGGAATTATTTGATGTCTGAGTTATACTTCATTTCTTATTTAACTCCATCTGGACTTTTTATTTTATCGCGTCTACTGCTTATTCTTTTAAATATGCTAATCTTATAGCCATGCTTATTTCATAAATAAAATATTCAACAATTACATTTGATCTGAAGTTACTGGGGTTTTAATATGGCTTTTTTGTTCTGCTTGCTAACTCTCGGGAGGGGGTGGTTGGTTTCTTCGTGTGTTTGGCAGTTTGTAATTACAAATTAATCTCCACTTGGCACTTCCTGTGTGGAGGCTAGAGGGCCTGGGATGAAGCTGGGATCCCCCTAGAGAGACTGTCTTTATTTCAACCGGGTGCCCCAAAGGTACTACCAGCCTGTAGCAGTGTTCTGTGTGGATTTCTCGCTGGAGTGTGTCCTGGACCACACTAGTAATATAAATTTAAGTGTCGTCAACTATGTGTGAAGGCACAGGTACGATTATGAATTCTTTTTTTCTTTTTTGTATCAGAGATTGAACCCAAGGCACTTAACCCCCGAGCCACATCCCCAGCCCTTTTTCTATTTTATTTAGTGACAGGGTTTCACTAAGATGCTTGGGGCCTCACTAAGTTGCTGAGGCTGGCTTTGAACCTGTGATCCTCCTGCCTCAGCCTCCCAAGCCACTGGGATTGCAGACATGCGCCACCACAGCCAGCCTTATGACTAAGAGTTCTAAGGGAGCATTTTCTTTTTCAAGGAAGCTTCCTTGGTGTCACGCGTGTGCACAGGTCATTGTTTTTGATCCTCAGGTTTCCGCCTCTAAGCCTCCTCATCTGGGCCTCATCTGGGCCTGCTGGTCACCAAGGCCGAAGCCTCCTGACTCCCCAAGCTGGCCAGCTGCTCCCTCCCCAACTCGCAGCAGCCCCAGAGCCAACTCAGGCTGGCCCACAGCGTTCTCTTAATTTCTGACCCTTCTGATGCAATCCTACTTTTGTTTTTAATTTATTTATTTGTTGCAAATGCAGCTGAGCGTGTGTGAGACTTCACCCAGCCCTTCTAGGAATTTCCAAAACACATTTTTCGTGATACAGAGAAACCCGTATTGGTGAAAACAGAAGACTCTCACCCACTGCTCAACAACCTGAAAGTGTGACCTGGTGCTTCTCGAATTCTTCCTCAACTTGAGGCGCTTCCGGGAAAGCCATCCCTGAGGTCACATTCCCGGTTAACGCCAGGCTCATCTCAACGACCAACTAGAGAGGTGTCTGAGCAGCGTCCCAGGAAAGCCACGGGCCCCTGCCCTCCGCAGGGTCCTCCTGGGACACAGGAAAGGGGGCCGCTCCGAGATGGGTGTGTTTCCACTTTCACTGAAAAGGAGACAGTGGGTGCAAAGGAAGGACTTCCTGCCTGTTGAAATCACCAGTTGTCACCTTCACTTCTTCCTGCTCTGTCTGTCGTTAGAACAGAACGGAAACCCCAAGTCACCAGGAAATGTGGCCGTCACGCATTCCCCCTGCCAGGAGCAAACGTCCATTCACCTTGGGCAGAAAGCAAAGCCAGTCCTGGGCCGCCTCGGCTCACCCTCACCCCTCCCATCCGGCTGTTTCTGGTGTCAGGACCGGGGCCTTGTGGCTTTGTGTCTCTCGGTGACCGTGCCAACCGAGCATGTCATCACATTTTGAATGCAGACATGTGAGAACCTGGTCAGCGTTTGGAGACCAGAGAAGAAAGTTCTAGAATGTTCCGAGAGCTCCCCACCTGCCCCTCCCAAGGCAGGGCCTGAGGAGGGTGGGCACCCAGCTGCGGAGGCTTAGTTCACTGTACCCTCAGCTGCATGCCCGGGTCGGAGGGCACAGAGGGTTCTCGGGAGGTGTCCGCGGCGGAGAGCTGCTTCTCAGGGTGGACCTGTGCCTCCGCTTCTGCACAGCTTCTCTCTGAAGGTCTGAAGCGGGGTGGGGTGCAGGGGCGGGGGACAGTCCTAGGAGGAAGCGAAGCTGTGATCGGGAAGGAGGACATAAGGAGAAAAAGGAACCGAGAGTGCGGTGTGCCCTTTAAGAAATGTCCCGCAGGAGGGCCGGGTCCAGGGACCTCAGCAGACATTTGTGGACAGCTGAGCACAACATGAATATGCAAAATATGTTTGTGATTGACTGGGACAGCAGATCTGCCACCCCACTAGGAGGGCCGAAGAATGAGGAAGTCCTCAAGAAGGGGGTTCCCTCTCCCCCAAGTGAGCCCTCTGGGCCTCCTTCTTAGAAGGACCATGGAATGCCAAGAACACCCTAGTCTTGCCCACAAGTCTGCCTCCGCAGCCTCCACTTGGGGGACCCTGGTCAAGATCAGCTCTGAGGTCCCCACCTTCTCACTCTGGGACCCCCAGTCAGACCTGCGTGGCAATCTCAGTTACATGCTGCCACAGGGCCCCGGCCCCTCTCCCACCACCCTTCTCTCACACCCAAGGACCTCCACCCACAGCCTCCTGGACTCCTGCATCTCCAGCCTTGACCGCTGAACTCTGGAGACCCGGAGTGTGGACATGTAAATCATGTTCTTTAATAAAATCTCCCTCTTAGGTTTTTCCCTTAGAGCTACCTCTTAGTCACCCGGACTTTCCAGCCAGGGACTTCTTTGTCCACTCAATGAACCAAACAAATAGAGAGAACTCTTCTTTGCTGTACTGTTATTTCTTGGGACTTTCTCTTTCCTGCTCTGTTATTTCTTTGGGGCTTTCTTTCCCTCTGACAAACCAGTAGCAGGCAGAGATGAGGCTCCTCTGTGATGGAGGAAAGAAGCAGAGCAATGATTCTGATGTCAGACACGAGGGAGAAGCCAGACAACCCAGCAAGCCCCACAGGAGACACGGAGAGGTGTTCTCAGCCTGACGGAGGCATGTTAGAAAGGACTCCCTCTGCTCTGGGCATCCCATGGGCTCAGCCCACCAAACACCAGGCGAAGAAAGCCCTGTGCAGCATGAAGGCCCTGCATCTGGTGACTCCTGTCCTGGGTCCCTGTTCACCTGTTTCTCCCTGCATTTTGCCCTTACTTGCCTTCTCTCTAGAAACTTCTTGGCTAAATACAGCCCAACTTCCTCTTTCTTTCTTTCAAGCCTGTTCAAATATCATCTTCCCAGAAGAGTCTTTCTTAGTTACCTATGCAAAGAGCTGACTTCTGCCACCCCCACCTTGCCTTGATCATTGGTCCCATGGGACTTCTCCAAACCTGACATTATCTCACATGTTTATTTATATTTTGTTTCCTCCAGTAGAAGCTAGGGCTGTTCTTTTTTGCTTCTTTTGGTATCGGATCCTAGAATAGCACTGGGCTCAGCAGATGTTTGCTGAATGGAAGAAAAGAGATGTACTTGGCAGGGATTTTGTGGACAATTTGCATTAATAGCTTCTGTGTTAGTCAGCTTCCCATTACTGTAACAAAACACCTGAGATAATCAGCTCGTAAAGGGGAAAGGTTATTTGGAGGTTTCAGTCCATGATCAGTCGGTCCTGTTGATCTGGGCCTGTGTCAAGGCAGCACATCATGCTGGGAAGCAAGCGGAGTAGTGAACAGTTCACCTCAGAGCTGGCGGAAAAAGAGGAAAAGGAGGAGGCTTGCGTCGCATTATCCCCCTCAAGACGTCTGCTAAGCCTGGCCTCTTCAAGTTTCTCTTAAGGTTTCCACCCTCTCCCAATAGCACCAAGCTGGGGACTATTTAACCCACGTCCCTTTGGGGGACACTCACGATCCAAGCTGTAGAGGTGTCGGTGTTCCCTGCTCTTTGTTTCTAGGCTGGGAGGGTTAAGGCCAACTGCAAAGTTAGGTCACAGTCCAACCCCACCTGTGTCACTTCCAACATCAACTTGAGTCGCAGTTTCCCCAAGCCACCCTCAGGCTCGACAAGTCACTGAAACAGCTCCCAGAAGCCACAGGAAGCCATGGTGCTCAGGAGTACCCTTCACCATAGTGAAACGAGACAGCGCAAAACCAGGTAAGGAAGAACTGCATGGAGCAGAGTCCAGGAGGGGAACGACGCGGAGCTTCCCGATGTCCTCTACCCGTGAAGCACAGAGAGCATCACCTCCTCCTGCAGGTCCCCGGGATTGCACAGAACATCACCAGCTCGCCCAAACCTCAGCGTCCAGGGGGTTGAGCTCAGTTACACGGGCGCTGCCCACGCGGCTGACCCGTGGTCTATGGTCTGTAGTCCCTCCAAAGGCACTACTGGTGCCACCACCTCCATCATAAATCATAAGTCATATTGCCAGACGGTCCAGTGGCCAGCGACCCCAGGCAAACACAGACACTTCTCCCAGGTTTGACGTTCCCAGGGTCTAGCAGCCACCTCCCTGGGCCCTGGGAACGTCATACCCGGCGGAGGCCAGGTCTTTCTTTAGGTGAAGTCAACTTGTTCTGAGTCACACGCCTGGTAACTTTGCCATGACCCTGAACCAGGATGGGAACTGCTCCCTGACCGCTTGACCTGGGGTTTGGTTGAGTGATTTGCTGGTCATAGGAGGAGGCAGAAATCCAGGTGTGTGCACCACTGCCGGGACCCAGAGAAGAAAGTGTCCAGGTCAGCCCACCCCAGTCTGAGCCCAGCCTGCACCCTCCTCCCAGGCTGACCCCTGACTCGGCCCCTTTCTGCTGTGTGCCCCTAAGATCCTGGGGTCGGCTTCACGCACCATTACTTGGGATGTAGTTAACTGGGAAAGGCCAACTCCTTAAGAAGCATCCCTACTTCTCTGTGAGTTTGCTGATTAACTAGAGCTTCTTTGGTTCCCACTGAAACTGGGCATCTTGAGGAAGCTGGTGAGAGTTGGCAAATTATGGGTGGAAGCAGATGCCATGGCTTACAGGTGGTTTGAGTCTGTCCCCAAAGGATTCGTGTGTTGGAAACTTTGTCCCGGTGTCATGAGGTTAAGAAGGTGGTGACACCATCAAGAGCTGGGGCCTAGTGAGTCACTGAGAACACTGCCCCTGGACGAGGTGACGGGACCCTGATGAGTTCCTATAAAAGAACAAGCCTGGCCCCGAATCACTCTTCGGCTCTCTATTTCATCATTAATTTCTTCCTTTCACATGAAGCTGTCTGCCATGTGGTGACACAGACAAGAGGCTCCACACTACAGACTGAATCGATGGGAACTCCCAACCTTTGACTTTCTGTCTCTGAAGCCGTTAGTTAAATAAACATCTTTTCTTTTTAAGTTACCCAGTCTCAGGTATTTCATTATAGTAAAGGGAAGAAAGAGCCATATAGCTGACGACGAGAAAGGAAGCTTGGGAGGTGTCACGCAGAGACTGTAAGCACAGGTACCTCCAGGGCCTGAAAGATAAGTGCAGAGAGAGAGCCAGTGTCTGATGATAAATGTGGCCTAGGTGAGAAGGGAAGTCAGAAGGAACAGTGGGGATCGTGGTTGATGGCCACTTAGGATGTTAGAAATGTGGTGAACTAGGCAGCAATAGCCCCCTAGAAGGACAAGTCACCCCTCTGACCCACTTTGCCGAATCTTTTGAGTATTTTATTTCAGAGAAGCTGAAAATTGAGATACGTACGTGAAATCTCTTAAATGCTGCAGATGATTCCAAACCCAGAGCAGTTCACACCAAACCCATCGATGGCTGTCAGTGTACGACTTCCCTCTGTGTCATCGGGTGCAGCATGTGGTGGCAGCAGGCTGGTCCGGGACTTGAGGAGGGGATTCTCCTGGCCTGGGGCAGCCTGAGGTGCTCAGGGGCTTCATGGGAACCAGGTTCTCTCCTGAGAGAGGAAAAACCGGGCTCAGAGGTAAGAAGACAGAGCTAACGGACGCCAAAGACAAACTTCTCCACCCCGTTTGGCCCCTGCTGTTCCTATGGGAGCTTAATTGGAGGTGCCGGGTGGGAGGTGCAGCGGAGGCACCGCCCCAAACACTCGCCCCTTATTGGGCAGAACCTGGGCCTCCCAACCCACGAGAGCTGGGCTTGCTGTCCGTTTGTGACTCAAAGCTCTGGACGTCAGCACCTGCTCTTTTTTTTTTTTTCCTTTCCCAAGTGGAATTCAGCTGACACAGACCCGCAGCACCTTGGGCAACCAGACCAGTGGGACCGGGACGCCCCACAGAGCCAGAGCACGCCCCGGGGGCTTTCCGGACCCTGAGTTTGTTTTGAGGCTTGGTCCCTGAGGCCCCTGGGTTTGTTTTGAGAGTTTCTTTATCAAAGGGCGTCTGGGCTGATCGACGGGTTTCTAACAAGCTTTGGTGTGTGTCACAGTCTCATCCAGAATTAAAGCCCCCCTCCTCCCCTGGGGCCTCTGGCCTGAGCTGGTGGAGGGCCTCAGTGGCTGCCGGGTCCCAGTAAGGAGAGCTGCAGCCCTGGGCCTGTGGACTTGAGCGTGTGCCCGTAGGAGAGTGGGCATGCGTGAAAGAGCCCGCGAGCACACACCTGTGTGTTTCTGGGGGCTCTGGGCACCTCTTGTGGACGGGCCGGTCACCCCCGGCACCACTTCTCATGAACTCAGCCAAGGAGCCCACAGGGTGTGTGGATGTCTCACGCCCGTCCTCTCCTCCTGTCCCCCTCTCCGGCTGCATCTGGGCCACTCTGTCCACCTGGACTCCATCCTGACGGTAGGAGATGATAGGACCCTGCCTCTCCTCCCCAGAAGGGTCTCCTGAGACCGCCCGGAATCAGAGATGGCTTTTCACCCCCTTCTCCCCTCCCTTCTGTAGGATCCTCGGTTGGTGAACCTCGGAAGGATGGACGTCAACTTCAAAGGACTTACACAGAACACGACTCTGACCTTCATTTCTAACATCCTGGGTGGCCATCGACCATGATCTTTAACTCTTAACCAAGACCCGGCTCTTCAAATCCATACGCCCCACCTGTCCCCTCCCACCTGGACCCCTTCCTAAGTCCATCAATTCTTATTTCCTGGTCAGTCCCTGTTTCTCCCTCAGGGAGACCGTGAACCCTCCCGGACCATGGACCCCGGTCAGATCAGGCTTGGCTCCGAGGCTGAAGCCACGGGGGGTCACCAGCCTTTCCATCACCGTCATCCTTCTGAAGTGGCCCAGGGCCAGCTCACCTGCGGGACTCGTGCGGTCCTCCTGCATCTTTGTATTCGGAGATTCCCCGGAGTCCAGCTGGGACGGAGAGCCTGAAGGAGGGGCCGTGTCCTGCACTGAAGGCCTCCTGGAGAGGGAGCTGCGGGGGCTTTGGGGTCAGGTGGCCCCCTTGGTTGAGCAGGGCTCCTGCGGTTCCTGTGGGGTTCTGCCTGTCTGACTTTTCGGGGGACAGCCTCACAACTCCTGGAGTCCCTGTATGACACCAGGTGGACTTTTCTTTCAGTGGTCTGACTTGGTGACCCCCGTGTGGCTTCAGCCTCGGAGCCAAGTCGGATGTGACCAGGGGTCCATGGTGGGGAAGGGTTCGTTCCAAGTCTCCCTGAGGGAGAAACAGGGACTGTCCAGGAAATCAAGCTCCCTCCCCCTGGAAGTCACTCCGGCCCTCAGGAAGCACCTTCCCTGGCTCCCTGGGGGTGTCCTCGGGGTTCTCTGTCTCTGGGCCTTAAGAAAGCCAAGCCCCACAGTCACATCTCTCAGGCAAGCCCCTAGGCTCAGACCTCCCTGCTAGACACGACCCTGGGAGGCTACCAAGGAAACAGACCAAAGAGGGGTCTGCGGTTTCTAGGGGTGACACAGCCCGGGACTCTCCTCTGCTGCCATTCTGCAGCAGGTCCTTGGTGAGAGAATCGTGCAGATACCACCAGCGCCACTCTCTTTACTGGGGTCTCCAACCTTCCAGACCCTCCCCGCCACAGCTGAGGATCTGGCTCACTGACCTGTCATCCCAACCGCAAAGACAACCCGCCCTGCATCCTGCACCTGCGCTTGGTGACCCTGCAGTTTGAGTCTCATGTCGCCATCTCTTCTGCCTCACCCTGTCCACCCACTCCCAAGATGATACCCTAGATGGATGGATGCTCAGGGTTATTTCTTCCCCTTCCATAGACCCCAGTGTTTTTTGGATTCTTCAGGATCTCGAATCCACTGATGCTGCTACCGTCTTTTCCACACCTGTCCCCATTGGCCGACCTGGATCCCTGGCCCATCATTCTGTCACCTGCATCCATGGTCCTCCCACCACTTAAGCCCTCTGTCACACCTCTTAGGCTGAATGCCAGCTCTATTTAACTCAACTCCTTGCCCACTCCGCTCCCAAACCAAGCCATTATATAAGGCTGGAGAAAAACACTCGATGATGCTGACTGGTCCTGCCCTGTGTTTATGACCACAGACCTCAAGTGGGCCCCAGCGTTGCTGGGTAATCCCCTCGTCAACTCACTCTGCAGTCCCCCCTGCAAGATGACTATTTCTCATCTCCTCCTCTTTCCCCCCACTTGGCCAATGACCTTTGTCTTATTTCACTAGAAAACCAAACGAACTTCCTGAATCTGCTTTCTCTGGCTTCTTTCCAAGTCCTCTCCACTTACGTCTATCCAATTGTCCTCTCTCCTGCCCCAACTCTCTATGTGCTCCTTCCTATCCGCCTGCACATACTCTGCAATGTCTCTAAATTCCTATATAAAACAGGAGTGATCCTAGAGATATTAATACACACTAGGAAGCCCCTACAATCAAAACAGTGTGCTATGAACACATAAAAATGCAGACAGGTCAATGGAAATTAAGCCAAGAAATAGACCCAATTACTTACAGAAATCTAAGTTATATTAAGGGGTACCCCAAAATCACCAGGGCAAATAAAATCTTCTTAATACAGGATATGGGAACAACTGGGTAGTCATTTGAAAAGTATAATAGAGTCCTATCTACTTCTCACACTCTACACAAATAAGTGCCCAAGGAATCAGAGGTCCAGATGCAAAGTGAAGCTGTACAAGCGCTAGCAGGAAACACAGAAGAACTGATATACAACCTGGACGGGAAAATATTTTTTAATAGGACTAAAAATCAAGATGGAGAGATTGGTCAATTTGACTGCCCGCCCCCAAAAGTGGGGAGAACAAAAACAAAAACATGATCAAGACACAAGACACAGATAAAAACTGACAGAAAGATTGTAAAGGACCAATAACTAATATAAAAAACTAAAAATTGAGAAAAAGACTAAAAATTCTACAGAAAAACAGACAAAAGAAACAAATATACAATTCATTGAAAGAGACAGGGAATCGGTCCTGAAACATATGAAAAGATGGCACCTGGCTGGTGAGAATGTGATAGGGCATGATTTCCAGGGAGGGCACTCTGACAATATCTAACAAACTACATACACACCTACCCTTTGACCCAGCGACTCCACTTCTAGAATTTACTCCAAATATGTGCCTTCCATAGCATTAAAACACAGACCCACAGTTAATCACTGCAGCATTATTTATCATTGCAAAATATTAGGGACTATCCAAATACCCAGGCATAGGAGATTGGTTGGGTAAGATTGGTTGGATAAAATATGGTGCATATGTCCAATAGATTGCTCTGTGGATTGACGAAGAGTGGCTTCCAGGAGATCTTATTACGTGAAAGAGCCACGTGCACCATAGTGTATGTGGCATGGTATCTTTTGTAAAGATGGAAAAGAAACAACAAGGTGTTATGGTTTACATACAAAGTGTCCCCCAAAACCTCATGTGTGAGATATTGCAAGAAAGTTTAGAGGTGAAATGATTGGATTATGAGAGCCTTAACTTAATCAGTGCATTGATCCACTTGGTTGGATTAACTAGGCGATGACTGTAAGCAGGTAGGGTGTGGCTCAAGGAGGTAGGTTGCTGGGTCTGTGCCTTTGGGGCATATATTTTTTCCCTGGTGAGCAGAGCTGTTGCTGTCTGCTTCCCAGTGCCCGCGTCCTGAGTTGTTTTCCTCCACCACACTCTTCTGCCATGATGTTCTGCCTTATCTAGGGCCCACAGAAATGGAGCCAGCTGTCTATGGACTGAGACCTCTGAAACTGAGAGCCCCAAATAAAGCCTTCCTGTTCTCCTCGGGTCTTTTCATCACGGCAGTGGGAAAGTTGACTAAAACACAAGGCTAGAGCACATCTGCTTCTCTTTACAAAGAAGCACAAGAAGAACAAATAAAAAAGTCTTGTAGTTGGTCTCCTCCAAAGAGTGTGGGGAATGGGAAGGAAGAACCCTGGGAAGGAGCCATGATTCCCGGCACACATATCCCTATTGAGTCCTGACTTTTGATGACATCTTAATGCTCACCCAGAAAAACATAAAAAAGAAATGGGTAATGAAGTTACCAGCACTCAGAGCCCTTCTTTGCCCAGCTGTACCCAGCCTTCCTCGGGGATGTACCCCTGCCCCAGGCTCAGCTCGGGTGCACCTCCTGGGTCTTACCTGGGTGGGCATGCGGCATCCATGGCTGATCTGTTCACTGGCCGGGGAGCCTGGCTCAGGGATGGGCACCTGACACAACTGAGTGGGTGACCTGCCACAGCCTTCGGCTGCCACTCTGCACACAGTAGGCCTGGAGTCATCCGCCCTTGGCACCATGTGGAGTCTTGAAGTGAGGCCAAAGGAGAAGAAGAAAGCCGAGCTGAGAGACTGGCCAGTCAGTTCCCAGAAATATTCCCAAGCCCTGGATCAAGCCCGGCTCCTTTCCTGTCTTCCCGTGAGCCCCTCATTTCCCGTCTCTGCTCACCCTGCTTGAGTTGGGTATTCTGTCATTCTGCATCCCATGAGGTCTACCGATGCTCTTCTTTGTCCCCCACCCCCATCCATGTGGAATGAAGGGGTGAAAGATCGTAGATGACACCAACAGACTCTGGTTCCAAGTGCAGATTCCACAGCCAGCATGGCAGATGGCCTTTCCCCAGGGTACCCCAAGGAGGAGCCAGGCAGGGAAAGACAGTGAGCTTGTCCTCCTCCTCCCGTGAACATGTCCTGACCCCCCCAGCAGAGCGGGTCAACCTGCTCCTGCCTGTTTATAGGTAGCAGACTTGGAGAGTGTCACCTTCGGCTGGGGATAGGGGTGCTCTGAGGCCATCTGCAAGGCCACCAAGGCCCCAGCTCCATGGGCCGAGCTTCATAGGAAGCACTGTGACTGCTCTTTGGGGCCCAATGGAGTGAGACCTCTGGTGCAGCAGGCCAAGCACATCTGGATGTGCATCAAGGAGACTGAACAACTGGGAAATCCGCCCCGTGTGGCGACATCCACACACCCGAGTCAGAGGACGTGGTCTAGGCCTGCCCCTGACCACTGACCCCCTGATGGCTGGCCTTGTGCATGCCAAGGGAGCATCAGAACAGCACTGTGAGGAGTCACACTGACCCCTGTGAGGGGCCTCTGTAAGCCCAGTTCTCCAACAGCACAGCCCACAGGCCTGGGAATCGCCCCTGGGATTTTTTTATGAGCCACCCCAGGGTTTTTAAATAACTCAGCCGGAGTTTAGCAATTGGGGTATTTCACAGAAAAATCTAGACCACCACCTTCTCTTGAAAGCAAAAAAGACTTGGGAACCACTGGCTGGTCCCCGTTGCCCTTGGCACAGCTGAAACCAGAACATGGGCTCCAGAGACCATTTAGGGTGTCAAACCCCACTTGTCTCCTGGTCAAGGACTGCTGCCCTGCTCCTGTGGGCGGAAGGACTAGTCAAGAGGCCCCTCTTACACCTGGCCCCGATTTCCAGGATGCCCCCAGATTCACACAGGACAGGGCCACTTGGCCCTGCTCAGCCTCTGAGCTCACAGGCACAAAGGCAAATGCAAATTCCTGCACGAAGCATGGATTAAAGTCAGGAAATGAGAATCAGGCCTCCATTTCTTTTCACTGAGATAAAAACCTAGGCTGACTACCAGGATCAGGGTAAAGCAAGTGATTGGTAGGAGGACTAATGGGGAGCTTCAGGATTAAGGACAGATGGAAGCAATTCCAGGAGCCAAAACCCAAATACCGGATGCCTGGCAGAAGGACTGATCCTACAGACCACGGCCACGGCCAGGGCCGGGCCCACCCTGATCCTCCTGGTAGTGTAAACAGGTACAGCTGCCCAGGTTGGCCTGGGCACTGGGGGACAGGAAGACAGCCAATGTCTGGTGACATTCCGGTGAGTTCTCACGTAGAACCCACAAGAGGCCAAATTGAGTCTTAAAATACCTATGGGGAAGTTGCTCTGAGTCTAGTTTTATGCTTTGAGAGAGGAAATAGGTAAGTGCTCAGGAATCTGATGAAAGGCCTACGGAAGCTTAACTTTCAGCCAAACACACGCGTGTGCATGCACTTTCATGTGTGTGTTTTCGCGTGCACACACACACACACACACAAACACACACACACCTGGATGGTCCAGCCAGAGTTGTCACTACACAGCTCATTCCACGCTAAGCCCTTGTTCTCAACTCAGTAACATGCAGGTGGTACAAGGCAGACGGCCTCCCGACACCTGTTATAATAGAGCTTACGTTGACTTTTAGCCCACGATTCAAAAATCAGTGAGGCACCTGAGCTGAGGTGGGTGGTGGCTATGCACTGAGAATTCGGGCGAAGTGGGGTTGTGCTCATTCACTTCTTCAGCAAGTGCTCCTTCCCTGGGGACACAGGGTTTGACAACCCACGTGGCCAAACACTGTGGATCCTCAACAATGAGTAAGATTTTACTCTCCCTGGAGGAAGCCACAGGCCAGGTGGGCTAAGAGACCAGGGGTGGGAGGAGCGATGGAGAGAGGGATGTTGGCACGTTGCCTACTGAGCTCTGCAGAGGGGCCAAGCCAGACAAGGATGCCTACGGATAGACAGTTTTCATAAGGAATTTTTTAAACAGACTTTCCTAGCCGGGAGCAGCAGAGGAATTTTTTTAATTTATATTTTTATTGGAACCTCAACCTGCCCTTGGCGGCACAGCCTGAGGCTAGCAGTGTCTCTATAAAACCAAATCAAATAGTTTTATTTTATTTTAATACCTTTATTTTATTTATTTATTTTTATGTGGTGCTGAGGATAAAATCCAGGGCCTCACACGGGCTAGGTGAGCACTTTACCGCTGAGCCGCAACCCCAGTCCCAAATTGAATAATTTTTAAAAGGAAAAAAAAAATCATCTGATTGCTTCCAGATAATGGATGTTTATGTCTATTTGTTGTTGTTTTTTTCTAAAGTTTTCACTTATTGAATGCAGACTATGTGCTGAGACTTTCCATGTGTTTTCTCATTGAGTCTGCACCAGGATCCTACAGATTAGCTGGTATTTCCATTGCTCATGGAGGATACCGATGCTCCATGATGCTTCAGGTTTCACCTTGGTGACTTTTGAAGGTCCTTTGATCCATATGGCAACTTTGAGGTGGGGATAGGGATTGAAGCCATTGCTAGAGAGGCACCCTACCAACAAGCTCCACCCCCAGTCCTGTGCAGCAACACTGAAAGCAGAAGCTGGCCCATGTTTGGGGTCTAGTCTGCATGAATTGGGGGTTTGCGCCTCCTCCCACACACACTCTCCGGCACAAGGATGCTGCCAGGTGTTGGTGACCAGGCTTCCTGGGTGGCCTTGGCATCAATCAGACATCCGGAGACTGCAGCCCCCAAAGAGACCTCAGCCTCTCTCTCCGCCTCCATCAGCCACCTGCTAGAGAAACCAAAAGAAGAACTTGCAGAGGCCGTCACGGGTCTTGTCACTTGTGGGACAGTGATGCTTGGCCACCGCAGGGGTTTTGGGGAAGGAAGTAGCACTGACATCATAGAAACAGAACCAAAAAAGATTGGAGACACTCATCTTGTCCAGGCACCCCAAGGGACCAAGCTCCCTCCCTGACGGTCTCTCCCACTGAAGATGCAGAAACAGGTCCTCCTCCTTCCCCAACAACTTGCCAGTGCTGAGTCTCCCAGCTCCATTTGCTGCCAAGGCAAGTCCCCGTTTAACTTAAGTCCACTCTCATTTTCCATTCCAGGAAGGCCCACGCACGAGCCCCAGTCCCCTCGCACTTCCTAACTCATGAAGACAACACAATCATCCGCACCACATCCTGCACTTGGTTCATATTTTGTGAGGGGTTTGCTGTTTGCAATTTCTCTACTGCTTTTTTCAAACACGTGACTCTGGTCGACTGGATAATTGTCTCCCATCCCTTCATTTCTCCCTGTTGCAAAATTGTACCTCCACAGCTCTTGTGTTGAGTCCGCAGCAGCTTTCACTAGAATTAGCACATGTTTTCTCTCACCCGCTGGATGTTTGGTTCAGCCAATGACTTACGTTGGAAGACAGATGTGCATGAAATGTGACAGGGGTTTCAAAAGTGCTGTATGATTTGACTTGGGCCTCTTTTGTTTCTGCCATTACCATGGGAAGACTGTGCCCCAAGCAGTGCCAACTCCAGAATGAAACATACAAAAGCAGGCCCAGAGTAGACTTGGAGCCTGGAGCCTTGCCCAGCTACGCCCAGCCAAGATCAGCTGCGCTCAGCCAAGATCAGCTGAACCCCAGCCAACCCTCAGACCTGTGAATAAGAAAAATAAATGTCTGTGATGTAAGCCACTGAGATTCGGGGAGTTATTTGTTACATAACATTATTGCAGTAGTCGATGACTAATGAAAGTGTCAAAATAAAGTCTAAGCCAAATTACTGCCTGTCCCACTCCTTCGAATCCCACCCTTTCGTGAAAGCTTGCCTGGTGACTCCAGACTCTTTATAACTTGGCCATTTCAAACTCTTCTTTTTTTGTGTGTCTGGTATTTTTGCACCTGTTCATATCTAATATAATGCTTTCTAGAACTCAACCTGATATAGAATTTAATACTTGTACATATGAAACCTAATGGTAAGACTCCAAAGTCATTAAGAACAGGGACCCTGCAAGGACGGTATGGGCATAAAATATGCTGATTACAAATATTCTGTACCAGTATCTCCCTCCCATCTTTATCAGAATAAGACTCCCATTTTTTTAAAATGGAAATACGTTGTCTTTGTATTCCTGGGGCTAGACTCAGACTGTGAACACAGTAAACAAGAGACTTCCAAATATTTACAGAACCCCTAGGGGAAAGGCAAATGAAATTTAGTTTTCATAAATCAGATAAGTATTTATGCTCTATTCATAATCAACTTCATATACTTTACTGCTATTCGATGGTCAATTCCATGAGACATTAAACATAAAAATTTCCCTTTTCCTTCTAAAATATGTCAATAGAATAAGTGGGAGTTAGAGAATCCACCATCTAAAAGACCTATGAAGTAAAACCTTGGATAAAGCAAATGTTGCCACCCAACTTGACAATTTTATGGGCTTTTTTATTCACAAAACACATCATCTTTGATTTTCATATTCTATATTTAAGATCAGAGAAAATTCTTCAGAATCACATTTTTTCCTCACCGTTTAGTTTCAGATGCAGCGTAGTTCCTCTTTTTATTTGTGTAAGCAGAAAGATTTGTTAGAGCATTCAATGAACTGGTGTTTTTTTGTCAGACGTATATTTACTTTTCATATACAGGAACGTTCCAGACGACTGGTCAAATCGCCTCCTTCACATGGTACATTGATCTGGATGGAGTTAAAAATAAAACAAAGAACAATGACGACCATCAGCCCCCGTCCCCATTTACAGGCACAACTACAAAGCACCTGCCCGATTTTCAGATCAGCCAGAAACCAGGCATCGGAAGGGACCCTGCTCCACCGGGTCAGTCACATTACCTGGTTATCCCAGGGACTGCTGGTGCTCAAAACCACCCCGGAAGCCCTTAGATGACCTTCCAGCCAGCTCTGCACTTAAAAATATTACCACAGGTCAGCAAATCTTTGTCCTCTGAGAATGAAAGTGATTTTTGGAAACGGAAAAAGTCATTTGGAAGCAAATTCAGTGAAAAAAAAAAAAAAGAGGAAAGACCAAGCAGGGTGATATAAAGATGAAATTTAAATTGTCATGTAATTTCACGACCCAGAGATAACGGCCATCAGCACCCGGGTGTACGTTCTCCCAGCGAGTTTTCTATGTATATATTTTAACACAAATGGGATAATGCTGTATATGCAGGTTGGGGTCTCGCTTTTTGTTATCCCCACTCGATATTCCCAGTATCCCCCTTTTATGTGGTTCGGAGAAGCCACCTAACAGGGAAAAAGTCAGACATCAGGATCAGAAGTGTCCTAACTTCTAATCTATTTCAAATCGTTTAGAGGCCGAAAAAAAAGGTGAACAGCTAGACAGAAATAACACTCGTCTTGTTTCCTGATCCCTGTCCCTGGGTGATGATACCTTGCAAGAAGACTATTTGGTCACATCACCACGAAGCATGACCTGTGAGCGGGAAACCAAGAGGGACAGAGAGGAAAGTGACGTGGTTCCAACAGAGAAGGAAGAGAATGGTAAGTCCTGCCCAGGTCAATCATTTATGTGGACCCTGTGTGTGTGTGTGTGTGTGTGTGTGTGTGTGTGTGTGTGAACGCGGCGTTCATTACCAAAGTTCATTTCCCACTGCTCAGCAATGGAGTGAGATCTCTTCAAAGGGAGGAAGCACCGAGAAGGCGGGATCAGACAAGATCCAACAACCGTTTACACCGACAGGTCTTTTCAGAAAGTGACAGGGGGCGCGCCATGTTTAAGCCGCCTCCTTGGCACACACAGACTGATTTCCAGATGCCAGGCCTGAGCCGTCCATGAGGTCAGGACAGCCTGGCCGCCATACTGAGTTCTATAGTTCGGATCTGGAGTGTCCCCCAACGGCCTCTATGCTAAGGGCTTGGTCCCTAGCCCGGGGCTCCACTGGGAGGTGGCAGAACCTTTAGGAGGTGGGTTTCAGGGGAAGTAAGTTAGGACATTGGGAGTGCACCCTTGAAAGGGACGTTGGACCTCATCCCCTTTCTGTCTCTCTTTACAAACCAGACGCCACGAGGTGAGCGGGCCTCCTCAGCCCTGTATTCCTGCCATGATGTACTGCACCACCCCAGGCCCAAAGACACAGGGCCAAGGAACCAGGAACTGAAAGCTCTAAAACCGTGAGTCAAAATAAACCTCTTCTCCCTATAAGTTTATCATTTCAAGTATTTTGTCATAGTAACAGACAGCTGACTAACATGTGGATCTTTGGGATCCAGATCCCAGAGAAAGGGATATTTTCCCTCATATTTTCCCATCTGGGTTGTGTTCTGTAGAGAGAGAAACAAGAGATGAAAATCACAAGTCTCCACTTTGTCTCAACAGTTAAAACCACCTTCCTACAACCTACTAGAATATTCTGAATTAAAGATTATGTTTGATTTGGTCCCTCACAAGTTGTCACCATCTTCATTCTGGTGTTCAGATGCCAGAAGCTCTCGACTACACACTGAAAGTCTGTTTCCCCCTCTCCAAATGCAGGTGCTGATGGGCATTCGAGGTGGGGACTTTGGAAGGTGATGAGGTCGTGAAGGGGCGGCCTCAGCCCTGGGGTCAGTGCTGTTTTATCCAAGACGCCCCACAGAGCTCTCCTGCCACTTACCCACCTGAGCCCACGGCAAGAGGGTGGCAGTCTGTGAACCAGGAAGGGGGCCCTCGCCTGGTGCTGAACCTCCGGGCCCTCTGAAACCAGGAGAAAGGAATATCATGAGCCACTTTATCTACTGTAATTTTGTTATAGTGGGTCAACGGCCTAATAGGGTCCCCATTTTGCCCTTTTTGGCCTTAAAAAATCATGTTTCTGAAGCGTTGTTTCAGCTGAGTGAAGGGGGGAGCATCTCTTCAAGAGGACTGACAACCCCCCCACACACTTCCCCAGTCAACGTCGTGAAGTGGCCTCTCTGCCTCTGAAGGAACTTGCCCACTTCAATACAGGTGAAGGAATCCGGGCACAAAGCCACCCCAGAGACAGTACACTGGGGAAGATTCTAGAAGGCCAAGTCACCCTGACCGTGCCAGATAAAACTCGGTGAGTCGGGAGAAGAAAGGCTAAGGAGAATGGAGGGCTGCCACTGCATCCCGGTTCAGAGAGAGCCCTGCCCACTGCCCCTCCCTACCCCACCTTGGTTCAAGCCCAGGGAGGGAAAACGATTGGCAGAAACGCCCGAAGCTTTAAAAACTCAAGAGCCTGTGTGAACCCTGTGAAGTCCCCCGGATCGAGAAGTCCGCTGAGCCCAGCCAGGTGGCCTGGCGAGGTGGCATCTCAAAGATGGCCATTTCCCAGGCTCCAAGAAGACACAGGAGCCAGACCCAAAGGGCCTTCGGCAGGATGAGGTGGCACTGGGGACCAGAACCAGATAGGAGCACGGAGGCCCCGAGCATGAAGCTCACACAAGCAATAGCCCTGCCACACCCGCTCACCACCCAGTCCATCGCTGCAGGGGTGAGGGCTGGATGTTGGCCGTGTGAGAGCGCTGAACAGAAACTGGAGTTGAAATTAATGACAGTCACAAAAAGTCGCATGTTTGCCAAGTCCAAAGGGAGTCCTCACTCTATGAATTTCTGAAGTGCCTGTGCACATAGTAGTTGCATAATAAATCTCGAGGATCACCAGAATGGCCATTGACTAGTTACATCTCTTTCTTCTCCAGAGAAGTGGAATCACTAACCTTGAGCACTGGAAACAAGGTCAGAGCATCCTAGCCTCAAAACATTTGGAGGAACATTTAATCCTCCCCTTGTAGAAACAACTGGGAGATGCCTGTCGTCTGCTCCCTCCCGACTGTGGAGACTGCATCCCTCTGCCGTCAGAGCCAATGCCGAGTCCCCAGCCCAGGTTGGAATCGCTCCCATCCTCTCCCTCTCCACTTTGGACCTGGCCATATGATGTGCTTCGGTCAGTGGATGTGACCCCCAGCCACAGCAGCCCGCCAGGCCGGGGAGGGAATCTCAGGCATGTGTCTCTCCACTTCCTGTCTTGAACTCCTCCTCTCCTCTGTGGGAAAAGGAGGCCCCTGGAAGGCATCGCCCCTCCATCCCAGGTCTCAGGGAACCAAGCCTGATCAAGTCCAGTGGAGCAAAAAGTTCAGGAGGGTGAAACCCAGCGGAGGCTTGGCTGACCTTCAGCCCCAGGAGGGAGAAATCAATGTTGCTTTCCTAAGGCGACAAAATCTGGAGCTGTCACTGCAATACAATCCGCTTCCCACACCCCCAGTGAAGACTGCCCGAGACATATCAAAGACAGGAGGAAAGAGAAGAGGAACAGGAACAAGGACAAGAGGACCCCCTTAAGGAAGAGGGGAAAGGACCCTGCAGGAACTTTGGTCTGGCCTGGTAGAGCTAGTAATGGAGAGGAAACGGAAAGTTCTAGAGATACCCATGAGCCTGGGAGGCCCTGGGGGGCTGGGTTCAGGAAAACTTGGTTCCTTCGCTCTCGGCTCCTCTTCTGCTTTAATTCCGTGGCACTGAATCCACACTGAGGGGCTTCACTCCCCTTCTGAGCATTGAGCTTGGTAAATAAATTTTTATGATTTGCCAAGAACTCACATTGCTCTGTCCCCCATTCCTATTAAAATACACCAAGATGTGCATTGGATATAGACGTGGGTTTGCAGTCAGAATTGTTCTTGGGTAGGCATTTTTAAAAGAACAGATGTTTTCTCCATGTGTCATTTGAGATGGGTTAAGTGTGCCCAGGAGGGGCTGGTGGATATAGGGGTCTCTCCCTAAGCAGGCGGGGTCATTGTAAATTGCTCTGTGGTTTTTTTCCTAACCCTGTTATGGCTGAAGTAAAACTTAGCAGCTGAGCAGTTAGCCCATTTATTTAATTTGATTTTGATTTTCCATTAAGCTCTTGTGATTTATTTAAATAGGTTCTGAAATACCAAATTGAAATGTGACGTGTTTGGCATGAAGGGGGATTAGGAACCAAAATATGAATTGAATAAAATCCATTTTACAAATCTCCAGGCCTGTCCAATAAATTGCTTGGGAAACCTGCACAGAATTACTCCTTAAGTGGCTTGGAGCATCAACATGACATCTCTGTTTCATAAAACATGGGCTTCGAGTACCACTTTCTTTCTAGGGGTTGTACCTCAGGACCTGACCTCAGAGCCACCACAAGGGGCCTTGATCTCACCTTTCCTCCAGTAGCAGATTGTTCTCTTATTCAGAAACTTAAATTCAAAAGTTGTTAAGGTGCAAATTTAACCCATTCAATCAAAGCCTTAATTTTAAGGCTGGTATTTGATGGAGAAAATAAGTGGTCAGCATTACTCATGTCCAGATAAAAAGCCAATTCAGTTGTGCCTGCCCACTCTGGGCTTTTCCTGATCGGAAACTCTTTTCAAAGATCATTGAATAGATAAACAGAACTACATTAAAAAAAAAAAATAGTCCTGTGGCTTTTCACAAGGTTGTACATTTCTTTTTATTTATTTATTTTTTAGTTGCAGTTGGACACAATACCTTTGCTTTATTTATTTATTTGTGTGCGGTGCTGAGGATTGAACTCAGGGCCTCACACAGCTAGGTGAGTGCTCTACAGCTCAGCCCTAGCCCCAGAAAGGTGGTACCTCTCTATGGGCCTCAGCCCTCTCATTATAAAATGGGGGGGGGGGGGTCCCTTGACTCTGAACTTCTGTTCTAAATCATATCCATATTTCCATTTCCTTTATTTCTCACCATCTGTCTTACAAGGGCCAGAGAGTTAAGAGGATTCGCCACATACTTCAGGAAAGGAAAAAGGTCTTAAAATCAAGACTTAGAACCTGAGTCCACCTAGTAGATTGTCCTGCAGATACCCAAAATCAAAATGGCAGAGCCGGATCCCACCACCGTGAAATCCCATCTGAGCCGGTGGGTAGGCAGAAAGCCAGCTGATGGGTAGAAGCAGTGGGTCTAAATCACCTTGAACGGCCCTTTCAGGGCCATATTGGAGAGCAATCTGTATCTGCTAGGGCCGGCCAGGGGCCACTCCTCCCGCCCAGCTCACCCTTTCTTTGTCTGAAAGCAGTTGTTGGTGCACAATATGGAAAATACATGAGAAATGCCCTTAGAGAAGCAGGTGTTCACACCCTGAGAGCCATGAGATATAATCCACGATGAGTTCATGAGCCCTCCGCGCACCGTCACTAACCAAAATGTCAATAAGCAGCACATGACTAGATGCATTATCTACAGGTTAAATTCTCTGTGTCCTTGTGCTAAAGCTGGTCCTTGGTCCTCAGCCACAGAGGGCAGCAAGGCTCTTCCTGTGCATGGAATGCCTGGCTCAGTTGACGGAGGTTCCCAGGCACTCCCCATGGGCCCGATGCCGGACCACAGGGCTGCAGAAGTCCCATCTGTTTTTAAGGCTCTGGCAGGCTGCTAGGGAGAGGAACAACACTGAAGCATGATTAGAGGTCAAACTAAAGGCCATCACTGGGCCTGGAGGAAGAAGCTTCTGACACTACCTAAGAGCCCACACGCCAGGCCCTGTGATTGGAAAGCATGGATTTTTTAAAAAGGCGTTGCATGGATTTTTTTTTTTTTTTAACTTACTCTGATACCCAGAAATCTGGGAGAATTCTTGCTGGAGTATTAAATAGGAATAATACTAGCATAAGTGCTTACTGAGTGCCTGTTAGGTTCCTGATATTACTCTAAGTGTATTTCGAGTGTTTACTCATTTGTTTCTCACAACATCCTTGGGGAAAAGCTGCTGTTAAATTCTTCATTTAATCAAATAAGACAACTGATGCACAGAATATCAAGGGACACCACCAAGGTCACACAGCACCCTGGCTCCAAGCCTATGCACTTAGATAGTACACTATATTGTCTTTCAGAGCTTGAAGCCACGCTCTATTTATCTCAACCTCCCCATGCCCATGTAGAGGACACAGACATGTTGTTATTGCTTTTATTCATTCGGAAGGCTTCTGTGGACCCTCCAGTTAAAGCGAGGGGAAGCCTCACAATGCTGCAAACACCAGGCCAGACTGGCCCCTGCAGCCCACCTGGGCTATGGGGTTACAGGCCAACAGCGCCCCCTCAGGTCGGCTTGGTGGTTGCAGCAGCTGGGCCGTCCAGATTGCTCCAGGAGGACCCCAGCTCTGCAGGAAAGGGGTCCCATGGTCTTCCCCATCCCCACCGTGCGTGCACACACACACACACACACACACACACACACACACTGGAAGTTCTCCCTCCAGCATCCAGGATGGAAGTCCAGGGTTGTTTTTTCTTATGGAAGGAAAGTAACATTCCTCAGGACTGGGCCCAGCTGGGAGAAGGGCAGCTCAGGCTTCCCTCTGCTGTCCGGGCCCAGGTCTTCCGCCTCACCCTTAGGCTGTCCCTCTGCGGAGCCTTGCTGAAGGGGCGGGCTAGGAGGGCCACCTCGGGGCCAAGGGCGGGGGCTGTTCATCCCAAAGCAGGGACCCAGGGAGGTCCATTTCCAAGCCCAGGGCAAGAGACAGAAGGACTCGCCACCATGGCAGGAAGCACCCCTCTCCTAGTGAATTCTCAAGGGTTGAAGGTCTCTGGACAAGTTCCTGCTGGTGACTGCGTAAGGCCTGTCGTGGTCTCGAGGGTCTCGGAACATCCTGGTCACTGTCAGGTCCGCTCCTGGGTCCCGACTCCACTCACTTCCCTTCAGTCTTTGGTCTGATGATTGACATCTGTGATCACCATGACAACAACACAGAACACTTTGAACAGCCGATTCTATTCCTCAGAGTTGAGGCAGGTGGGCTCTTGGAGCGACAAAGAGCCCCCTGCTGGATGGAGACCCCGTCTCAGCACCACCAGCCATGCTTGTCTCTTTGGTTAGATGAACAGAGCCACCAGTGTGAGCTTGCAGCAGGTCAGTTAGGACAAAACTACCATCCATTTAAATGTCACCACATTCAAAGACCTACACAGGGTGCCCTCAAGTGACTTATGGCCGGACTGCTCAATCAGAAAGAAACACACCAAACACCAATGTCAAATGACTGACGTGGGATCTGAATTTGACAGAAGCTTGCTTGGGAACCTGCACCTTTCTTCCCAGGACGATCCTATGTACGATCAGGAAGCTCAGCTCCCGGGTGTCACTCACCTCCTCTTCTGAGAGGCCAGGGGTGCCCACACACTGCCTTTGGGGTATGTGCACCTTTGGTTTGTTGTCCTTTAGTAAGTCTTCACTTGGGCCTTGCTTTTGACAGTGGTGGCAAAGATCAAGAACCCACCTGGGCTGAGTTGTTGAAGTCCCATGGAGTTCAACAAAGTAATCCTCACGACAATTTTATGAGGTAGTACTTTTCCACTGAAGGACCAGGCTCAGAAAAGTGAAGTGCCCTATCTCAAGTCACAAAGCTAGTAATTGGCAGAATTGGGACTCAGTTGGTGCTGCTCCCAACAATGTTAGGTCTTTCTTTTCCAAACCCTAGCTCCGAGACAGAGTGGCCAGGTTTTTGGTTTTGTTTGTCTATTGATTGTTGTTTTGCTTTTTAGGTATGTAATGGGCAGTTTCAAACACACAAAATCCAGAGAGCTTTACAGTGCTGTGTTGGGTGGAGCTAGTGGTTATCACCAGGTCCCAAGATGGGAGTGTTAAATATTCAGAAAGTTTTTGAGACGCCTCCAACTATTGGTAGCTTGAAGTTGGCCATGGTGGGAACCCCACAAGATTGGCAAATGGTTCAAATGTGAAGCTTCCCCCGCCCCAGCGCCCAGCCAGCACCTCACTGCGTGTCCCTATCGGCAGAGTTGCCATCGGCTGGCCAGTCTTGTTTTAGCCACCTGTCCCCACTGATTTCTCTTGTGCCGATGGCAGTTTGATGCAAACACAGACATCTTATCATTTTATCAGTACAATACTTTAAATGCAGTTCTAGATCATAAGGACCCTTCTCTCAACCTACCCAAAATGCTATTTCCACACCTAAAAATGCCTTTTAATATCATCCAATGCCCAACAGAATATATTGATACAGTTAGTGTGACTCAGGATCCAAATAAGGGTCACACGGTACACTTTGCGAGGATGCCTTTCTGCTCACAGGTTTCTAGGTTCGTTCGCTGGGGCTGCTGTAACCAAGGACCACCAAGCAGGGTGGTTTACACAACAGAAATGCAGGTCTCAGGGTCTGGGGTGGGAAGTCCAGGATGAGCGGTGGGCGGGGCTGCTTCCTCCTGAGCCCTGCTGTGAGGTCACTCTGCCCCACACCCCTCTCCTGGGTGCTGGTGGTTTGCTGGCCTCCTCTGGTGTTCTGTGGCTGGTAGACACACCACATCACCCGCTGCTGCCTTCCTCTTCCCTCCCCTGTCACCCTCTCTGTGTCTCTGCTCCAAATACCCCCTGCGTAAAGGATACCCATCGAGTTGGATTCATGACTTGGCTTTAACTTAAATATTTCTGTAAAGACCCTATTTCCAAAAAAAAGTCACTTCTGAGATTAGGTAGATCAAACCTTCAACAGATGAATTTGGGATGGAACCAACTCAATTTATGATAGTTTTTTTTTTTTTTTTTCTATTTCCTTGTGATTTTGTTGTTGAAGAATCCAAAATAGTGTTGAACATCTGGCTTTGGCTGATTTCTTCCACATTTTAATCCCAATTATACTGTGTTTCTCTGCCCCTCTAGATTTCCTGTAGACTGGTGGATAGACCCAATCCCAGGACCAGTTTCAGACGTGGCTATTTTAGCAAGAATGCGCTAGGAGAGGCCTCTCTTCTGGTGACACAAGGACCCAATCCCAGGCTAAGGACTCTCCACCTGCAGGTCCATGTACAGCACCCCCTCAGCCACCCACTTGATGGCTTTAGTAGCCCTTCATGAGCATGGCTCAGATCTGACTTTCACTGGGGGTTGAAAGCCGTCATCTTTGATTCCTAGTTCTGCATGTGTTGTCTGAAATTCTTCCATGGGGAACATTCTACGTGCTTACCCTGAAGTCCAGCTCACACCAGCCAGACAGGATCAAGATTTCCTTCATTTCCTTTATTGATTGGTTTTCAAAACAATGAGCTGGTGCCTGAGCATCTTTCACAAAGAAACCATGAGGGCAATGGATCAAAATTATAATTAACTCATGGGCTTTGGCACATATGATTCATTGCCTTTTTCTGTTAATTGTGGTCATTATGACTCTTTTGGATGCTCAACATTTCCCATCTTTGCCCCTGGACAGCCTCCAGAGTTCTGACACAACTCCAAAAGTCTCTGAAGGTGTTCTTGGCTTCTGGTAAACCAGTGAGTTCTAGGTTCATCTTGTACAGTTCTTTTCTCAGACCTTCAATTAGCTATTTCTCCAAGGAACATTGGTTCTTTTATTGGAAATTGGTCTTTAGAACCAAATATCTGAATGCTAACAATGTTCATCTCTAGATTATTTATAGAACTTTCAGTGGGAAGTTCAAGAAAAAATACATCATAAGTTCATGTCAATATTGCTAACTTAAATTTAGAACTACAGGGTTTTGCATTAATTGTTTAATTTTCTACTTGCATCTCTTTTTAAACTGAATGTCTTGGTTCCTCATAATGTTAACATAATTTAATTATCTATGTGAACACACACATATATATCCACACATACAGATGTTTCAAATGAACATGAGCAATATTATCACCAAACAAAAATACTTAGTAAATAACACTAGTAAATATACTTTGTAAATTTTATTATTGAACACTATTTAAACTTTTTTTATAGTTGTAAGATCCCTTAAGGTGTAACCTATTAGGAATGTGCACTTAATTACAATGCGTTAAAGTCACATGAAATCGTCCTTTTCTGTTGACTCACCTATTCAACTACTAAGTTAACAAGGTTATTTTTCCACTTTGATTTTGATTGGATTTTCTTTTCAGGGGGTGGGTGCCAGGGATTGAACTCAAGGGCACTCGATCACTGAGCCACATCCCCAGCCCTATTTTGTATTTTATTTAGAGACAAAGTCTCACTGAGTTGCTTAGCGCCTCGCTTTTGCTGAGGCTGGCTTTGAACTCACAATCCTCCTGCCTCAGCCTACAGAGCCACTGGGATTACAGGTGCGCACCACCACACCAAGAGTTTTTTATTGTTTCTAAGCCCAAAGGAGCAGGAAGAAAATTTTGCTTTTGGTTTGTAAAGATCGCTTTCTACTTTGATTTGATTTGATTCGATTTTGTGATTATATAACTGACATGGACTCAAAGTCAAATCAAGAAAATGAGGTCAATCCAGAGGCTCGGGCTCCTGTTCCCACCCTCCAACTTTCCCTTCCTCACTTTATCTACCACAAAAAAATTCCAGCAAATAGGAGTCTGAACCTGTTGCCCCTTACCCACCTAGCTTAGCATGGTTTATCCCGAAACCACACTTTCACTTCATGTCTCCTGAAGGTCACTCCAGAGAGAGCTGAGATTTGGGGTCTTGAACTTCCATCCTAAAGCACAAAAACATATATTTTTTTTTAAATCACAGCAATTCTAAGGGCAATAAAAAGCAGAATGTCCCCACCGATGTCAGAAGTTCTCATAAGTAAAAAGAAGAAAGGAACCACCAGCTCCAACTTTCCTAGGCAGCTTCTGAAGCTCTCGGGCTTCCCAAGTAACCCTGTGGGCAACACGCCCCCCTTATAAGAGGACGTGAACGATACCTGCAGTTGGTGGCCTCCTAGCCTTTGCATGACTCACGGGAAACCACAGGAGGACTCGGCGGTCAGAGGCTGAACTCTGTCCTGGACTCACAGCTTCCTAGAACCTGGAATAAGTTGATTCCTTCCTGATGGAGTTTTCAGGAGAACCCTTCATACCAGGTGTGTTCAGGACCAGGAACAGGGTCTGGCAGGAAGGGGGACTAAAAACGCCCCAGGTTTGGTTACTATTTTCACAAGCTCTCTCACACACTCGAGTCTACCTCAGTTCAGCAATGCTTTGAGCTGGGGGTCCAAGGGGGCAGGATCTAGTTTTAGGTTCAATTTATGAATCTGTGGTGCTGTATGCTCGCAGGCTGTCCACTCAGTGGAACTTGGGTGCCTCTTGTCCAGTCCACACCTCTGACCCAGTGAGTCTGTGTTCTGCATTTGAACTCTGGTTTCTTACATACATGGAGGGGATTTTACCACGGAATAGCTGCTTCTCTGTCAGACAACCACTCAGGTCTCCAGTTAATTTATGTCATGCTTGGTCCTTAATCAAGAGTCAACCAAGCTGGGCACAGTGGCACACTCCTGAAATCCCAGCAGCTCTGGAGGCTGAGGCAGGAGGATCACAAGTTCAAAGCCAGCCTCAGCAAAAGCAAGGTGCTAAGCAACTCAGTGAGACCCTGTCTTTAAATAAAATACAAAATAGGGCTGAGGATGTGGCTCAGTGGTTGAGTGGCCCTGAGTTCAATTCCCAGCACCCCACCCCACTCCCTGCCAAAAAAAAAAAAAAAAAACAGAGTCAACAGCAATTCAAGCAGGAGCCCTGGAAGAATGAATGAGCCCACTGACAACAGTCTGGGATGTGATTTAAATTGCAAGAAGGAATTGAAGGGAAATAGAGGAGAAACCTAATTTTTTATAAATTATTTAACTTTTATTGGAGACACTCCTTTTAACCAGACCATTCCCTGGACTCAGAAGACACTGTCTTTCCAAATAAATATTCTCCCTTTTACCTCTTCTACAATGAAATTAAGGAGAATTTTGGGATAGACACAGTCCAAGACATAAAAACCACTGGGGGGTGTGTGTGTGTGTGTGTCTTTCTTTTTTCAGTGAATTTCCTTCAGCCCAATGGTTCTGAACCATTGGCTCATCTATACATTAGAATCCCAGGGAAGAAAAAATTTTAAAAACGATGCTCAGCAGGGAAGTACCAAGGAGTGATATTGGTCAAATCATATTGTTATCCTGTGTGCATATATAAATATGTAGCAACAAACCCCATCATTGTGTTCAAATATAATGCACCAGTTAAAAATGTGGGATATAGCGATACCACCTGCTTCATTCTTCCTGCTAAGGATTGCTTTAGCTATTCTGGGTCTCTTATTTTTCCAGATGAATTTCATGATTGCTTTTTCTATTTCTATGAGGAATTCCATTGGGATTTTGATTGGAATTACATTAAATCTGTATAGTGCTTTTGGTAGTATGGTTATTTTGATAATATTAATTCTGCCTATCCAAGAGCAAGGTAGATCTTTCCATCTTCTAAGGTCTTCTTTGATTTCTCTCTTTAGGATTCTGTAGTTTTCATTGTATAGATCTTTCACCTCTTTTGTTGATTACCAAGTATCTTATTTATTTATTTGTTTATTTATTTTTGAGGATATTGTGGCAGGTAAATGAATGGCGTTGGAGAAGATAATGCTAAGTGAAATTAGCCAATCCCCAAAAAACAAATGCTGAATGTTTTCTCTCATATAAGGAGGCTGACTCATAGTGGGGTAGGGAGGGGGAGCATGGGAGGAATAGATGAATTCTAGGTAGGGAAGAGGGGTGGGAGGGAAAGGGAGGGGGCAGGGGATTAGCAAGGATGGTGGAATGTGATGGACATTGTTATCCAAAGTACATGTATGAAGACGTGAATTGGGTGTTAACATACTTTAATATGTTGAGATTTTGATTGGAATTGCATTAAATCTGTATAGTGCTTTTGGTATGAAAAATTGTGGTATATATGTATATTAAGAATTGTATGAGAAATTATATCCCATCTAATTCAAATGTATGATATGTCAAGATCATTGTACTGTCATGTGTAACTAATAAAAACTAATAAAAAAAGAATTATAATGCAGAAAAAAAAAACAAAATACATGTATAAAGGCATGAATTGGCGTGAGCATACTTTATATACAGAGATATGAAAAATTGTTCTCTATATGTGTAATAAGAATTGTAATACATTCCACTGCTGTCGTGTATTTAAAAAAATCAATAAAAGATTAAAAAATCATCAAAAAAATAAATAAAGGGGCTGAGATTGTGGCTCAGTGCTCGCCTAGCATGGGTGGGACCCGGGTTCGATCCTCAGCACCACATAAAAATAAAGGCATTGTGTTGTGTCCATCTACACTTAAAAACTAACTAAATAAATATTTTTTAAAAATAAATAGAAAAATAAATAAATAAATAAATGTGGGATAAAAAAGAATAAAGAGGATCGCAACTTGGAGAGGGGGTCGGGGGACTAGTGCCCAGGCTGAGCCCTGGACTAGAGAAATAAGACTCCCTAGGGCCCCCAGGCACCAGGACTGTCCTGGCCCAGCCCAGGTGACTGACCTGTTGAAGAGTCCGCGCGTTGGTCGGCTTGCTCATAACTGTAGGGAGTGACAGAGGTGAAGTCCAGGCCTTGACCCTGCAACCCTCACAAACTCAGGCAAACGGCAACCCATCTGGCAGGTCCTGAGCTTCTGGAGTCTGAAGATTCCAGTTGTTCCCTCCAAGAGGAATCAGCTGCTCCCGGGGGAGCCTAGAGGAGGCCTGCCCGGCCTGTAAATGTCACAGCAAGCAGCAGCCCTCAGGAAACCCCCCTGTGTGGCAGGCAGAGAACTTCCCTGTGGCCTTTGGGGCCCTGGGGCAGGAGCCAGGGCAGGCTCCAGCCACAGCCAAGGCCTGGTACAGCTCCGGCTCAGCCCCACTCTCAGGGAGCCAAGGAACTGCCAGGAGGCCCAGGCCCAGGCCCTGGTGGAGGGGGCTTCTCTGGGCCCTCTGATGGGGGACAAGACGACTGGCCGCTGGCCCCCCGCACCCACTTCATGAGGAAGCGTAGCACCTCCTTTCATTATTCTGTCCCAAAGCTTAGAACTAAGGGGGCCCCCAGAGCTCTCCCCGCAGCTGCTGCGCTTCCAAAGCTTGGATTCTTTCTGGAAAAAGGAACTTGCTGACGAGCCCAGGAGAAGTGAGGGCACCGTTAACACAGGTGTGGCACCCAACCCTGCTCCCTTCCCCCCTTCCACTACGGGGTCTGGAGAGGCCATTGGAAGCCTGGACAGTGCCTCTGGCTTTGTCCTCAAGGAGCGCGTGGGGCCACAGTACCACTCCATGTTCCCACACGCCCTGTGAGGCCCAGAGAGCAAGGCAGACTGCGAACAGAACCCCTCCACCCCACTGGCTGGTCTGCTGTGAGCTTTGCTTTCCACAAGGAAAGAATTCATCACTATGCGAGGCCACTAGGCCAACGGCCAGAGGACGGCTTCTGTGCTGGGGACAGCTGGTCAGCTGGGCTCCAGAGGGGAGGACAGGCCCTTGGAGTGGTCCCAAGGCTGCTCACCAGGCTGACCTCTCTTCCTCAGGCTCCTGGGGCACAGAGATTCTTGACTGCATTAAGTCCTGGGTACTCAGGGCTGTCTTGAGGACCCCCAAGTCTGGCAGGCTCTCCAGGAAATAAATATGTCTAAAGGAGCTAAGTTTGACCCAAAGCTCCCTCCGTACAGACTGAACCTAACTTCCTCCCAGTCCCAGCAGCATCGACGAGGCTGCTCTGACAGCTTTCTCTCTCTCCACCGCTTTTGGTCTCAGTGACACCTGGTTCCTGAGCCTTCTTTCTGCTCAATCTCTGCTAAAGTTAACTTGTCATAAAACTCTTTTAACAAATGTCTGTCCCTACTGTCCCTCCTTGGCCTCTAGTCTCATGTCATGCAGGACAGTTCAAGGTGGTTGGCAGGTTGAAAGCCACTGAAACTGTCCCATTGGGGGAGGTCACCTCTTACAAACAGAACACCCCATGGAAAACCCAGATGACCCATGTCAGCCCATTAACACCTGTTAGGTCCCCAGAGGAGAAGCAGTCTCCAGTCTGAGCAGCCCACTGGTCCACCAACTCTCCAGAAGACAACCTGTGGGTGGGGGCCCCGTCCTGTCTATCTTCGTATCTCTGACAGACAAGGGGGCAGCTGTACAGAGAAAGCACTTTTATGATGTCCAGTGAGTGAGTGCGGTCGCTACCACTGACCCAGCTTCTGCCCCTGCTGGGCACTATTCCAAGTGTATTGATCCTGTCAATCACCTATAACACAAATGTGGTTATCTCTGCTATTTCACAGATGAGGAAACCGAGGAAGAGAGAATGCCAGTAGCTTGCCCAGGGTCACCTATTTGGTAACAAATGTGCCTTTTTTTTTTTTTTTTTTTTTGCTGGGCATTAATGGTGTCATAATCCAGGCTAGATGGCAAAAGATGAGGCAAGACAAGAGAAGGGCAGTTCTCACCTGGAGGAAGATCCTTTGTAAGCCAGTTGGGGCCTCTTCCTTTGTTTGGGGCAGTAAATTCATTTTTAAAAATCTCTCTCTCTCCCCACCCTCCGCTCCCCACCAAACTCACCCTTTTAGAGTATACAATTCAAGTCAGGTGTGGTGGCACGTGTCTGTAATTCTAGCTGCTCAGGAGGCTTAAGTAGGAGGATCACAAATTTTAGGCCAGCCCCAACAACTTAGTAAGACCCTGTCTCAAAATTAAAACTAAAAAGGGCTGGGGATGTAGCTTAGTGGTAGAGAACTCCTGTGTTCAATCCCTAGTACTGCAAAATACTACTACTACTAATAATAATAATAATGTTGTTGTTGTTATTATTATTATTACTTTAAAATAAAAGCATGCAATTCAGAGGCTTTTTCTACATTCACAGAATTGTCCAATCATCACCATTATCTAACTCCAGGCCACTTAACATCCCAAAAAGAAACCCCATACCCAGTAACAGTCACTCCCCTGACCCTTCCCACAGCCCCAGGCTGCCAACCTGATTTCTATAAATGGAGTCATATAATATGGGATAGAAAACAGCCCTCCTGTCTACCTTCTGCCCTTGTTTAAATAAACATCATTGCAGTTCATGACTTTCAAATGTTTCCTTGTAACATGCCCAAGGAGAGCAGCTACTCCACTTGCCTTTGCTCCCCCGTAGCCATCTACGGCTTCGCCACCCGTGCGGCCGGCCACATCTCACCACAGGGTGAAGTCATGTTGGCTAAATCTCTTACATTTTGCATATGTTCAAAGACATTTCTTGATGTTATCAATCCATGGTCGAGTTTATTAAATACTCATCTGAGCTCAGGGCCCAAAGTTGAAATTGAGACAAGAAAATATTAAGAGATCAGAATAGCAGAAGCGGAGGTGCAGGTGGGGTTCACAGGGTGGAGATAAGAAAGGAGCTGCCCCAGGTCTGGCAGGTGGGGCTGCCCGATGCAGGGAAGGCACCCCTGTCCCAGCCTGGCCACTGCTGCTCTCGCTCCACCGCCCTCCCCCGAGCTCTGGCTTTAATGCTCTAAAATCAAATTCCTGAGTCACAGAATAGAGAACCCAGAAATGGACCCTACTGAAGCAAGCTTTTCAAAACAAAATGGAAAAGGTGGCTTTTTCCTGTGACTCCCAGACACCCCACCATTAGCTGGTGATTTAGACTTGCTTCCACAGCTCACCATAACCAATCATGCAGCTTGATGATTAAAGAGCCACGATCCCTACCTTAGTGCTTCTTTATTCATGCATTCCTTATTTATCTGTTTATTGATCTTTGCAGTGCTAAGACGGAGCCCAGGACTTTGCATGCTTTATCATTGCTTTACGTCCCCCGTCTGGAGATAACCATATTTTTTGTGCCTTTTTGCCCCACTTGAGACAAGGTCTCACTGTGTTTCCCATGCTGGTCTCAAACTCCTGGGCTCAAGTAATCCTCATGCCTCAACCTCCAGAGTATCTGGGACCAGAGCACACACCACCTCACCCAGCTTCAGTGCATTTTTAATAATAAGCTTACTTGAGAATAATTTCAGATGCACAGAAACATGGTGAAGATAGTGTAGAATTCCAGCATCTCCCCATCACTATTGCCCCTAATCTTATTTCTGTGGTGCTTTCTCTAAAGAAAGAGATTAATATGGGTGCATTGCTATTAACTGAACTCAGACGGTATTTAGATGTCACTAGTTTTTGCATTAATGTCCCTACTCAGTTTCCAGGATCCAATCGAGGACACTACATGGCTATGTCACTGGAGGTTCACAGAGTTCCCAGAGAGGGGACCTCACTTCAGAACAAGCGAGATTCTTGGCTTACATGACAGAAAAGAATTTCAGCACGCACCGTCAGAGGCATGGGCAAAACTTCATGTAGGAGAGCAGAGATGCACTCAGGTGATCCTTTCCAGAAGGAGAGACCACAACCCCTTGGTGTGGGCTGTTAGGGGCTGGACTAGAGGAGGAGCCAGGACAGAGCTCTCCAGAACTCACACATATCCTCATGCTACTTTTTGTAGACAAGGCCATGGGAACAAGGGCACAGGCGAAGGGCCTGGGCTGGCTTGCTCAGGAATGTTCGTTTTGCATTTCAAAGTTTCATGGTGTTTCCATGGGCTCCTGGGCACTTCTCTCTTGAGACTGCATCCATCTTTACTTTTCCGTATTCCCAAATTCCTAGCTCAGATTTGTGATCCTGTCCCCTTAGGCTTCTCCAGACCATTACAGTTTCTCAGTCTCATCTTTATCTTCATGGCTTCACCATCTGGGGGCGTTTTGGTTGGGTATTTCATATGATGCACCTCAACTTGGGTTTGTCTAATTTTTTCCTTCACTGTGAGTCTGAGGCCACCTCCACAGACTGTGACTCCATAAACCTGGGAGGTCCAAGAATCCAGATTCTTCCCTCTGCTCCAAGTGGGTCTGATGTATATGGCCTCCACCCACCTTTGAGAAACGCTGCCAGACTTCGCTAGGTGAACTACAGATGGGTTAAAAGACGGAAAAGTTGACTGGGCAAGGTGGTGCACACCTGTAATCCCAGCAGCTGGGATACGGAGGCTGAGGCAGGAGGATTGTGAGTTCAAAGCCAGCCTCAGCAACAGCGAGTTGCTAAGCAACTCAGTGAGACCCTGCCTCTAAATAAAATACAAAATAGAGCCGGGCTTAATGGCTTAATGATTGCATGCCCCTGAGTTCAATCTCTGGTACCAAAAAAGAAAAAAAAAAAAAATGAAAAAGTTTAAAATACTAAAAACTGCTTTTAAAAAACAGGAATGATTTAATAAAACTTTAAACAAATCTGTGCAGGATGACGGTTTTCTCTGGTTTGGAGCATTAACAAGTGAATAAAAAAGATTAACACATTAAACCATGTAAAATATGCTCCTTTATAATAAAAATTATCTGCCTTAAATATGCACGGCAAAGACTGAATACCTATCATGAAGTCCAAATAAATTGGAATCACCTGCTAGAGAAACTGAGAAAGATATGGACAGATAAAACCCCAAAAGTAAAAACACAAAACAGAAAACAGATATTTGGGGAAATGTGCCATCTCATCGGTAAGCGAATGTGAATTAAAAGAAAAACCACCTTATGCCCAGAAACAATTGCAACTCCAGAGCCACAGACCATTGGCCCTGACCTTGACCCATGCTCTTGTAAAATAAAGGCCAGACGCTTGCACAAGGAAAACTGGCACTCAATTGTGTGGCTCCGCCCTGGCTCCACCCCTAGTCCCGCCCCTTGATAAATACTGACAGCCCACACCGACAGGCTGCTGTCTCCCTTGAAAGTCTTCCTTGCTTCACCCCAAAGGCCTTTCTCTCTTGAGGTCGCCCCCATTCTCCCTTGAATATTTATCTGCTTTCCTAAATAAATCTCTGTCTATGCCTCTGAAACAAAAAAAGGAAATGCACGCTCTGAATTAGCAAAGCTCACGATAGGACCTGGTGCTGCGGAACGTGATGAAGCTAGAATCTCCTCATTGATGGTGACATCGTCAATTGGTCCTGACACTGTCGGTTTGCAAAGCAGTCTGATAATATATATTTACTTAAACAAAATATTTACATTCCATGCTTTAGTCACATAATTCATGAGAATTTATCCCGAATCCAAATGAAGAAAAACGCTCTGGGAAGGAAAGATTTCAAAATTGCAAAAATTGGAAAAGACATGCTTTGTAACAATGCCAGCATAATTACTAAGTTACAGCACCATGTAGGTAGCTACTTGATACAAAGACTACAGGCCACCCTGGAAAAAAAAAGGTATGCAGTCTTATATCGAAACCATATGAATTGTATAAAAAGTAAATTACATTTATCTTTGCATGAAAATGTTTACGTATGGACCAAAAATAAAAGGGCGCTTACCAAAATGAGATGTTTAGGTTAGAAAAGATTCTACATCTTCTGAGCTGATCTTCATCTATTCAAATTATTTTAGCTTCTATCATCTCAAAAAATAAAGACCCTGAAAAAAAATTTTTTTTGGAAGTCTTCCCATCAAACCAACTTTGTGCTGCCTCTGGAGAATTTGCTGGTGTGTGAATTGCCATGACTCATGAAAGGATTCATTTGGCCTTGAACACTAACTAGGAATCAAAGGTTTCCCTACAGAACACAGATCCATGGCTTTACTAATACATCCTGGAAATGAACCCAATAAAGCTGAGTCTCCTGTTGGGATCAGCGGTTTCTGGTCAGGAGGCTGACTCAGCCTTATATTCGCTGTCACTGTTGTACCCAAGGCCAGATGGTGAGAAAAGGACACTGAGCTCAGGACAGGGCCTGCAACCAGGCCCATATCCTCCATTCCAGAAAGAGGAAGAAAAGGCCAATATCTAGACCAAGATGGCGGGCTGGTGTGGCAGCCCCTGCCTGCAATCTGCACACTTGTGAGTTCTCCTTAATATCTTAGCTAACGGATGTGCTTAGCCCCTCGTGGTCCAGTGAATACAAACCAGCAAATGTGCTTAGATTCTCTAAGGCAGAGGTTCATTAAACTAAGGTCCATTTACAGACCTCGAGGCTCTGTGAAGATAGGTGGGGGGAAATGACATAGTTACTTTTATTAGCTCCTAATTGAAATTTAACATTTCCTCAATTAAGAATACTACTGAACCACAATAGCATTAGGAGTTCCTGGGGCTTTGTCACCAGTGGAAATCACCAAGATTTTCAGAATGTGCTATATCCCACAGAGCTGGCAATACCGTTTATGCCTGTCACTGCTTCACTGGGTCTGTCACAAGGGTTGTCACTCAATGCCCCAGTAAAGAGGCACACGGTCACGAACTGAATGTGTTCCTACCCTCCTATTACCCAGATTTATGGGTTGAAATCCTACCTTGCAATGTAGGTGTAGGGCCTCTGGGAGGTGTTCAAGTTTAGATGATCAAGAGGTGGGCCCATGGCGGAATGAGACCCCTGGGGAGAAGACAAGAGATACCAGAGACCCTTCTCCCTGCCACGTGAAGACACAGGGAGAAGGTATCCTCTGCATCCCTGGAAGAGGGTCCTGGACAGGAAAGGAGTCTGTGAGAAGTAATTGCTTACCTATCTGTTAGGCCACCTATCTGGGAGTTTGATAGAGCAAAATACTTACTAGTGATTTGACTAGACAAGGGTAATACAAAGTCACATGGTTTTAAAGAATTTGGCAACTTTACACATAATTGATTTCCTTTATGATCCTATGGATTCCTTTTTCTGCATTTGAAAGCATTATTTAAAAAATGAATCCCTAGAATCCCCAGAGGGTCCAGGGCCCAATGAAGATCACCAAGGAGACCCTGCGTCACCCACCCACACCCCACCCCCCCACATGGTCACGTCTCTACTTCACGTGAGCAGTCTCTCTCACCTCCTGGGGAGAAGGGCGGCAGAGAACGTGGGGAGATCAGGCTTGTGAGAGTGTTTGGCCTTTCCCCCATAGGTCAGGTCTTCACGGTCATAGACTTGTCTCTCTGACCCGGCCACCTGCTGAGAAATCAGTGCCCTGTGGGGAAGAGAATGCACACAAACAGAAGGATGCTCTCAAGGCAATGAAAACCGGAACATTGACACCCTTCCCAGGACAGGGAGGACCAGCCGGAAAGCCACCCTTTGTGGAGAAGGAACATGAAGTCTTGTATGGATTCACCGGGATGAGTTCATATGGGAATTAAAAGAAAAGAAAAAAATAAAAAAGATGCGCCCCATAGTCCACTCTTGCCGGCACCGCTCGCTTACTGGTGGTTTGAACTTGGGAAATCTGTGACCACTTTGAGCTTGGCTTTCCTCATCTGCCAGGGGTGAATACAACTTGAAGCCTTAGTTTAATCATATTCCCTGCGTCCCCCTGCCCCCTCCCTCTCACTCTGTCCTTCTTCCTTATTTGGAGAGCTGTCAATTTTGAGCTTTTTATTCTTAATGTTATTGGATGATAATCCACTTTCAAAAATAGGAATCCGGGCATCTTGAACAAATGAATTTCATTTTAAACATCTTACTGTTGATCTGAACTGCTCAGACTGAAACAATCTGCTTTGTGACAGGTTGACAGGTTGCTTTGCTTTGTTCTGGGTTTTGCTAGATCTGGAGACTGCGTTTCAGTCTGCGAGCTGTAGGTGGCAGTAGTGCACCATGGAGCTTGTGACTGAAGCGAACCCTAAGGACACAGTCAGTGTGGTTCCTGGGTGTCAAGCCTGCCCCGTGATCTGTGCACTAGCATTGTTTTCTCCCATGATTGGTCGTGTTGGAGGATTAGAGGAAGCCGCAGGCTCATGCATATACTGTGGACAGGAGGCAATGAAATGGGTCCTTTGTGATGGAATCTCTCCAAATCCACCCTCTATGTGTACTCTATATTCTCTCTGCATACAGATGTACTGTGAAGCTTGGGAGCCTAAGGGGAGAGTGCATTTGAGAGGCTGATTATTTCATTTCTCTGGCTTCATTTATAACAATTTATATATCAGTTTTCTCATCTATAAAATGAGGATAATTGTTCTAACTTCATAGGGTTCCTTTGGAGATTAAATTGGTTAATATATAGAAAGACAATGAATTGCCTTATATAGCCATCTCTGTATTAAAGGAAATACTGCTATTGTTGTAATACCCAAAGTCTTTGGCTTTTCATTTGAAGGAACAACGAGGAGTTGGGGGAATGTCTACCTAGGGGATAAGTGGGAAAGAATGCAGAGAACCAGATACACAAACACTCACACATATGGATGCAGACACACACACACACACACACACACACAAGCTCACATGGTCTTTCCAGAATAGATGTGTATGTGAATCCAGAAAAGTAATTGCCAAAAGTTGTTAGAACAGGGAAAACTCAAGGCCAGAGGATGTGTGCTAAGGTCTTAGCTTCTTTACCTTAGGGATGGTAAATAGTCAAATTGTTTGGCTGTTGTTTTTTGATTGCTTTTTTTATGGAGAAGAGGAGGGGGATCATGAGCTGATTATATGAGCAAATCTCACTTGAGATATCTGTGGGTGTGTGCAGTGTCATACTATGGCGAAGCCAGACGCATGTGGCCACAGTGGCCTTTCTTGGTGGGGCTGAGGCATGTCTTTGTCCCATGATGTGGTCCTGTCATGAATGGAGCTGAGCTCTGGGCAATCAGAGAAGAGTTGCTTCTCCTGTGATCCTTGCTGTGTGGTCACTTATTGCTCTGAGGTCATGTGTCAATTTCTGTGTCTTTTGAGACAATCAAATATGTGGAAATTCAAACTTAAAACTCAAATGGGAGTAGCAAAGTCTTCAAACAGGAAAAAATTTCTACACTTCACAAAATCCTTCCCCACTGGTGACTTGAATCACCGATGGGGAGTATGATTACAATCCCATACCATCTCTCAGGACTGTGTTTTGGGCTCATCATTTCTGAAGATCTTTTCTTTGAAGTCATTCATTAGAAAGAAAAAAAAAAGCGTGGCTTTCCATGAAGATTAGTCAGGTGACATAGTCCACATATACACTGTCTTGGCAGCAAATGTTGGTGCTGCTGGTGAATTGCTGATGGGAGAGAGAAGTTTCTGGATGTCCTTCGACTCTCTCCCTCCCTTTCCTCCCATTACTATTATTATTACTATTACTATTATGCAAAGGATCCTACCCCAGTGTCCAGGGAAAGATATTTAACATGTATCCTCCAGCAGATGTGGCCCTGCTACAATAGCAATTGTGAGGTTGCATAAGGAACAGAAAGATGAAGGCCTGTCACTCAGGATGCTCCAGCGCCACGCTCCCCGGGGATGGTACCCAAGGTAGACACCACAGCTCAAACTGCTTCCCATGCAAAAACACAACCTGTGACATTGTTTTTTATCACTCCCCAAGGCCATTTTTAATTAAATCAATGACCAAATTCACAAGTACAAGTGCTCCTTGTCTTGGGATGGGGTCGTGTCCTATGAACTCATGGCAAATTGAAAATGTTCTAAGTTCGAAGTGCATCAGCTACACCTTCTCTGTGGAGCATCCCAGCCCAGCAGCCGCACCCTGTGGAGCATGGGTTTTTTCCTGGTGATCACCAGGCTGCCTGGGAGCTGCGGCCACAGCCACGGCCCAGTGTCTCGAGAGAAGATGGGATCACATCTTGCCGGACTGGGAAAAGATCCAAATTCAAAATTCCAAGGATGGTTTCCACTGAATATGCATCCTTTTAACATCAACATAAGTTGAAAAATCATCATCTGAGTCACTGGAAGGCCGGGGGGCTGCCTGTATTCTCCATCATAATCTTTTATTTGTGGCAAGAGCTTTGGACTGTGATATTAGCCAATGAGTTAAAACCTTTGCCTTCCAAGACAATCGTGGAAACTACAGAGGGAAAAGCATCGGTGACAAACTAGCCAGAATAAATGAACTCTTTCAAGACTCTAAAATCTAACCCGTTTTCCAGAAGGTGTTCTGAAAATCCCCAGCCTGCCTTTAGAGGCTCATCAATTAAAGAATATGGAGCCAGGTGTGCTGTGGTCCCAGCTACTTGGGAGGCTGAGGCAGGAGGATCCCTCGAGCCCAGGAGTTCAAGGCTAGCCTGGGCAACATAGCAAGACCATCTCAAAATAAATAGAGAGGATGTCTATTCCAATGCTGCAGTATAACTAGTTAGCTGGGAATGGTTTTTAAAAATTATTTCTAAATAATATAGCCACAAAACTATGCTTTCTGCTTATATTGTATTCCTCCTAGTTCTGACCACATGTTGGTCAGAGTATGCAATTAAATGCTTGTTAACCTGATTTGCTAAAAGTCTAGAAGTCTTTGGCACGAGAGGACGTTATATTAGAAAGAGCCCTGGGCAGAGACTTTAAAAAGATCAAAGCCTCATCCAGGGCCTACGAGCCTATAACATCATGGAATAAAGCCCTGTATCTTTCTAAACCTCAGATATCCCAAATGAAAATATATATATATATAATGCTGACATTTTCCTCCTTCCTGACTTCAAGAGAGACACAAAACAATACCAACGCATAGCAGCATGGTAGCATCTTTTCTTTGTATGACAGTTTATGATTGACAAAGTTCTTATAGGACGTACAACGTCTGAGCCTCATAACTGCCCTATAAAGGAAAGGCAGTATGTTGTCAGATTTTCGTCCCTGCAACCAAAATGCCTGTCAAGAACAACTTAGAGCAGGAAAAGTTGATTCTGGCTCACGGTTTCGGGGGATCAGTCGTGGGCAGCCAACTCCATCTCTCTGACCCGAGCTGAGTGAGAACATCGTGGTGGAGGGAAGCTAAAGCCTCACCGCAGCCCAGAAGCAGAGAGAGAAAGTGCGTGGCCAGGGACAAAAGGCACAGCCCAGGGACCTGCTTCCTGCAGCTACACCCCACATACCCACAGCTGTCCCCCAGGCCAATATAATAATATTTCAAATTATTATTTAAAGTAATAATTAATTTCAAATTATTAATCCACCAAATGGATCAATGCACTGATTAGGTCACAGCTGTTGTGATGTAATCAAATCACCTCTGAAGACTCTTGCAACGTCTCACAGGGGAGCTCTTGGAGGACCCTTCCTATCTAAACCATAACATGATATATTCATGATTCTCCATGTGGACAGCTGAGCATTCTCCAAATCTTCAAATTCTGGTTCCGTTTTTAACAGTTCTTCTTCAGCTTAGCTCTGTGTGCTCACATCTTATTAGACATGGTGAAGAGACATCAGGGCACAATCTTAACACTTGGAAATCTCCTGAGCTAAATATTCAAGTTCATCACTTTTGAGTATTCCCTTTCACAAAATACTAGCACATCATTAAGCCACGTTCTTTATACAGCAAGGGTTTACTTTCTTCTAGTGCCTAGTAATATACTCCTCACTTCCACCTGAGGCCTCACCAGAAACACCTGAGATGCCCATATTTCTAACAATAGCTCTTCAAGGCAATTTAGGTTTTGTTTTTGTTTGGGTACCAAGGATTGAACTCAGGGGCTCTTGACTGCTAAGCCACATCCCCAGCCTTATTTTGTATTTCACTTAGAAATGGGATCTCACTGCGTTGCTTAGGGCCTGGCTTTTACTGAGGCTGGCTTTGAACTTGCAATCCTCCTGCCTCAGCCTCCCGAACTGCTAGGATTACAGGTGTGCACCACCACGCCCAGCTAAATCTAGGTTTTTCTACCATGTGCTTCAAAAGCCTTCTAGCCTCTATCGTCACCCAGATCCATGCCACTTCCACATTTTAGGGTTTTTTGTTGTTTATTTGTTTGTTTGTTTTTAATAGCAGCACCCCACTCTCAGCACCAAAATCTGCCTAGTGTGCTTGGGCTACCCCAACAAAGTGCCATGGGCCAGGTGGCTCACACAACAGAAATGTGTCTCCTTCCAGGTTTGGGTCTGGAAGTCCAAGACCAGGGTGCTGACGGGGGTGGGATCATTCTCAGGCACCCTCGCTGTGTACCTGACTGTCTTTTTCTGACATCTTCATGCATTCTGCCTCCATGAACGTATGTGTCTGTGTCTTCTTGAGGGACACTGGTCCTATTAGACGAAGGCTCGCCATCAAGCCTCCTTTTAACATGATCACCTCTTTAAAGACCTTGTGTCTGAATCCAGTCACATTCTGAGGTACTGAGGGGTAGGATGTCAACACAGGAATCGGGAGTGGCCAGGGGACATGATTCAGACCATAATGGGCAGTACACTCCCAGGCGAGGATCAAGCCCGCCATGAGAACACTGGCCATCCTTAGAAACCTGAAGTCTCACAGCTAGGATGCTCAAGACCCAGATGCCCTGAGTTCCCTCGATCAGTCTATTAAAGGGGCAAATATGTTTTGGAAGTGTGTGATCCACTCTCCATTCAGACCTATGAATGGTTTGGGGGAAATAAGACAAATATATAAGTTGTGGCCACGGGGAAAACAGGCGATTTTAACGGGACTACGACAAACTTGACAGATCAAGACACGCAGCATGCCTAGCTTAGTCTGTTTGCACGGCTATAACAAAACACCTGACACAGAGTAATTTGTAAGGACAATGGCTTACGTCTTACAGTTCTGGAGGTGGGAAAGCCCAAGTTTGAGATGCTGGTGTGCAATGTCTGGTGAGGGCCTTCCCGCTGCATCCTCACACAGCAGGAGAGAAAGGGCAAATGGAATCAACCCTGTGTTCTTGCATGGAAGAATGGAAGAGAAAATAGCACCCGGCACTTCCCTTGACCACTCTTATGAGACCACTAATCTATTCAAGAGGGGGGATCCTTATGCCCCAATTACCTCCTCAAGGGTTCACCTCTTAATACCATCGCATTGGTCATTAAGCTTCAACCTATAAAGTTTGAAGGCCACATTTAGACCAGAGCCATGGCCAACATCTTCTGTAAATTATTTGAAACTCTAAGTTCATGACAATGCCATTATTTTAAGACTTACCTATTTTTATTGTGCTTTTAGAATTAACGTCATCTTCCTCAGATTTAGAAGCCTGAAAGGAAGGCCATTGTATTTTCATCTCCATCCTTGGAATGGTATAAATCACTCCAAACAAAATTTAAACTAAACCACCCTATTCGGTAACTATAAGAACAAGCCCCTCGAACTGAACAGAAAACAGCTCAGAACTCATCAGACCAACAAAATTAGGGATCAGAGCTGTACTTCGGCCGTGCATCCATCCTAGTGCCGACCTGGGCATCTCTTAGCTCTAACGAGCTGCTTCAGTGCCAAGGTCAATGAAAGCTTTGTCTCTGACTTAGAGCAAATAATCTCCTAGTCATGCTGGGTTTCTGCTGCATAAACTGGGAATTAATGATCTCAGAGGCTTAGAATCACATTCGAAATAACATTTTTAAGTAAATATGCATTTATTAAAGATGGGGGGAAACATTTTTCAAGTTTTGATCTTTGTGAGACTGCTCTTGGGTTTTAAAAGTTGTTTTACACCTAATACCATAAATGTATATTTATGTTTGAAAAATATCATGTAATAGATTAAAGCATCACCATTGGCCAAACACAAAAGGGACATGTAATTCTCTGTTAGTTATACTATGTCCTTAAGATCACTGGGTGTTCCAAAAAAGGAAGGAGAAGACAGAGGCAATAGATGTAATGCTAAGTCAAGGTCTTTCTGTAACGAGGACTTGACAACAGTTAAGGACAAGTTTGGGGCACAGCTAAGCCCAACCAACCTCTAAAATGTCACTTACCTGGTAAGTCTACAAAAAGAAGGGACTGGAATAATTTCTCAACAAGGTCTCTTTGGTTCCAAAAATCAGGGGCCCATGCAAAAATGTTTTTGTGTGTGGGCATGTGGTGCCACGGTTTAAATGTGCCCCACCAAAACCATGTGTATGAATTAGAAGCAATCCCCCAATCCCCAATCCCCAGTAGGAGGTGTGGCCTCAGGGAAGGTGTTTAGGTCATAAGGGCTCCACCCTCAAGAAGGGACTAGTGCCGATCATAAAGTGGGCTTGAGTTTGAGGGCCCCATCTTCTCCCTCTCCCTTTCTCTCCTCCAATCCCTTGCCCTCCTGCCTTCCACCATGGGATGATGCAGCAGATGCAAGGCCCCTGCACCTTGGACCTCCCAGTCTCCAGAAATGTAAGAACATCTTTCTTTATCACGCAGTCCATGGTATTCTGTTTTAGCCACACAAAAGGGACTCACACGAGTGGAGCCGGATTAAAGCCACAAGATTCTTCTCCCGAGGAGGCTTGAGGATGTGAGGTCCACAAGGACAAGGGAGCTCGCAGTTGCCAGGCAGCCCCAGGTAATACAGCACGATCTGATGACCACCCTGTTTCTCCCTGAGCTTGTCTTTGGTTCTGTGATCATCAATTTAAAGTGACACTTTCATGCGTGCGCCAAATAATAGAAAAAATTAGATTTAAAAAAATGCAACCAGCTGCCTTTTCAACCTTCCTGGCAAGTCATGATCAGAAGTGCCCTTTGGCAAGAAGCTTCTGTGCCAGACGCCTCCTGGCAGGGCTCCAAAGGAAGACGGGCACGAGATTGGCAGGTACTGCTGCTGAGGCTGAGCCCTGCCGGCGCCCCATGCTGTGGGTGGTCAGCCTTCTGAGAGGCGCGGCAGCCCATTAGTCCTCAGAGAGTGGGTCCTTCCTGTGGGGCCAGCTACTTCCCCTCCAGCAACTGTTTCCCACACGGCAGCCATCACCCCATTAGGGAAGGGTTCCCACTCCCCATTGCTTGTCCCTCTCTCCACCACTTTTTTTTTGTTTGAAACCATCTCTGACTTCATGGGTTGCATACAAAGAGCGTGACTATCTGGAGGTAGCTTACCAATATGGCGTCCATCACCTTTAAGTAGTGAAGCTTGGACGTCCTACCAACAAGAGGGCTCTTCTACACAAGCAGAGCTCGACCATCAGGATGGGAAATGAACACTGATTCCTCGTTGCCCTGTCATCTTCAGACCCCCTTCAAGTTTCACTAGTTGTCCCAACGGCACCCTTTACAGCCAAAGGACCCAACAGAGAATCCTGCCTGGCAGTTTCTCATTGCGAGTCTCTGGTTCCTCCAACATGACCCAGTTCCTTCGTCTTCCAGTGGCTCTCATGACCTCAGCTCTGTGGCAGAGGGCAGAGCACTGCTTTTGCTGAATGCAAAACTTGGTACCACAATTTGGAACTGTGGATGTTCCGTCATGGTCAGATTCAGGTTAGGCCACCTTGGCCAGAATATCTCATAACGGGTGCCGCGTCCAGGTCCAGCTACGTTTCAGGAAGCGCTCGTTGCAAATGAAAATGCAGATCTGTGTTAAAAAAAACAAAGTGAGAATTCCAAGAAGGCGACAGCAGGGCTCGAAACCAACGGTGGGGCTTCTAAGCATGAGGCCCTGTGGGACCGCAAATGTCACATGCTGGTCCATCTGTGATCTCAACGCTGCATCTCATCAGATGGCAGTGATTCTGCTTTGTGCGTTAGTGAGGGTGTTAACTTGGATCACTCCATTTAGGTGGATCTGCCAGGCCTGCCCCCCGTAATCTTTCTCCTGTGCAGTTACTTAAATATTGGTAGATATTTTGCATTTACTTATTTACATCAGTGCAAACTCCTGGTTTCTGAGTCTATTCAGTGGTCTATACTCACACTATCTGTTGCATATTTTTAAATACATTTAGAGTCCACTTGGTCTTCTTGGGTACAGTTGGTTCCATGTGTTTTAACACATGTGTGGACAAATGTGCCCACCATCATGGTAAGGATCCAGCACTCCCTCAGCGTCCCCAAATTCCCTCATCTTCTCCCTTTGTCATCAAATCTTCCCCTCCCCCAGCCTCTGGCCACCACTGAAGCTCTGTCCCCATAGTTTCTTTTCCTAGAATGTCACATGCGAGGAATCACAGTGCACATAACATTTTGAGGGTTTCCTTCCGTGTCATCCCTGTGTGACACCCTTATGTCATTTCCTGAATAGGTGTCCATTACTTGAATGAACAGATTCATTTATCCCATCACCGATGTTTGACATTGGAGTTTCTGTACTCAAACTAACGAGGCTTGCCATCTCCAAACAGACTGGGCCCTTGCTGCTAGAAAACACGGGACCTGAGAGTCTCCAGTTCTGACAGCTTCCTGGTGATGCTGATGCCGCTGGTTCGGGGACCAAGCTTGGAGGAGCAAGGCTGCAGACAGGTCACTGGGACGGTGGAACAAGGACCTGGTTTGCAAAGGAGGACGTCGGGGCAAGGCAGGTCGGAGCTAATGAGGGCTTGAACCAAACCAGGGAGCCCGGGGCAGACGGAGATGGAGGGGAAGGGAGGTAAGGAGAGACCAGCAACAGCTGGAGGGGTCCAGACGCGGTTCCCCAGGACTTGAGAAAGGACCAGGAGCGGGCCATGAAGGATGCAGGGAAACGAAGAGTTCCCTTCTTGGCATTCCTTGTGGAGGAGACATCAGGTAGAACTGTCCAGGAGGAAGTTGGCCCGAATATCTGGAGCTCAGGGGAGACACTTGGGCTAAAGCCAACGGGATGTGGGCTGTGGTCACTCCAGGGATGGAGTGAGAGGGAAGAACAGAGGTGGGGGACAGTCCTCCTAGTGCCAGTTCCTCCGTCCATCTGCTCTCCAGCCTCAGTGAAGAGCCTCCACCCACTTCCCCCTGGAGCCGCCTCCTTCTTTTGAGTAGTACATTCGAAAGCAGCTGAGCCTTTTCTACATCATATGATTTTAAGTTAAAAAAAAAAAAAACTGAATTATGTTTAGTACTAACCCAATTTTGCAACCATATTGACCTTGTGATCTTGGTGGCCTCCAGCAAACTGCTCATGCTCCTGTGTGGCTTTTTTTCTGAGCCCAGGTAATGCGAATTTGCATTCAAAAGTAGTATTACCACTCACTGAGTAAGCTAAAGGAAATGGTGACTGGAATATGCATTCACTAACAGTATCCGAATTCACAAAATCCAGGATTCTAATCCAAATGTCATCATTAAAAGAAAAGAAAAAGAAAGAAAAAAAAGAAGAGAGACAACCACAGTAACAAGGCCCCCAGGCTCGGATCGGCTTCTTCAGGGAAGGGCCTGCACAGCCATCGGCTCTGTCTGTCCCAGTCCTGCATTTCCAGAGCCAGCAGAATGCAAAAGTCATCGTTTTATTTCCCATTCAGACAATAATTCTAAGGAACATTTGTCAAGACCCTATGATTTAGGGTACACTTTCTACATTATTTAATTTTTAAGTCACAAAAAGCATTACATTAAGTAAGATTCCAATTTTGCCACCGTGTGTTACGTAGGCCCTAAAACGTCGGGAAGACTTGGTGCCTACCTTTGAAACCAAGATTTTTAATTGCTTTTCTTCTCATTTTACTTCTCTGTTTCATGATTGTCTTCTACCATAATGATGCTTTGCTTTTTTTCTCTTTTCAGTAAGAAAAAAGTCTATGAAGGGTTTTAAATGGTCGGAAATTCACACTGCTCAGATTCCAGGTGGGTACCAGGTGGGTACCAGGTAGCTCCTTGCTGAGCGAGTGAGAATGAATGAAGGACAAGGGACACCATGAGTATGTCCCTGCTCATCTGCTGAGTGGCCGCTTTTCCTATGTGCAAAGCTGTGGCTTCAGTGCCGCCCTGGGCTGCCTCCCTGAGCCCAGGACAGATCGAGCACAGAATGCCATCTTGGAGAGGAGCCTGCCTGTTGGCTTTTGTGACTCCAAGCAAGAGTGCCAAGGCCCTGGGGCTAATTGCAGGGATAAAGGTGAGTGTCTCGCAGTGTAAACAACCTGAAGCAGCTGGTGAGATAAGTCCCCAAAGCCCATATCCCTCTTAGCTAATTAGCAGGCGCTCACCTGCGATGACACCATAGTCAGGAACCTACTGGTATTTTAAAATTAGTGTTGTTATGGGTTATTCTTCCAAATTAAACAAGGTAGGATCAAATTGTAGGACCTAGTTTCAAAATTCAAGCTGTACCTGTAGAGAATAGGCAGAAAAATCAAGACAGTCATGGAGAGAAACGAGACTAGTTACACCAAGTACAATATTTACCAGTTCAACACTTAGTTACACGGGCGATCTTGTGAGAAAAACAAGAGCATGCTTTGATTCTAGCAAACAGATATTCTCCCATATGTCTTCATTCATGCAACATACATGTACTGATCAGCTGTTTCTATGTCTTATTTTAGTAGTCAAGTGTCACAACATGTTATGAGAAGAGAAGCATCTTTCACACCTAAATGGAGTGATGTTTGGTGGTGGGTGTGTTGAAGCTGATTTGTACCAGCTCACGAGGACTGGCTGTTACATTTCCAAGACTTTGCAAGCCGATTATCACATGCAGTCATTATTTTAAAATTCATGATTAAATTATATTAAAATAGAGTTATACTCAATACATCTCTTTCTGATTATTTTATTATAGATTTCTATTATCTGTGCTCTTGAGATGACTTTGTTCTGTTGTGCCTGTATGTGGAAATGTCACATAGCCACCTGGTACTGCACTTCTTTCCCCATCAATGTGGTCATCATGTTGACGCCATGGGATCGTCATGGTAAGAACATTTACACCACAGAAATCGGCAAGCACTGCACACCGGGCCGCGGCGGATTTGTCGTTGTTTCTGTTGTTGTTGATGCCCATCTAGACTTAAGAAGGTGGTGGAGAAAATGCTAATGGTGCAGACTAAACCTAAAAGTACACAATAAAATTGTATTGGTAGCTGGCAGATTAGGGACTGCGCCATAATTGAGGAGCTTTTCTTTCAGGATCAAAAGCCATGATCTAACTCAGCCACAAAATCAGTCATTGATGAATAAATGAAATGCCCACATATCATTCCCTTTTTTCCCTTTTGTTTGGTCAAAGCCAAAACATCCACCGATGCTCAGGCTGGAATTCCATGCAGTTGTTAATGCTTTCAGGGCCTGCTGAACTGGAGAGTGAGCAAACATTTGTTTACAGTCCGATTTCATCAAATGATGGTTGAATCAACCAAGATTGATGAGGGATACAAGAGTTCCACAGAAATCAACAAAGCATTCTGGAAGAACAATTGGCCAAGCCAAGCACAGTGGCTCATGCCTATAATCCCAGTGGCTTGGGAGGCTGAGGCAGGAGGATCACAAGTTCAAAAGTTTCAGCAACTTAGCAAGGCCCTGAGCAACTTAGCAAGACCCTTGTCTCTAAATAAAAAAAATTTAAAAGGGCTGGGGATGTGGCTTAGTGGTTAAACACCCTGGAGTTCAATACCTAGGTACCAAAAAAATAAAGAATAAAAAGAAATAAGAATCAAGTGGCAATATGGAATTTGTAATAAAGAGTATTGCCAACTTTATATTTTTTGTAAATTATGAGGTACACAACCTTTATATCAGTAAAATTTATAATAAACTTATGTGTGTAGATATTTGCATATATTTTTCCATATATCATAGCACTGCTTTGTGAGGGGTTCATTAAAAGCAAAGTCCACCAACCACTCCCTCTTTAGCTATCTATTAACCACCTAAATGAAAATGACTTACCTCAGGATATACCTGAAATTTCTGTAATTTTTTATTTATTTTTTTGTACCAGAGATTGAACCCAGGGCCACTGAGCCACATCCCCAGTTTTTGTTTTGTTTTGCTTTGTTTTGGGACAAAGTCTCACTCAATGGCTTAGGGCCTGGCTAAATTGCTGAGGCTGGCCTCCAATCTGTGATCCTCCTGCCTCAGCCTTCCAAGTCACTGCATTTCTGTAATTTTTCAAAGAACTAGACAATAGTCATAGATGCTACCGGCTGTGTTAAGGCAGGCTGTCCACTGGCTTAATTCAGTCATTAGCAAGACTCCCATAACAGTCAGGGATAAAAGGAAATACTGTCTTTTCCTCAGGTGGCTTCTTCCCCCCCCCCCACCTCCTTCACTCACATAAACCATTGATCTGGAGTCTTCCCTGGTTCAAGCCCTGCTGAAGCCTCTCATGACTACATACCTCGTGACAGCACTTGCTCTTTGGTGTTGAGGCTGTTGCAAATGGAAGTAGCAGGTTTACCTGGGCGATGCCGCGGAAAGTGCCAGAAAACTGTGTTCTCAGTTTGGTGGTTGAGGGACAGGGTGGGAAAGCTCATTGACCGGGAGACTCGGCTGTTGCCTCTGATGGTGATAGGATCCCACCAAGTGAGGAGAGCTGGCCTCCCCCTAAGGAGTGAGAGGCACACAGCAGGAACCTGGTTGGTTTGCTGCTTCCCCAGAGCCTAGCACAGTGCCAGCTCATAGTGGGCCTTCAGTCCATGTCCACCAAGCAGATGGCATGGTAATAAACACAAAGTCCACCCGTCAGAGCTGGTGTGAGGACCAAATCGGTTTGAATGCCTGTGCGGCGTTTTGCAAACTCGCAGGTTTTTAAATCACTATTTTCTGAGTTACGCCCTTTGAGCAACTTCTACTTGGATACCCTTGCCTGGATCCCTCCTTTGAGTCCTCCTTTCTAGTCAGAAGCATCTCTGCAAATGTGCCGCGTTGCTCCCGCAGCGGCTCCAGCAGACCTGGGGCACAGAAACCCTGCCCTGGGTGCAGAGAGCTGACTGGCTCGTCTGCCTTTCCCAGCCTGGGCTCCAGCGGGAACCCCATCCCCTCACCTCCTCACCAGGGCAGGGACGGGGTGCGCTCCAAGCCCAGCTCCTCCGCGAAGCATCTTCCAGGTGTCATGGAACAAGACGCAGCCGGGTGGCTGCCAGACAGAGGAAAGGTGGCTTTAATTAAGTCCCTGCGTCAACTGCTCGTGGCCACAGAGATGTCGGCCAGATGACGGCCCATAACAGGCAGAGCCCAGAATCAATCCTCATGGAGCTCCGGGCCTTGGCAAGCGTACGCTGGGCTCCCAGGTGACAGCCTCTCTCTGATTCCTCCAGTGCAGCAAGTAAAAGGTGTGCGGGCCCCAGTGAAGGGAGGTCCCCGGTCCACAGCTCAGATCTGCACCACCACGAGCGCCAGGGTGGGGAGCCCCCGGGTCCCCGGCGCAGGTGCCAGGGGAAGGACGCTAACTGAGCGGGAAATGGGGACATCTCTCCAATTGTGTGGCAGAGCTCTTGGCCGGCCGCCAGGCACAGCGACCTCAGGGACCTGGTGGCTGTTGTGCTTTGGCAGAATGAAGTGGTTCGCTTCGGCCATTTGTTTATTCTTGAGTAGTCCTGTGGGGTGACCACCCAGGTCACATGGTCTAACTCCCTTCCCCCCCAAAACCCAGGGGTGGGGGACTGAGGGAGAAGAGGACACCTCCCAGTCTTTGCAGACGTTCACCCACCTCCGGGCGTATAATCAGACAAGCTGTGGTTTATGGCGAACAAGGAAGGCCACGCTCCCCCGAGGACACGGGAGCGCCCAGGGTCCTGCTCAGGAGCAGACTGAGTCCCGTCCACAGGGGCAGCTGTGAATGGAAGGGGCAGGGGGCCGTTGACCCACGCGCTTCTTGACACATTTGGTAGGAAGTGATCATCCCTCCTGATGGCAGCAGGGAGACCCACGCATTTGAAGTGTCCCCAGGAGAGCCACCTCAAGCCCGCCTCGGGGGCCGTCAAGAGTGTCCCTACCCCCCTACACACCATGGCCTTGCAGCCAGCCCCGCAGTCCAGCCTGATGCTGGCCGGCGGGACAGGGAGGACGAAGGGCTGTCTCCGTGGCTGAATCAGCCGGCACGGGAAACAGAGCAGGTACCACGTCTTCCTTCTCCCTGATGCAGCATGGCAGGCCCAGCCCAGCCTCACCCAGGACCAAGGGGAGGCCCCAGTCCAGCAGTCCACAGTGGACTTCCTAGGATGCCTGTGAGAAGCTGGTCCCTCCCCTACACCCGCCCCTTCAAATCTAGAGGCATTGGGAGAAGGCGGGAAAGTGCAAGGGGAGAGCTCAGCGCTCACCGACCTGTGTCAGCCTAACAAACTCCTACGCATCCCTCAAAGCTCAGCTCAGGATATCTGTTTGCCCCTCCAGCCCAGCCTCCCTCCCAGATTCCTGGCCTCTTTCTCAGAGTTCCTAGCACGGCCATGGTCTTCTCAGCCCGTGAAACAAAATTGTTACCATGGTTACCTGAGTTTTACTAATTTGATAACCCGTTGACCCAAGACCCAAGTCCACCTGCAAATTACCCCCTAGTTGTTCCTGGAAGTCCCCAAGGGCTCCCGTAAAGGTGCCCAGCAGCTTCGCTCTTGTCTTCACCTGGCGTGGGACAGCCTGAGTCTCCTGAGGAGGTCCCCCCCCTGCCCCGTAGCTGGTGCCCCTCCTAGAACTCAGCCCCTCCTGGGTCCTTCTGCTGTTATATGGCAATGAAAGGCCACTGTGGGGGCACCGTGAGTCCTACTGAGCCTCCTCCACCTCCCCTCCTCTGGTCCAGGGAGAAGAGGTGTCTCTAGAGAAGGGTGGGGGAGCTAGATTAGGGATCTGGACCGTGAGCTCCTGGAGAGCAGGACCACAGACTGTTCAACTTTGTGTTCCCACCCAGTTCTGCCCTCCACAGATAAGCTTGGCAGGAGCTGGTTTTCAATGAGCACTTACTATAAATGAATGGCTGCAGGTTAGACTTGGGTAATAAGATTCCTCACACCCACCCGCCTCGTCCAACTTCCTAAATTAAATTTGTTTGCATTAAAGGCCGAGATGGAGAGCATTTAATCTTTGACTCCTTTCCCTAGTCCCTCATATCAGTGGTCAAACCTCCGCCAAGACCAACACAGCATTCAGGAAGGTTCGGAACAGAAACCAGGACTGGGGTGCAGCGGGGGATGGCCTGAGCAGGCTGGCCCTCTCCTACCTCTGCAGCTGGGCTCTACACATATTTTTCCACTTGACAATTCTCCTAAAAGAAGCTGGCCCACTTTTCAGTTTCCTCTCTAGGCCCCGAAGACTGGGAAAGACATGCGCAGAAAGCGTTATTACAAGCTCAACCTCGATACATCTTTCTCCACACTGTGATCACGCACCTCCGGTGATGCCCGGAACGCTTCACGACCACTCCAGACAAGCCTGAGATTTTTATCAAGACAGAATTCTTGCCCTCTATCTTCTACCAGTTTGTAGGCTCTTTGGAAATAATGCACTCAGTCCAACCTTCCTCAAATATCGAAGCCAAGGATGAATGATTCCCTAGGGTTAGTCTCCTCCAGGTCTTAAAGCACTAGCGTCACCAGTGTTTTCTATAATCATAGTCCTTTTTGGCCCAATTCTTCAAAATCATGAACCCCATATGCTTTAAATCTCTCATGACAGTACCCTGTTCTCAGATAAGCTTGACACTCATTTGTTCATTCAACAAATATTTATAGACCACCTACTATGTGCCAGCCATTCTTCTAGGTCCCAGAGATATGGCAGTGAACCAAACTAAGTCCAGAATCTCCTGAAGCCTATCTTCTGCATTAGCCAGCTGATCATCACTGTGACAAAATACCAGAGATCATCAACTTAAAGAAGAAAAAAAATTATTTTGGCTCATGGTTTCAGAGGTTTCAGACTATGTTTAATTGGATCCAGTTTGGGGGCCTGTGTTGAGGCAGAACCTCATGACAGGGAGTGTGTAGTGGGAAAAGCTGCTCACTTCATGGTGGCCAGGAAGCAGAGAGAGAGAGAAGGGAGCCAGGGCCCCCATATTCCCTTAGAGGGCACGCCCCCAATGACCTGACTTCCTTCCACTGGGCCCCACCTCCTAAGGGCTCCACCCCTTCCCAATAGTGCCACAGTCCAGGGACCAAGTCTTTGATACATGGGCCTCTTTGGGGGACTTTCAAGAACCAAGCTATGGCATCTTCAAGTCAGGGTGACAGAAAAAATACAGACAGATGAGATACGTCGTGAAGAGAGAAATTAGGCAAGGTACAATGGTGACGTAAGGCGTGGAAGAAGGATTCAATAAAAATGGGTTACTATGAAGTCCTAATAAGCCTTTGTTTTGGCCAGGTGAACAGGTGAGTGCTTGTGAAGTCCCCGACCCTATTCTTCACTGTTCCCTCCTTGGAGATGCTACTTTGGAGAGTACGATCCACATTTAGGCCACTAGAGGGCAGCCGAGAGCAAGACCTATGTGGGCCCCTTAAGTACCCTGGCCCCAGTGAGTCCCTCCATAGGCCCCAACGAAAACCTTCCAGGTTTTTATTCTTAAATTGTCACCAGCCCATAAGAAAAACATGAGAATACCATGTTGAGGCAAAGGTTTGTATGCTGATAATTTTCTCTCTATTCGTCTGCAGAACCAGTAGGGTGGCGGAAGAGGAGGCAGAATTCAGTCTGGGAAGAGTTATTTTTTCTCCAGGACTCGTCCATGAGGCTGGATCAATGAGTTCTCCGCACATAAGTAAGAATTTAGCTACTTCTCACAGGCCTAAGCCAGTTTACTGGGCATGTGTGCAATGCCATCCCTTCGTACTGAATTAACAGCCATTGATTCATGCAGCCGTTCTTTGGTGACATCATAATAGATGCCCAGAGAAAGAAGCCTAGCCAAAAAAAAAAAAAAAAAAAATGGTTGAATGCTCAGGAGCAAGAAGAAAATGATGTTTGGGTTTTTGTTGTTGTTGATTTTTACTACCCCCAACCTACAGCAGAGGCCTGCATTAGTCAGCTTTGCAATACTGAAACAAACACCTGCGATAAAGCAACTTAAACAGAAGAAAGGTTTATTTGGGCCCAGGGTTTTGGAGGTTTCTGCCTATGGTTGGTTGCCCCATTGCTCCCTGGGTCTGGGATGAGGCAGTACATTGTGGTAGGACGGAGAAAGCTGCTCACTTCATGGAGACTGGGAGCCAAAGAGGGAGGAAGAGGAGGGCCTGGGGTCCCAATAGCCCCTTCAAGGGCACGTCCCTTGACCTGAAACCTCCCACCAGGCCCTGCCTCTGAACGTCTCCACCGTGTCCTGATAGCACCAAGCTGAGGGGTAAGCCTCTGACCCGTGGGCCATCGGGGAACATTTAGGATCCAAACTGTAGCAGCCCTTTTGGGTAAGATGCTTAACAATTCAGACGAGACATCTAGTTGTATCGGATTCAGTTGGAATTAACAAAGCTTCAGTAAAACTCAGGACCCACAGAATAAATCCCTACTTTGCCCAAGCATGTCACATGCCGCGTGTCTCCCTGATGTCTACCATACATGGGGAACGCTCAAAATGTGACAGGGTCCACTTTATGCTGTGAATGTGGCCCTTGCTGCTCTGCCACCGAGACTTGTTTTTTTAAATGGACATGTTTCTTCCTCTCTCTCAGGTCCTCCCTAATCTCTGCCTTCCCTAATCTCAGGGGAAACTGGGTTGTTACCCCATTTTAGGGGAGGATTATCTGCCACACACACACACACACACACACACACACACACACACACACACACGCATGAAGTAATCCAGACTAGGGAGATGGCACCTGAAGATCTCAGAAATGGTTCTCTCCCAAGTTAACAAGTGAATTACACTCCAACAGAGAACACGTGGGCTGTAGCCTTAGGATCACCTCTTTAAAAGCCCCTTGTTGTGCTGATGACAGGAGTCTCCTGTGTTTCTCCTTTGCTAGCAAAGCAATAAGCCTTCTTTTTCCTTTTTCTCAAAACTATGTCCTCTTATTGGATTGGCATTGGGGACAAGGAGCAAGCTTTTGGCAACAAATTCATTAAGTATTTTCTTCCTACCAAGGAGGTGGGTGGGCAGGTGACAGCCACCCTCTTCACTGGCTTGCCCTTTCCCTGGGCACCCTGGATTCACGGCTCAGTGGGTGGCATCCCCCACCACGCCCCAGAGTCCTCAGTGTTGCTGGCTTTACCTGTTCAAAGGCTCTGAGGAGAAAAACCTGCGCCCACCACTCAGGACAAGGATGATTTCAAGAATTGCTACCTTTTACTGAGTACCTCCTATTGTCAGCGGCCAGATTTCAACAATCAGTTTAAAGATCTTAATTGGCTCTATGCTTAATTCCAGAGAGAGCCAGAGGGTTCCAATGGGCTAAGCAGAGGAGGCCGGTTTTATAAGCCTTCTCTAAGGGCTGTACAAAGCCGAATCCAAGAACAAAAAACCAGTCATTTCAAAGTGACTTTCTTTGTAAGGTGGGGACAAGGAGACTGAACAATTCAAAAATAACTGATTGATTAACATCAGGTCACTTCAGGTCACTCCTTTTGTGTAAGGATTAAAACCAGGAGAACTTCATTAGCATGCTGATTGGAACTGGCCTGCTTGGGACTGTGGCTGTTCTCTCTCTCCCTCCCTCCCTCCCTCTCTCTCTCTCTCTCTCTCTCTCTCTCTCTCTCTCTCTCTCTCTCTCTCTCTCCTGATTTCTCACAATGTCAGAAAAACAGCTTAGTTTCAGCCTGATGATACAGAACTTTGGCGTGAGAGACCCCATTTTGACTTTTACTCTGGTCTGTGGGGACACGGAGTAGGAGCTTAATCTAGAACAAGGGCTTCCTGTTTTCTTCTTTAACACTGTGTACTTTATTATTTGAACATTATGCCCTTTAGTCCCCTCTTCACCTCTTAATTGATATGTGGACATTCAGTCCCACTTTAACAGAAGTTTGGGCAGGGAGGTGCAATCCCCAAGGGAGAGCCGGAATCAGCCCTCCAGCCTTGACAGCCTTGATCACTGATTTTGGAGGTCGGGGAGCTAAGCAGTACATTCCCATTTGCTGACTATATAACACCTCCCGCATTTAGATGGTAAGGTAATGGTTGCCTGAGGTGTTTTCAGGAACTTGGAGGTAGCTCAAACCAGTTGAAACCCCAACCTTCACTGGGAGCTGTGCAAGTATCTAAAGGGTGACAAACACACCCTCAGGCCATGCCAATACTGTCACTCTCTGAACAGACGTCCTCTGAAGAGCCATGAGATTGGATTATGCATGCACACACCACCTTGTGCTTCTTATAGTTGCTTTCTCCATGCCTCAGACTGCCCAGTTTCTTGAGCCCATAAATACCCCTAAACCCTATTCCTGGGGAATCAGATTTGAGGCCTGAAGTTCCTCTTCCTCGTGTTTTGGCTCTATTGTGAATAAGTGGTGCTGGGGATTGAACCCAGGGCCCTGTGCATGTGAGGCAAGCACTCTACCAACTGAGCTATATCCCCAGCCCTGTGAATAAGCTCTTAATCTCTTGCAAAACTCATCATTTTGGAGACTGGCAGACCATGCAGCGGGCAAAGCAGGACTTGGTGGGTAACCGAAGTCAAAGAGGGAGGTTTCAGGTGCTTAAGAAGTTGTAAACCCTAAACTCGAACCACTTTCTAATTCTTACTTGACGGAATTTTCAGAGCAAGAACTTTTTGAGATACATAGTTTTTGCTGAAAATGAAAGGCCTTATAGCTTGGATGAGGCTTCCTTTGTTTGTTTTGGTTTGATGTTTCTGTTTGTTTCCACGGTGCTCCTGTTACTAAAACTACATACTTCACCAAAGGAACTGGCGATCTATATAATGTCAGGGTATTTTCTTTCTTTCTTTCTTTCTTTCTTTCTTTCTTTCTTTCTTTCTTTTTTTCTTTCTCCCTCCCCCTCCCCCCCCTCCCCCTTTACTTTCTGAACATAAAGCCTCTGTTCATGATCTATGTGTGTTGCCAAGACTTTATATATCTCAGATGGGGCAGGAAAATATCATCAAAGGCAGTACAATATGTGGCCACTTTGTTAGCCAGGAGGCATGTTTCCGGGACAGAAAACAGCTTCAACATCACTCCATCTTATCTTCCCAGTGTCCTACATCTGTATTCTGTCACGGATGTACCCCTGAGAGGACTCTTTTGGCAGATACACCTTCTCCGGCCCTCACAGGGAATTCTCCAGTTCAGCAGGAAGAAGGTCCCTGCCTGGCTCAGTGGCGCCCCATCTGGAGGAGAGGAGAAGTGCAAGCGCTCCGGTGTCTACTTCCCTCCCTAAAAGGGTTCATTAGTAACTAGCTCTGAATCCTTCCCCAAGGTGCAACCGAAGCCCTTTCCACTTTCCCAGCCAACAGACACTTTGATGTGCTCCTGTTCAAAGCCTCGTTAAAAAAAAAAAAAAAAAAAAAAAGCAGATGTCCCCTCTTACAGCAACAATCCCTCCCCCACATTTGGGTGGAAATCTGCACTTCGACAAACCCCTCCACGGCCATTCTTTGATTTAAATGAATGAGCCAGTGCAGCAAAAGCAAAATGATTCTTTTCTCAGAAATGACTGGAAGGAGCCGGTGGTTTCTGTTCATTAAGGCTGTTCTACACCCGTGTCATTAACGTCACCTCCGTTACCGGCCTCTTGGGTCCTCTTGCTTTCCCAAGGGAGAAAGTGAACCTCATAGAAAACCAGCCTGGAGCGTGGAGCCCGCCTCAGTGCTACCGTGGGGATGACACTCGGATCCCTGGCGGGAAACGCTCTTGGCTGATTGTCCCAGAGGCGGTCAGGGGCTTTTAGAGATCTGTCCTCAACAAGCACTGGCCATGAGGCAGGCCACGGGATCTGCCTACCCTGCCTGGAAGGGAAAGCTTGTTAAGTGTCACTGGTGTCCCCAGGACCCACTGGGCATCCTTTCCAGCCCCCAGGGGATACCAAACTCAAGGCTTTGTGTAAAAATGGTGGGATGTTTGCCTAGAACCTGCTCCGTATATATTAAATCACCTCTAGAGTACTTTTAATACAATGTAAATTCTCTGTAAATACTTGTTAGACTGTGTTGTTTAGGGGAAAATAACAAGAAAAAAAAGAGTGGCCATGTTCAGGTCGGATGCAATTTTAAATATATATATATATTTTCAAGCCACAGTTGGTTGGATCGATGGATGCAGGACTCACGGCTCCAGAGGGGCAGCTGTATGTGGAAAGATTGATTCCAGAGATGTAATGAACAGGGTCCTGTGGCCGTCACACAGGAACACTCAGCCAGAGCTGCAGCGGGCATGTCCCCAGCCACACCCCCTTCAGGCAGCCAGAGGCCTCAGCCCACCTCCCTTCCTCCGCAGGACCCTCTGGCCCCTGTGGCCATGGGGTTTCTCTCTGGCTCAGGGACTTGTTGGCTTGTGGGACCAAATACCCACCCCAAATTCTTATTCATGCACCACCTACTTCCTTCTCCATTCTTTCCTCTCCTCCTGCCATATAAGCCCTCTGAACACAGGCTGCTTGTGTAATTTGGTTCTCCTTTGTATTCTTGGTCCCTAAAACTCACCCCTGCACTGAGCAGAGGTTCATATGCCCTGAGGAGCTCTGGCCACCTCCACAGCCTCCACTGTTCCCCCAGCTCAGAAGTCAGGATCAAAACTTTTCTCTCTCCCTGCCCCCAACTCAGAGAGAAATCCTCACTTCAGTTAAAACACAAATGCCTTTGAACACAGCAGCGGTTTGTGTTTATCGTTGCCTTTGTGGGTAACAATAATATGTTAAAAGTGTATAGAGATCAACAGTCACACGTGCTCTCCTATGCGTTACTCGACTCCTCCCCACGTGACGACAAATTCTTTTCTGAGCATGGACGTCCTGTTGTCAATCACTATTTGGTTGGGTCTGTTGTCCATTTCAAAGGTTTGGATAGAATCCGGTCCAATCAACACCGGAAGAGACGTGGGACCAAATAAAACCTGAAGGATGACCTGAAGGTCCAGCTAGGACAGCGCCAAGATCTTTATCGCAAGTTGACCGCCAGAGACAAAACAGCGCTTCACATCAAATCCAAAAGACAAGGGACGGAAATAGGAATGAGCTGAGGGCTGGGGACTGGGGAGGATGCACAGGGTCTCCAGTGAGCCCGGGGAAGCATCATGGTGGAACAACCTCCTGATTTGCATCAGAGTCGGGGTGCACAGGTGCTGACGGACGGGGTGCTGGGGGTGCCTTCCTCCTTCATAGGCTCTGGGTGAGTGAAACAGGGAAGAGAGGGGCTTCCAGAGAAGACCCAGCCCAGCCGGAGCTCACAGGCTTTTCCCCATCGTCCCTTGCTTTCCCTGACGGTGGGGCAGGAGCAGCAAGAGCATTCGGTAAACAGGGCGCCTCTGCCCCTGTTGAATAATGACGCCAGGCGAAAGCTGTTCAAGTAGAGGAAATGGAAAGTCGATGCAGAAATGGGCAGCTGAACTGACCTTCCAAGGCATGCAGGAAGAAAGGAGTAACCGGCCCCTGAGAGGGGAGGGCAGAGGGACCGTCTTGGCCTTTGGCAGTTACACCTCTCAACATCCGCCTTCCCCGGTAACTCCGCTGCTCTTCCCTGCTCTGGTTTGGGGTTTCTTTGTGTGTGTGCTTGTTTCCAGGCAGTGTGACCCAAAGTCTGTTCTGTCTGTGTGGACAGAACCCCTTCCCTCTCCAGAGCCGAGAGAACTGTCCGTCACAAGGTGCAACTCTGGGGACATCTACAGTAGCATCTGGGCCCTCTGGAAGTGCCTTGGGGGTCACTGTTGGCAGCTGGTTTGGATGAGTTCCAGCTTCCTACCCACGCAGATCAGGAGGAAGTGACCTCCCCTGCCCTGGAGGACAGTCACTAATCAGGATGGCTCCAACGCATCCCTTCAGGTGCTACCAAAGAAATGCTTCCATCAGCGATATCCTCGCTCTGGTTTTGACATGGGGAAGCGGAACAAAATCGAGGCTTCTACTTCGGCAACAGAACTAGAGCCCGTGACCCCGGCTGTATTCAAGCAATGGATTTGTACACAGCCTGATTAAAAGGGGACCCATGACAAATCTCTCAAAGGTCAATAGAAATAGGCACAATCTGTTTTAAAATCTCAGTTAAAGGGGGGGGGGGAAATCTCAGAGTAAGAGAACATGCAAGATTAATGATCCCCACGCACCACAGGGAGAAGTCAACACCAGCTGGGGATAGATCTGTCAGAGGCAATGAATGCGATGGGGAAAGGCTGCTGATAAGTTCATTTGGTGCAGAATTTGAAATATGATCTATGGATACACCCAGCAAGCACTGGAGGACCTTCCATGCAGAGTATAAATACCCCACAATACATACGCTCCCGATAGAGAGGGCAATTTTTTTTGGGGGGGTGCTTCTCATTTTGTCCTAACCCTGCGTCTTCATTATCGACCACACACATTTTTCAGGGCATCAAGTAGAAAAATTATGCACATTCATTTTAAGTGTATAATGAAGGAATGTGTTTGTAATATGGATTTTTATGAAAAACTCAACTCAGATGGCAGCTTCTTATTTACAAGGACACTTGTCTATTCAAATATTTTAGAGGCATAAATATACCAAGTATACATTACTCCCACATCTCGCATAATATATTGAATTTATTACAACCGAAGCGGGTGAGGGTTCTAGTTTAAATGTCACTATGTTGCATGTGATCCCAGCTTTCTGCCTCAGCGAGGCAAAAATTATAGAAGTGTCAGCATGATCACCTGAATGGATAAGATCAGTTCAAACTATTTGCATTTGGTGCAATTCCGATGATGTCAGAACAATGTAGCCTGTTCCTTAAAAACATTTTAACCAGGCATTTGGTTGAAATAAGTTTCGAATTTAAACACCCAAATAATCTAATAAAAGTAGAGTTTGGATCCATAAACCTTCTGCTCTGATTTGGAGATGGTGGGACTGTGTCCTCAAGGATTCTTGTGCTGAAATTTAATGTTCATTGTGAAATAATAAGAGGGTTGAAACCTAACCAACTATGGGGCTTATGCATGATTAAATGAGGTCAGCAGGGTAGGGCTCGGGGATTGACTCTGGTTGGCTTTCTAAGAGGGAGAGAGACCAGAAGAGACACATACCTACTTTCCCAGTTTCTCACTCTGATCCCTGCACCACCCTGGGATTCTGCCAGCAAGGAGGCCTTCATGTGGGCCCTTGAACCTCCAGAACTATGAGCCAGATAAATTATCTTTATGAAGTTACCCAGCCTCAGGTATTTTGTTATAGCAATGCCGAAAGAACTAACACTTCCTCTCTATTTAGGCAGGGCTCAACTCTCTCCGCTGCACCTTTTACCAATACTCATCAGAGCCAACACAGTGCTCAGCTTAGCTTTCTTTGTCCCTGCCCAGCCTCTGCAGGAGGTGACCACAGTCCAGCAGCAGAACGGTCATTGCCTAAAAAGGATAGTGGACAAGAGCGAGAAGGCAAAGGTTAGGCATAAACTAGAGCAGCTCTGAATGACTACAGGCCACTCAGGACCTGAGAATCTTCAAACATGAGAACCAGATAATCACTTGAAGACTCAGTCCAGAGCAGAAAAGTTCAGGGTCAAGATCATCCAACCAGCTAATGAATTGCAATCTAGTGCTACAGATCCCTCTCCCGAGATCTATGGGGAGACCTGGAATTTAAAAACAAAAGCAAAACAAGACAGTCCCAAACCAAAAATAGGCAGCTCTCAACCACAAGCCAGCTCTGGCCCAACTAAATTTTCTCTGGCAGAGAAAGCACAAATCCAGATGTGTGGAGAGGTCTTTATAGTAACAATAAGCAAGAATTAAATCTCACGTTTATGATGTTAATCTGAAATGTTTTTAAAAACTGCCAAAAGAGAGTGTGACTCTATACTTAGAACTGAAAACCACCACAGCTCACTTACCAAAACAAAGATGAGCTAAAAACAGCTAGCTGAGTATCTGACTTTTTTTATCAGAAAATGAGAAAAAGAGAATTTTTTTTTTTCCAGAATACCTGTGGTTTCTAGATTTTAGGGAGAAAGTAAAACATCTTAGAGAAGTTTCAGATAGTATTTTCTCATAAAGTGTGAGTTAAGGCTTTACGGATATGTGTGTGTGTGTGTGTGTGTGTGTGTGTGTGTGTGTGTGTTCAGAAGAAGAAAAAGGAAAAGATGAGAAGAAAGAAGTTGGACGAGGTGGCCCACGCCTGTAATCCTAGAGACTTGGGAGGCTGAGGCAGGAGGATTACAAGGTCAAGGCCAGCCTCAGCAACTTAGCAAGGCCCTGTCTCAAAATACAGCATAAAAGGGGCTGGGGATGTAGCTCAGTGGCAAACCACCCTGGGTTCAATCCCTAGTACCAACGGAAAGAGGGAAGGAAGAAAGGAGGGAGGGAGGGAGAAGAGGGTGAAAGAGAGAGAGGCTGAGAGGCCATTTCTTGCTTTCTTTTCCATCTGTTCCTATCTCAACCTGGCAGCTACCCCGTCCTCCTCTGAACCATCAGGTCCAGTTCTTTTCTCTTAGACAGCAATAAACTGGGAAGACAAATTTATAATTTGTTTTGCTTTTTGAATAATTTTCCAAAGAGCCCTACGCTCCTTGATTGCTTTTCTCCCTGTGGCCTCAGTGGCCTTTGGTGGGAAGTGGTTCCCCACCTTCTGCTGAAACACTTCAGCGGGGACAGATCCAACTTCCCTCCCTCAGAGGACAGAGCGTCGAGCACCCTGACTTCAGCCTTTGTTTGCACACGCTCTGGCTTTGACTTGTGCAGCAGTCGCTGTCATCTCAGCTGTCCTGACCTTGGAGTGCCCACCGCCCACGCGGCATGGTCCTTGAGCCGGAAGGGAGAGCGGAGCGCGGTGACTCCTGAGTGCTTGAGGTTCAGGAAGTCGCTCTCCCCAACTGCCCGGCACCAAGGTGCAGGCAGGAGGCTTGGGGACATGCCCCACGGAATGTCATCTTTATAGGTACAATTTTGAAAGACGATTCTCTTCAGAAGCATATTTTTCTTTTCCTATTGCACTTTTCTGGACTGTGGTGTTGAACACACGAGTTTCCCCAGAGCCTGTGTCTGTCAGCCAGCGCGTGCTTCAAGAATTAGCCAGAGGTAGCTGAGCACGGTGGTGCACGCCTGTAATCCCAGCAGCTCAGGAGGCTGAGGCAGGAGGATCATGAGTTCAAAGCCAGCCTCAGCAACGGTGAGACCCTGTCTCTAAATAAAATACAAAATAGGGCTGGAGATGTGGTTTAGTGGCCAAGTTCAATCCCTGGCATCCCACTCCCACCAAAAAAAAAAAAAAAAAAAATATCCAGAGATATGTGTGTACATGCAAATGTGTTTGTGTACATATGCACATTAAAATATGGTATTCTACTTGCAAAGTTCTGCAATGAGAGGTTGACGTGTCTTTCTTACCATTGAAAGTTGTGCTGGGGTGCTGTCTTCTCACGACAACTTAACTCCCCAAAGCTAAGCTCCAACATAGAAAACCAGCAGAAGAGAGGTCTGACCAGTCCAAGAGGAAACTGATCCGATGCTGAATTAGTCTATTAGCCAGGATAAACAGCCCCACAGGAACAGTTCTCCAGTCTCAGTGGCTTCATAGACTATAGGCTTATCCTTACTCAAGTCACATCCTCAGCAGATTGGGGGCTCCCCTCCAGGAGGTAAACGCAGGAATCCAGCTCCTTCCATTTTCTGTCGCCACCACTGTACACATGTGGCCCTCCCCATTGCCACAGATGGAAGAGAGATGCACATGGATTTCATGCCAGTCTAAAAGCAGCTGATACCCTTCCAGCCACATACCACTGGCCAAAACCCAGTGTATGGCCACGATCTAATTAAAATCGAATTTTGAGAAACTCAGTCCCCCAGAGTGCCAGGAAGAGATAATAGGATTAGTATCTAGCCAGCCTCTGCCAAAGGCAATGCTTTCTTTTGTCTATTAAATAATTAAACTGTGTGTGTTCTAAATTTTGGCAAGGTGGTGTTGTTGCTCAGTGGTAGAGTGCTTGTGCAAGGTCCTGCATTCAATCTCCAGCACTGCAAAAATAAAACTAAAATGGGCAAAGATAACAAAGGAAAAACTAAACAAGACCTATATAAGTTACTCTGATATAATCAGACTTTTCATTGGGCTCAAAATCTCAAAATGGCAGATCTGGGTGGCAAGACCCATTAAATAGACCTGAAGTGCACAGAAGCCAAGCTCATGGGAACCAAGGACCATGCCAGGATATGAAGTCCCTTTTGCAATACTGTGATAATCAGGCCTCAATGTGGAGGTAGCCACTGGGCTCTACAAAGAAAGCAGGGACAAGCCAGCTTTGAGAAATTCCACAAGCATGCTATTGTCTAGTAATTGAGGGAGTTAGGGCCATTCCGAGATACGGAATCCTGAATCTTTCTTGGTGAGATAGGGGTCTCCAACAGAAAGAAAATCACAGTGTGTACCATCCACCCAGGAACCCAAGACAGATTCCTCTCTCCCCTACCTCCTGCCTGCAGAGACCCCACCCTGCTGTCACCTCCTACCTATCTCCAAGGCCTCCCACTTCCTGTAACTCACTGCCTGCGCCTTCGTCCACGCTCCTCATTGCTCCCTGGACTTCCACCGCAGCCCCCCACCTGGCCTCCCTGCCTCCACTTGACTCACCCCTGAATCAATGCTTCATGCAGCCACAGAGGACTCTTTCTAAAACATAAGGCTCCTTCTGTCAACTCCCTGCTTAAAATCCTGTAGTAGCTCCTGTTACCTTCAGAACAAAGCCCAGAATCCTTTGCAGACCAACAAGGCCCCACATAATTGGTTTCTTGCTTGGTCCCCCAGCCTCACCTCTGGCCACTGCCCCTTCCCGCCCATGCCCACTCCAGCCAAACGTTACCATCACAGATCCCGGAGGAGCACAAGTCCCTGCTTCCCAAGATGGGCTCCTGTGCCTCCTCTGTCTCAGACTCCCACCCTCTCGCCTTCTCCCCGTCCCCACAAGATTTCCCACTTAGATAGGACGAATGCCATGTTCCTGTGTTGGAAATCAGAAAGGATAAAGGAAGGATGTGACAAAATTTAGCACCATAGCCCCGGGACATTGTTTGTCAAGGACTGGGGTCAAAATGCACTTATAGGAGGCCCCTGCCTTCTCTCATATGGAGTAGACTAGGGGTTCTCCAGAGAAACCCTCTGCAGGGCCCCCCCTGCGTTTCCCTTCTGCACCTGAGGAGCTCACAGGCCCAGCATCGCCCACCTTACAGGTGGTGCCCTCCTCCTCTTTCCCACACAGGACCCCATCTTGTCCTCCCCGCTGAGAAGTCAGCAGCCATCAGAACCCACAGAACAGTGTTCTCAAGTCTCAAGAGAGCCCTAGGACCGGAGCTCTGCTATCCTTCCTGAGGTGTGTCCTGTCCTGCAGGAGAAGGCCTGGGCACCAGGGACAGAGGGTGTCAAGAGGCCGTGGAAGGACAAGGGGGACCAGGGGGAGGGGGATGGAGAAAATGAGAACGTGCTCAGTGAAGCCTCTGAGATGCCCAAAGAGGAGACGAGAGGCGGCAGGAGCACCCCCACTCCACAGAAGAGCCGCACCCTCCACGGAGGACTTCCTAAAGGTCCCCAAACCAAGTGTGGCCCAAGCCTGGGGCCTCCTGTGGGGTGTGCACACAGGTGAAGGCGAGAGGGAGGACCTCGGGTGCCCTGCAGGGCGGTGCCTTCTCTCCCTGTGCCACGTGAGAACGGCTTCAGGAGCATCGGCCGAACACAGTGGCAGGGAGAGGCCAAGGGCGAGTTCTCACTTCAAAGCGCAGAGAGGGCATGAGAACTGTCCCCTGCTGCAGAACCAAACTCACATTCCTCACTTCGGCCCATTCGGACCAGTGCTCATTATGGCCACGAGAGACAGGGAGGGACCTCCTGTGGCCTGGCCGGGGGACTTCCAGGGAACTGCTTGAAGCACATGCTGGGGTCCCTGGATTCTGGAAGACCTAGAGACGGGTGCCTGACCCCACCTGTAGCATTCTGAAGACAAACGTCTGACACGTCCCACGGACCACAGCAGACCCTGCAGAGGAACACGGGGCAGGAGCTGTCACGGAAGGGCCCTCCTGACAGGCCAGCCTGAGGCAGGAAGTGACCACAAAAGAAGAGTCCATGAGGGGTGGACCTCCAGAAACGGCAGCTGAGAGGGGAAGTCCAGAGGGCCAGCACCACCACCATGCAGTGGGTCGGGGGGCCCTGCCAGGGGCCTCCAGAGGGACGTTTCCACACAGGCCACTGGAATCAGAGCTGGCATCTGGGCATTTGCCCCTCTCCGAGACAGGTGAGGTGAGGCTTCCTTTTCTTGTCTCTCTACCTCAGTCTGGAAAATGAGCCAGTCTAGGGCGGGTGGAAAATAAGATGGGAGATGAAGAAATCCTGGGGAAGCAGCCCACCCTGGAATCCCCCAGTTGCAGCCTTCCAACCAGATCCAGGTTGACACTGATGGAGGATAAGCGGCTTTCCACTGGGGATGCAAAGCTTTGATGTTAGCTTAGACTGGACTTTTTAAACCTAAAAATGAGACTGCGCATTAAGACTTAAAACTGACCAGAAAATCTGTGGGATTAGGCAGATTTGTCAGGAAAATGGGGGAGGAACAGCGAGGAGGAGGAGGCGTGGGGTTGTTCCTGCTTCTCCTGCTCCGGGTCCAGCTCCATCAGTGAACGGTGAGCGTCGCTGCCCTGCGACAACATTCCTGTTGTGTAGAACACAACCCTCCAGGGAGAAGGGGCTCTCTGAAGTCATGTGGGCTTCAGGTGAGCTGACATTTCAGCTGGCAGACAGTCACAAGGCCCTTCCAGAACCCCAGTCTAACTTGGTTTGTGCATCCTGGGCAAAGGGGCCACCCTGGTCTTGGCTCTGCTAAAGTCACTAAGGCTGCTTCATCAATATGGTCAACCCTGGTTGTCCACCGGGGTTGGCTCTAGAGCACCCCTGGAATACCAATATGCTCAGGTGTTCAAGCCTCTTATATAAAATGGCATGGTATTTGCAAAGAACCTACACACATCACCTCTGGGTTTCTATGGTACCCCGTATCATGTAAATGCTACATGAATAGGTGTTATGCTGCATTGTGTCGGGGATAATGACAAGAAAAATGTCTGTAAATGTTAAGTACAGATGCAATTTTTCAAATATCTTTTCAACGTGCAGTTGGTTGGAAATGCAAGGATGCAGAACCTGGGGATGAGCAGGGACAGCTGTATTGACTATTCTGCTTCGTGAACATTCACTTGTCAACACCGGAGCCTTGAGACACCCTCACTGGCTCCAGGGGAGGCAAGGTAGAGTAGCCAGATCAGGCGGCCTGAGGAATTCCGCACTGACATCTTGGGAGTTGTTCACCCTCCCTGGTGAGGGCTGTTGATTCCGGGCACAGACTCAAGAATAGAAAATGTCAGGCTTTGCTTGGCGAGTCCCTCCTGTGTTGGGAAGAAATGGACAATGTGGAGGGAATACAAATGGGGCAAGTGCTTCCAGCAGCTGAATGAAGCCACCAGCCTCTCCAACCCTTCAGAGGGAGCACAAAGGAGAGCCGGGGACACGGTCCTGCCAGGGATCTCACCCTCAAGTAGGAGACACGATTCATTTCTGTGCACATAAACACCTTGGTACTTCTCCTGTGACAGTTCCTCCTCCTCCTCCTCCTCCTCCTCCTCCTCCTCCTCCTCCTCCTCCTCCTCCTTTTCTTCTTCCACAGATTTGTGAGTGTGCGTGTGCATGTTTGCAATGGTATATTCCTTTTCTAGGTTCTTGAAACAAATCACCACACACTTGGTGTCTTAAAACAACAGAAGTGTATTCTCTTGCGGTTCTGAGGACCAAAACTACTCCATCAAGGTATCAGCAGAGCCACAGTCTCTCCGAAGCCCTGCAGGAAAGAACTTCAGTGTCTTCCAGCTTCTTTCTGGGGCTCCAGATGTTCCTAGGCTGTGGCTGCCCACGTTAGTCCCTGGTCCCCCTTCACAGGGGCTTCTGCTCTATGTGAACCAATGTATTTGAAATACACGAAACACGCTCAGTTGTCCAAACACAAAGAATGGACCAAGAGACGCAGGATATGGCAAACAGTGAGGCTTTAATGACAATCTTGAAAGACCTGGTGTCTGGGGGAGCAAGGGCACAGACTGGCTACAACCAGCGTTTCATCCCCTAGAGCACAAGGTCCCACTCCTGCACGGTCTTCCCAACGTCACCTAGGTTCTGACTGTGTCCTGTTGAGTTATTTAAAAAAACCATACCTTTAGTTGTCCCAATCTCCCCTTGTTCTCTTGTGGCAGGGAAGGCTTCTTGGGGCGAATGCATCCTGACACTGTTTCTTAATGGAGAGGTTTCCATCTGCAGGCTAGGCTGACCCTCCCCCACCCGGTTGTCAAGGGGGCTGCTCGGGCGCATGGACTTGGATCTGCCACACCCACAGGCTAGGGTGAGGGTTTCCATTCTGCTCTTTTCCCTCTGCATGCCTTCCTGCATCCCAGTTTTACATTTAAGGCTGAATACTATATTCTGAATTTGGCCCATCAGGCTCTTTCTCACCTAAGGGCGGTGGCGGCCTTGGATTTAAGCTAACCTGAATAACCTGGATGATCTCATTTCGAGATCCTTAACTTAATTACACCTGAAAGGACACTTTCTCCAAATAAAGTGAGAGTCTTAGATCCCTGGTGGCAGTATCTTTGGGGCTGGGAGAGGACAGCATTCAACTCACTACAGACAGGCTGAACTCCCTGGGGTCCTGGGAAGGTTCTGCCTTAGAGGCATGAGCCCCGGGCCTCCTGGTCTCCACACAGTGTGCCCCAGGGCCCCCTGGATTCTCTGCCCAGAGTCAGCCAGAGCCAGAGCTGGTCCTCTCCCAGGGCTTTGTACCGAGACCACCCCTCTGTTCTATGGCACAGGAGAGAAACAACGTGTCTGGAAAAAGACAGAAAGCCCTCTCTCTCTTGAAACAACAACAACAAAAAAATCATTGTCTATAAGGAAGCCAAGGCCTCTTTCTCCAGGACCAACTCTCTCAAGAACAAGAAATCACAAGAACTTTGAAAGTTTTGAAGGGCTTTATGACTATAAGCCTTGCTTATATGATTATCACCGTTATTCAGAGGCCATCAACTCTAGTCTGAGCTTGGAAATCCCTAGGATGGACATTGACGATAACAACGTCAGCCATATTCCGGGCACAGACCACACGTGGAACGTGGAGACGTTCACCTTGCAGGCAGTTGGCTCCTGTCGCTTCTTTAAGTCTCATTTCCCTTAGTTTTAAGTGGAAAAATAACCTCACCTTCTCCAGGTTCTGAAAATGACAGGAGCAGATCATTTACCCCGGGGCCACAGCCAGTGGCCAATGCACTAAGGATTCACACCTGGATTGCTTCCTCTCCAAATCCAATGAGCAGAACTACAGGGCTTTCCCCCACTGGTGTGACTTGACACAGCTAAGGACAGTTCCTGTCAACAGGGGACTCTTTTGCACTCTGGGATGTTGTCTTCTCCCTTCTCCTGTGCAAACTTCCCAGAGCCTTTTAGAAAATGGAGGAACGGTGGATTCTTTGGAGTGTGGACCGGATGAGGTGGTACCAATTCCTGGCTGGTGAAGATGGGCCTTCCGACTTTAGGATCCCACGTTTCTAAGCCCTGGTGCTGTTGTGCCTGAAATTGGCCTTGTGAGTAAGGAACCGCAGGCTGTTAGGCAGCGGGCTGCTCTTCCACAGGGTTTATGGAAACACTGAGAAGGGAAGGTCGCCCTCAGGGAGGTGCAGGTGGCCAGGGAGAGGGAAACGTGAGTAGTAAGGAAGAACACACGCCCAAGTGTCAGGATTGCAAATTGCTAGTAATGCAGAGGCAGGGAGACACTCAGGGGTGTGTGCCTTGTTCAGATGCACCCCTCATCTCCAGGAGGGTGATGTCAGGGTGTGCCGCTGCCCTGGCTGTAATGGGGGCTGGCTACCTGTCTGAAGGGGGGATGGGGAGGAGGGATGGGGAGCCTGGCCTCCTCTGCTTCCTTTGGTCAAGAATCTGAGCCAGTAACTCTGAGCAGTAACATGCTCCTGGAAGGGTGAGCAATTGCTAAGTGAATCTGCAGTGATCCCAGACTCTTCCACCACCAGGGATCACATGCTCAATAATGCCTAGGACTCCCAAGGAATGGCTCCTCGCCAGCTCTTTGCCCAAGCTTGGCCCCTGGACCTCTAGTAATTCTAAGCCGACTCTGGGATGACCAACAGAGCTCTGGTGGAGGTTGAGAGTTTGCCTCCTCTGGAGCTCAGGGGCCAGGCCTTCCTTGGGGTCTCTTCTGGACACCCTTCTCCTTAGACCCTGCTCTAAGATCAAGATGGAGGGGCCAACTCCCAAAGAGGCATGTCTCTCCCCCTGAGAGCTCAGGCAGGTGATTTCTGAGGCTGCATAGAAGGACAAAATGAATCTTGTTTCTAGGAGAAAGTCATTCAAGATGTGCGAATTCATTTATGATAAAAATATTTAAATTTTTGCTGTCTTAAACCACCCTTTTCCAGCAAGATTTACATCCAAAAGTTCTGTTAGAGTATTGTCCTGCCGTTCATGACAACATCCCTCCCCGTCTCTGGAGAGACAGAGGAACTGTGGGAAGTTTGGGGAAAATCCAGTTCCTTCCTATACTGGTGACTCTTAGCTTCACTTCAGCTCCCTGATGTATAGTGGATGGAAAGAGGGAAGAGTGGGAAGGGAGGGGAAGGAGGGAGGGAGCAGGCCCCGCTGGGCGCTGGCCTGGCACCCGGCTGTCAGTTCACTTCAGTTGTGGAACTAGAGCCCCAGAATCCCCTTCTTGCTTAGAGGACTAAAAAGCTTCACCCCTGAGAAGTGCAAATCATCTAAGTGGCTTTGAGATAGCTGAATAAAGTGTACCCTAAAAGGTCTTAACCTCGGACCCCTCAATTCCTCCTCGATAGTGAGCGCTCCCTGGGCCAGGCGGCCGGTTCCCCTGATGAAGTGGCGTAGGGCCCCTGGTCACACCCATCCTCCTGACAAGGAATGAAACAGAAGCCCTAAATGAAAACATGTTGATGATCCCATTGTGATTATTTTCTCTTAAACACAACACGTACACTCAGAAGAATGAGGAATCATATCCCATCTGTGAATGTGATAGGTCAAAGTATATAAATGCATTCTACTGTCTTGTATAACTAATTAAAACAAATGAAATTCTTTTTAAATTCCCTTAACCTAGAGTTACCAATTAGGAAGACAATTTGGAGCAAGATTTAAAGAGTCAAACTCCTCCCTCTAAGTTCCCTCCGCCTTCCACCAGCTATCAGTGTGACTCAGCTTAAGCTTGGCTCACTCGCTCCTAAGAAGAGCCATTTTTATCCCAAATGTTTAGGTCTGTGCTTGCTTGGTAGTAGCATGAACATCGAGACTCCTTAAAGCTCTGTGCTCAAAACAAGAAAGACAGGAGAGGGAGAGAAGGGGAAGGGAGCAGAGGACAGGCCGGCAGGGGGAGGGAGGAGGGCGGGAGGACCTGGCTTACCCCGGGCTCGTGCTAGTTCTGCTGGGGGGGGGGGGTTTCTTGGCACCCCTGACTTCCTTTCGCAGATGGTATGGAAGGTCTGGCTACTGACTTTCTGGCTCTTCATTCCCATTTCCTCTCCCCACAGCTAATTTAAGAAGGTCTACAAGATACCAGGACAACTGTCAGACCTCGCCTTGGCCTTCCCCAGCCACCCGCAGCCACCGGAGCCAGCGTGCCCTGGGAGCGAGCCACGCCTCCCAGGTGGGCTGTAAACTCTGGTCTCCTGCAAGATCCCCCTGTCCTGGACATTTTCTAGTCAACCTGGCATGACCTGTGAGCCCACAGAGCGTCAGGCAGGAGCCCACGCTGACCTTCCAGTTTGATCCAATCTGTGGACCTGGACTTTTCTTAGGCCCTTATGACTCCCCCTAGTGTGCCAGCCCCTCGCCCACCCAGGCCTGGGCAGTCCCCGTGCCTGCAGCACATGGTCATCTCCTGGTTCTCCCCACCTCACCCCGTGCAATGCCACTCCGTCCTCAGTGCCCATCAGCTTTCATGATCCGTAAAGAGTGGGTATGGCTCTCCTAGGGCACAGGCTGCGTAAAAGTGGGGTGGGGTCGGAAGGTTCTGGAAAGGCAACGGGGGTGACCCTTGCAGGCGAATGCCAGGCCCAGCCCCACTGATGTGCTTGGTGGTAAATCGTGGGTGGCTGTCGACACCGGGTAAGGACTGTGGAGTGACATGATGATTCAGCCTGGCTGTGACTTCCACCTTTGCCAGGAAGGTTATTAGAGAAAGGTGGCTGAAGTCCCGTCGTTAGGGGTGAGTCGCTGCAGGCAGTGAATGACGTGTCCAGGGTGGGGGCGGGAAGCCACTGCTCCTGCCGTTCCCTGGAAAACCCCAGACGGAGCCAGAGATCTGGTTGCTTCAGTTTCATTTACTGGTGTCACTTAAACACCGTCAGAAAGAAGTAAAGGAAAATGTCCCAGAAGCTAGGTGACTCCATCAATGGTCCTGGCTTCCAATGTGGCGGAGTGACATCATCAATTTAGTCACCAACAGTGCCGGAAAGGCCAGGCTGGGAAAGGCCAGGTAGAGTCCAGGCCTGGGCAAGGTCCCCAGGGCTGACCTTTAACCCAATAAGTCCCAAGTTTTTAATTCAGCCATTGCATTAAAATAGGTTGGAAATCCTATCTAGAGCTTGTATAGACTTTATTATCATTGATACTAGTAACGACATCACTAATAATGCTAATGAGTATTATCACGAATCATTCACCTATATTATTTTTCTCAATAGAACTCTGAAACCATAAATACTTATTTCAAAGTTACCCCAAATGATACATTTGTTATTCAATTTAAGTTTTCTTAAATTAATGGGAACGATGGGACGTGATGGATTACAGGGTCCCTCTTGCAGAGGCTCAAGGTGACCCCATGGTCTGTCCAACAGCTCCAGGCTTCCGGTCTCGGCACTGCTCTGGCGCTATCTGCAGTGTCCTCGGGAACAGGGAACCTGTACTCTCTGCTAAAAGCATCCACAGAGAGGCAGAGCCGCCGAGAGGTGGGTGCAGGCTGCTCCGTGGTCCTAATTCCTCCCCCATGCGCCTCGTGGCTTTCTGTTTAACGCTGGCCCCTTCTGCCCCAGGGACTGGGGGCTTCCTGCAGCCAGGGGCCAGGAACCTGAGTTTCTGGGTTCCGCACCCCGGTCAGCCCGGCCTGGCTCCGCTCCCTGGACCCCGGGAACTGGCGCTCCAGCTTTATGGGCCAGCGAGAGCTGAGAAGCGTGTTGGCCCTTCGCCTTTGAAACTCTGTGCATAAAAAATGCAGCCCAGTGTTTGGGGACCAGGGCAAAGCCTGCGTCACTGTGTGCCCTGAGTGCAGCTGAAGGCGGGTGGGTGATCACTCCCTCCTGTCCTTCCCCACGTGCCGTAAAGCCTTACCTGCCGCAGGTGTGATATGATTGAAGTAGAGCCTGGAGGAGGAGGGGGAAGGGCAGAGGACCCCGTGGCCCAGACTCTAATGGAAGTGAGATTGGAAATGCTTTAATGCAAAAGATTGACAAAATGGTCTTCCCATTTACAAGGGAAGAAGAAAGCCCAGCAGAAGATTAAGGAAATGAGTGACAGGCTAATTAAGCAGAGGAGTGCTTGTTCCTCCCCAGGCTCCACTCCACAGGTGTTGCCTTTCTTCCCTCAACAACAACAACAAACGGTCAGATGACAGGGTGAACTGTTTTCCTAAGAAGCCATGCAGAGGCAACACCTTCTGGAGAAGATCCTGTGGCCGTTTCTCGAGTCTCCCTTTCTGCTAGTAAAAGCGCAGGTGGCCCATGATGCCGAGGAGCTATGTAAGGCCCCTCCCTGAGACAAAAAGGCATCTGGAGCCTTACAAACCAACCAGCTCCCACCCCAGAAAAGTGATGAAATCTGACTAAGAACAACTGCAACAAAGCACTGGATCTTGTCCTCTACAAGCCAAGGAGATGAGCCAAACCCCAGGCCTGAAACCTTCACCTCCCAGGGTCCTGTAGTTGGCCACTCGGGGGCGGGAAGTCGAGGAACAGCAGAGCCCAGTCCAGGGGAAACAGAGACCGATGTGGGCCAGCCACACCCTGCTCACCTCCAGCACCGGTCCCAGCCCTCCCGCTCCCTTCTCCCAGGACCCAGGAGTGCCATGTTCTGGATCCAGCCAGCCACATATGATCTTTTACCCAAATATGTGTATTAAGAAATGTGTGTTCAGGAGGCTGAGGCAGGAGGATTTCGAGTTCAAAGCCAGCCTCAGCAACTTAGCAAGGCACTAAGCAACTCAGTGAGACCCTGTCTCTAAATAAAATGCAAAATAGGGCTACAGATGTGGTTCAGTGGTTGAGTGCCCCTGAGTTCAATCCCCAGTACAAAAAAAGAAAAAAAATTATACACACACACACACACACACACACACACACACACACACGCACGCACACACTTGTTAGGGTCTGTAAACAAGTCAGGATGGCGCCTGGCATTTTGCAGAGGGAGTGGTTTGTGAAGTATCGCCAGGGAGCCATTAAGTGTGTAGATTCCTTATTGGTTGACTGCTGTATCTAGTTTATGTTAATTAAGATAAGCTGTGTGGAATGTATAAATACCATTCCTGTCCTACAATAAAGGGCTCCCACTCCTGCTGTATCAATCTACACAAGTTGCTCGTCACCGCCCCCCCCCCCCGCCCCCGGTTATTTTGCTGCAGCCGGACTGAGGCACATACTCACATACACACACACACACACACACACACACACATATATATTATATAATTTTAAAGCCTAATGAGAAGCAGCTGAGCCAGCCAACTCAATAACCCCCAAAAGCTCATGAGTTGGAAACGTAATCCCCAAACTCATATATGGATGGTATTTGGAGGTAAGAATATTGGAGATTATTAAGATTAACTGTGATCATGAGGGTGGACCCTCTTGGTAACATGAGTGGCTTTATAAGAAGAAGAGAGACCCGAGCTAGCAACTCGCTCTGTCTCACCAGGCCCTTCCTTGTGTTGTGATGCAGCAAGAAGGCCCTCACCAGATGCTGAGCACCAGATGTCAGCACTATGCTCTTGGACTTCCCAGCCTGCAGAACTCAGAGCCAAATAGACCTGTAGTCTTTATAAATTACCTGGTCTCAGGCATTTTGTTATAGCAACAGAAATGGACAAAAACAACATAAATATGGAAGAATACAACTTTCAAATGTCTAATCTTTTTTTTTTTTTCTTTCTCACGCTGGGGATCAAGCCCAGGTCCTCACTCATGCCAGGCTGGCACTCTACCACAAAGCCAAATCCCTAGCCCCTCAAATGACTAATCATTTTTGAAAACAGTTCCAAAACCCAGTGCAGAGATGTGCATGGCTTTGCTACATAACACCATATGCTCCATTCCTGGGAACTTCTACCCAGAGACCAACAAACTTTGTCTCAGCTTGATGATTTAGTAAGCTGCCCCCAAGTCAAGGATACCTCCCCTTAAACTGAACAAAATATTCACTGTTGATGGGGAACCCAGGAGACACAAAGGACTCATGTAAGAGACCAGACTTAAGTAATATTTTAATTTTCATCAGTTGAGGGAACAAGGAGACGCAGTTCTTCCATTTGTGTGACTGACCCCAGCACGACTCCTTTTGAATCCATCCTCCAAGCCGCTCATCTTCTGCATGATTACTGCTACCTTCAGAAGCTTTGGGGGAGAGGGTCTGAGGAAGCCAGTCCTCAGTCACCGTCCTGGTGCTGGTGTTGTGATACCTGGCAGGCTGCATTCAGCAGAAGGCAGAAGACAAATAGCGGCTTCTCATTGTCGGGAGCAGCGGGGTGTCAGGATGGCTTAGCAGCTGGCAGGACTTCAACCAAAAACGGAAGTTGCAAAGAAAAGTCACCTTTTCTCTGTACCCCATTCGTCCCTAATGAGAAAACAGCATTTACTTATTCCACATAGCCTGGAGAACCCCAGTACAGAGCATCTCCTGAAAGGCAGATTCCCGGCACCTGTCAACAGCCATCTCTCATCCTGGGTTGGGTTCAGAAGCATCTTATTTCCGGGGCTGCTGGAATCCTGCGCCCTGTCCTTCCTTAGCAAAGACATACTGGGGCCTCGCTAACGTTCCCTCCTTGCCATAAATCCAAAAGTATTAAACGAGTACCAAAGAAAGGAGATCTCTGGAGAGCAGCTGTCAGAGGTAATCTACAGGAGACAGATGCTCACACATTGGTCTCCTCCCAAGATCTCCAGAACCTACCTATGAATCAGCACGGAACTGCTCGTGAAAGCCTCTGCAGCAAGTGAGTGCTGGCCAGGACCATCAGCCTGCAGTAGAAAAGGGACTCTTAAGGGACAAATGATGATCTTCAGATAGCCGCAATTCAGAGCAGGGTTTTCACTGGCCCACACCCAGGCCCCGCGGGTGGCTGGTGACGGGTGCCTGTCGATACTCACGGAGGATGCACGTCCACTCTTCCTGAGCTCTGCAGCACTGCCTTCTGGGAAATGCCCCTCCCTCCCCTCTGTGACTCCCCAGAACCCTGGTTCCTGTGTCCTTGTTGTCTGAGGCAGTGCTACTGTTTGGATCTGGAAGGTCCCTCAAAGGCTCATGTGTTGAAGGCTTGGTCCCCAGTGCAGCGGGGTTCAGAGGTGGGGGTTTGGGGAAGAGATTGGACCATAAGAGCGCTGATGTCATCAGTGGATCAATCCGTCCATGGCCCACGCCTGAATGACCTATTAGGAGTGGGAAGAAGCTACAGGAGGTGGGTCCTAGTTGGAGGACACGGGTTCCTGAAGGCACGGCCTGGAAAGGTCTCTCTCTTCTTGCTCTCTTTCTTGGCTGCCAGCCGTCCGGAGGTGCGAAGCTCTCCTCCACCAGGTGCTCTCTGCCATCATGTTCTGCCTCACCTCAGGCCCAAATCCATGGGGCCAAGCCGCCATGGACTGAAACCTCTGAATCTGTGAGCCAAACTAAACCTCCTTCCTTTGAGTTGAGACTCTCAAGTATTTTGTCATGGCAATGGAAAGGTGACTCACACAGGTGGCCTCTAAGATGACCTATGACAGTCCTGCCTCTTCGTGTTCATACCCTGTGTAGCCCCCACCAGCGGCGCACCAGAGTGGGACTTCAGGCAAATACACTTGTACAACCCTCCAAGGTCGTACAAGATAGTAGCTTTTACTTGGGGATCTCGACTTCTCTTTCTTGGACATGTCACTCTGGGGGAAGCCAACTCCACGTGGAGAGGAAAGTCAGGAAGCCTAAGAAGAGATCACATGACAAGGTTCCCAAGAGCCAGTGCCGTAAGACGCCGCACGGGTGAGCGTGGGAACATCCTCTTGTTGCAATGTCCTGAGAGAGGCTGAGCCAGAGCCTCAACCAGGCTGCTCCCGCAGTCCTGGTCCGTGGAAATTGTTTGAGACACTTCATGATTTCTGTTGCCAAGTTTCAGAGTCAATCGCGACGCAGCAATAGGTAACTATAGATTGCCAATCAGACGCTGCCAAATCCTGGGACACAATGAACACTTGGATTGCTCCAGGGGTATAAACACAATCCAGGCAGAGCCGATCGGAGTCCTTTACCACTAGGTGACTGACAGACCACTTTCTCCTGGACCACCACCATGGGCACAAAGGCAGCTTAGAGCTGAGGCTCCCCGTCAGGGGCGGTACTGTCTCCCAAAGGAGTGGGAGTCACGGTGTGGGGCAGTGCTGTAGGCGTTGGATATCTGGAAACCAGGTTTGCTCAGTACCCTGTGATGCCTGGGAGAGTCCCACACCGTGAATAAACAAGGGGTCATCCATTCCAAATTATCAACAGCACCCACCTTGAGAGAGAAGCCCAACGGTGCCACCCAGAGAGGGCATTCCTGGGAACGAAGCCAACGTAGACCGCACCAGAGCTGACAGATACTGAAAAAGAGAAGGAAGAGTCCTGAGGCTACCACCACCTGAGTCTCCGAATCCAGCCATGCCTGGAGCTGGAGGTAGCATCCTTAGAACTTCCCGATTACGTGAGCCAAGATAGTTTCTCGTGCTTAAAACAAGTTCAATGGGCTGGACATTATGTCCCACCAGAATTCAGATGTTGAAATCCAAACCCTCAAGGTAATGGTATTAGGAAGTGGGGCCTCTGGCATGTAATTAGCTCATGATGGTGGAGCCTCCTGAATGGGATCAGTACCCTTACCAGAGAGGCCCCTGCCCACACGTGAGAATGTGGTGAGAAGAGGAATGTCACCTATGAACCAGGAAGTGAGTCTTCACCTTGACCTTGGACTCTTCAGCATCTAAAACTAAGAAATAAATTTCTGTTGTTTATAACCCATCCAGTCTACACTGTATTGTCACAGCAGCCCCAACAACCTAAGACCACACTTGAGTTACCGGTGCCACCTCCAGAACCATGACAGATAATATTGATTGAACTTTTACTATGTGTAAGCCACCGGTTTGGATTCTTAGGATACAGAGTTGACAACGGGTTAACAGCGAAGGAAACACACACAGAAAAAGAACCAGACATCGCCTCAGTCTCTTGGTAGGAGGTGGTCAGGGAATATCTTGCTCAGAGAAAAAAGAAAATTGATGACTTACAAAGGGCTGTGCAGAAATTCCAGCAAAGAGGGGAGCGGAGGTTTGTTTGATAAACTGCAAGTGACTCATTGCCTGGGCCAAAGCTTTTAATCTATCCCAGTCCTGGCTATTGAGACTGAGATCACAGTGATTCAAGAATCACTTACAGGCCATTTGGGGAAAGTCAGTGTAATAAGACAAAGAGGCATTGATCCCATCAACCGTCCCTTAGAAAGCACTCGAGCTGTTGGCTTTCTCCACTTCTTTATAATGTCTAGCATTTCATCTCCAGAAATGTCTCTATTATGAAAGCAACTCTGCTTTTTAAAAAAAAAAGTGATAAAGGAAAGAAGAGCCTCTTTCCCAACCAGACTCAGGTTAGAGCAGGCAAAATCATGTTCATTTGCCCCTGACATTTTTATATCTCCTTCACCCAGGACACAGAGTTACAGGAGGGAGTTACACGCTCTTATTTGTTGCTGTTGCAATAACTCTGTTTCACAGGATCAGAAGGGAAATGGGTGCTGCTGGGTTAGGAGACACCCAGTCTTTAGTGAGTGCTCAAACTGGGTCTGGGTTATAGGTGGAGAAAGCATGAGCCACTGGACTTTGTTTCTAGAGACCTCTACACATTCCCCCAATTAGCTCCCTCAACCCTGAAATTCCAAGACTATTATTAATCAATCTCATCGTCACTTAGGGGTCTGCGGAGGGTAAGGCACTACCCTGGGCATCATAGGAAAACAGAGGGAAAGACAATCCCTGTTCTCAAGGACTTACAATCCAATCCAAGAGACCATCATGAAGTGATAAGAACTCAACCTCACGGCTGGCTGAGACACAGGTAGGAAGGACTACTAGGGCAGTTCATGAATGTCTGTTGGGGCCTTGCACCAGGCCGACAAAACGGGTAGCATTTGCTCAAGAGGAGAGAAGGAAGAATACTTCCCACCAAGTACAGAATGAGCAGAGCCCAGACGGACCAATTAACCAGCCAGAGTGACAGGCTAGGGGGTGTGTGCTGAGAGGTGGCATCCAAGAAGTAGCATGAGCCAGACAGAGGAGCAAGGCAAGGCCAGTGTCCAGCTGTCCACTCACAACCCCAGCTGCAAATCCACTCTTCCTCACCTGCTGTGGTAAGGGAGGCTGAGGCCCGTCTCCTATGGAGAAAACACGGGATGAAGCCTTGTTGGCAGAGAGTCTGTGCAGAGAGAAGGGCTGCTCTTCCTGGTGCTGGCTTGCCGCCGTCCTCTCCCACCTCAGGCAGCATGGCTCTGGGGCCCTCCTCCTCTGTGCACTCAGAGTGCCCAGTGCTCAAGCTGACAGCCCTTTGTCCACCTGTGGTGCTCCTGATCATGCCCTGTGCACCGAGGTCTTACACCACCATGCTGGAGAACAGCTCCTGACACCCCCATCCCTGGTCGACACGCTTCTGCCAGCCTTGGCCTACACTCCAGAGCCGTGCCTAGCAACCATGAGCGCCTGAGTCAGTTTGGACTGACGTAAGAATGATTTTTAAAACCCTGATATTAGGTAATGTATAAATGATAGCGATTCATTTCTCACGGTTCTGGAGACTAGGGAGTCTGATCGAGGTTTGGTGTCTGAGAGCTTGGTCTCCCTTCCAACATGGCACCCACTTCCTCCAAAGAAAAGACCCTGTGTCCTTGCATGGTGGGAGAGATGGAAATGGTGAACTTGCCTCCTCCAGACCTTCGATAAACCCATGAATTCCATCCATAAGGATGGAGGCCCTAGTGGACGAATCCCTCCCTAAAGTCTTCACCCCTTAATACAGTTGCATTGAGGATCCAGTTGGGACTTGAATTTTGGAGGGGACAAGAACATTCAGATCCTAACAGTGAGCACCCCAGGAAGCTTCACCAAGCCAAGCGGGCTGCAAGCACCCCTTCTCCACTAGGTGTGACACCCAGCCCTCGCGAGGGACCCCCTTCCAAGCTTCCGTGGGTGCTCTTCACCAGCCCCAGGGCAGTCTTCAGAGTTTTCTCTCTACCTGGATCATCGCTTGCTTCCCTGTGATTGTTAGTAAAATCTTTATATTAGACCCCCCCCCACATTCATATCATTGTGCCTTCCTGTTTCTGGATGGAACCCTGACTGACCAGCCAGGCAGGGGAGTTCGGATGAGGTCGGAGAGGGCCAGGCCAGTGGGGGTGGCGGTGTGTGTACCGAAAACTGGAGGTGGACCCTGGGTTGGGAGAGAGTGGCACCAGAGACGCTTCATCCCTGTTCAGTCTGATAACCTCAGGGCAATGAGGAGAAGCGGGAGGGAGGAGGAGAGGAGAGAGGAGGGGGGCGGCAGAGAGAGGAGGACAAAGCAAGAAGCAGAGACTTGGATATCTGCTCCTCCAGGCTTCCCAGCCGCCCACCCACCCATCACCAGCTCTGCAGACCCCCAGCCTGAACACTCCCTCCCAAGGCCAGGTGTTCCAGGGTGATAAGCCTGGGAACACTCTGATGGATGGAGTGGGTGGCTGCAGTGGTTTGGATGTATCCCCCCAAAATCACATGGTGGAAACAATCCCCCGTTGCAAAAAAGTTGGGAGGCGGAGCTTGGCGGGAGGTGTCTAGGTCATAAGAGGTCCAAAGGGGCTTGCAGGGATGGCTCAGTTTTCTTCCTTGTGAGAACACAACACTCCTCTCCTCTTGCCATTCTGCTTCCCACCGCGTGACGACACAGCAAGAAGGCCCTACTAGGTGCGGGCACCTTGCTCTTGGACCTCTCAGCCTTCAGATCTATAAAGAGAGAAACATCTGTTCTTTATCAAGTTCCTTGTCGGTGGCATTTCGTTATAGCTACCTAAGATGAACATTAGTGCCAAAGGAGGTAGAGGAGAACGTGCAGGGCCTGGTGTGATGCACGTTAACCATCAACAGGAAGAATGAATGAACAGGAATGGGTGACTCTCTAGGTCTGAGCCATGAAGGATTCTAGGAACAAACACAAAAAAAAGCAGGAGTTATTTCCAGGAAACCTCCTTCAGAAAAGGGGGCGTGAGGGATGAAAGGATTGACCTCTTGTGTTTGTGCCCTGCTAGGGGGAGTCGCGGTCTCTCACCTCAGCCTCTGTACTTAGACAGCAGGGATACTAATGCCTCCTTCCAAGGATGGTCTTAGGGACTCCATGGGACACATTTAGAACCCTGTATACAACTCAGGAGTCTCATCATGGTGGAAAGCAGAGAACGAGAACTAGGAGTCACGGTGGGTAAGGTGGATCCCAGATGGGAGGGAAGTGGAGGGAAGGGGCTGCCCCAAAGACGGGACTCCTCACGCCCTGGAAACAGGGGACAGCAGGAAAGCCCCCGGCTCCTGAAGGACAGGAGCACACCTGTCACCCTCTGCCTAGGGTCGACGGGTTTTCAAATTCCAAACTAACCACTGAGGCATGTGATAGTCCTTGCTTTCTTCCATAGCTGGAATGGGCCGTTCAAACTGGGCAAACATGTTTCTAAAATAGAGAATCCACTGCCTTCTGTCTGTGGGTCGGAGCTCACGCTTGCTCTGAGATCACTCCCAAACTTTAGGAGGAAACGCAGTGTTACCTTTGTTGGGGAACTTCCCACCTCTGTCTTTTATTTAAACCTATGATCTTAGAAAATCCCCTGAAGGCTAATTAAAAGCTTCACTTCCCAGCCTCCGGTGTATTGTGCTGAATATATCTGTTGGTTTCGATGTCAACAGCAACTGATACGTGTGAGTAGCTTATGCAACATCAAAGAGTCAGTAAGGAAGAGAGGAAAGCCCTCCCGTGTCCACCCCCCAGCTGGAAAACCACCCCACCTCCCGTGCTCCTTAAAATGATCTGATTCTAAGTAAGAAGCACTTCAAAGTCCACAGGTGAATAAATACATTCAAACAGGGCAAACTTTTAATGGAAATCAGGCACTCCAATACGCATATCCGTTTATTAGAATATGATCACAGATCGGCTGGGTCAAGAGTAATTGACAATATAACCAGTGACAATATGCCCATGACGTCATAAAATGGTCATATCGTAAAGCCTTTGATGAAACCTCATCTCTCTCTCTCTCTCTCTCTCTCTCTCTCACACACACACACACACACACACACACTACATGAGATAGGAGATTAAGCAGACCCATCCATCACACCATTACCTACATTAAAATGAAGGGCTGGGACATGGCTCAGCGACAGAGTGCTTCCTGGCATGCGCAAGGCCCTGGGTTTCATCCCCAGTAACTGTGAAGAAAGAAGGAGGGGGAAGAGGAGGAGGAGGAGAAAACCCAGGGCGCTAGTCAAGAGTTTCAATCTCTTGAACCAGAATTCTGACCTGTATCCAGATCCTGGGTCCCACCATGACGGATGATGATGACGGTGGTGGTGATAATTGTTTTCCAAGGGTTTTAAAACACAGAACCAGGAATTTGTAGAAAGATGCATTTTAAAAATGATTTTCCTTTCAGAGATAGCCCCCGTTCAAGTTTATTCTAAAACTAACACCCAATTTTTCAGGAAGAGGTCTAAGTTAATTAAAATCAATTCCCTTGATTTACCACTAATGAGCTACCATTAAAAACAAATGTCATTGAGTCTTACTTCAAAGTTCAGACCTCTGCCTCCGTTAGGTACTTAATGGCTGTGCAGTGGGTTAGGGACCCTTTGGAACTGCCAGAAGGCCTGTGACATCACTGAGCGCTCACTTCCTGGCTTCCTCAGGGAGTAGACATAGGAAATAAAGCTCGCCTTAGTGGCTGCTATAGTTCAGATCTTGAGTGACCCCCAAGGCCCATGTGGCTTGATCACCAGGATGGTGCCACTGGAAGGTGGTGTTGAGGCCCAGAGGTGAGGCCCAGTGGGAGGCTTGAGGTCAATGAGGGTGTTCCCTCAAACATGACTGTGGGATGCTGGCCTTTTACTTTCACTTCCCAGCACCATAAGCTGAGCAACTTCCTCTACCCCCATGCTCCTCCATGATGTGCTGCCTTGCCACAGGCTCAAAAGCAAAGGGCCAACCAACCATGGACTGGAATCTCTAAAACTGTGAGTCAAAATAAACCTTTCTTCTCTTTAAATTGATCATCTCTGGCATTTTGTTACAGCAATGGAAAGCTGATGGACAGTGGTATTTGGAAGGGAAAATCAGAGTGTGCGGGTAAGTCTTTTAGATAGTACCATGATCTACTGAATGGCGCCATCCCCACTGGTCTCCACTTTGGGCCCCGCATTCTTCTCTGTCAAACTCCATCTGTAATCACCATGTCCTGATGCCAAGTCACACTTGTTTCCAGGTCAAGTTTCTCCATCGACTCAGACTACCCCCAGATCCAAGTGGCAACCTGAAGCAAACTGGATGCATGCCTAGAAAACAGTCTTACTTTCAAGCTGTACAATGGTTAATTTTATTTGTCAACTTGACCATGCTAGGGAATGTCCAGGTAGCCGCAAAACATTCTTTCTGGGTATGCCTGTGAGGGTATTTCCAGAAGAGATTAGCATGTGAGTCAGGAAACATCACCCTCCCGGATGGGGAATGGATCATCCAATCCTTTGAGGGCCTCAGCAGAACACCAAGGCACAGGAAGGGTAAACCCTCTCCCTCTTTTTGAGCTGAGACATCCATCTTCTCTTGCCTTTGGACATTGATATTCCTGGTTGTTGGGCCTTCAGATTCAGTCAGGGATTTACACCCAAGGCTCTCCCCCAGCCTCCCATTTCAACTCCTTGGATGGGGACCAGGACTTACATCATGGGCTCCCTTGGTCCTCAGGCCTTCAGGCCAGAGCTGAGTCCCACCACTGGCCTTTCTGGTTCTCCAGCTTGCAGATGGCGTATTATGGGCTTCTTGTCCTACAGAGTCACATGACCCATTCCCATTGTGATTCTCAATAGACAGATGATAGACAGAGAGACAGACAGTCCACGGGCTATGTGTGGTCTACACCGGCATTATAGCCTTTGAATAGGAACATCTGGTGTCTGGGACTTCCCGTGGCAGTCCCACGGGGTAAGATTGCCCAGGTACCTGTGAATTCCTATTCAGCCCTGCAGGGGCTTACTCCCCCCTGGGCAGGAAGAAGGACCCCCAAGTGAGGCACTGGCCACTTTCCCATAGACAGATAGACAGACAGACATAGATATCCTCCTGGTTCTGGAGAATTCTGATTATACTAACAGCTGGGCAGTCAGGCTCAATTCCCAACAGTCACTTTCCTGTCCAGGAGTGAATTCAAAGCTCCATTAAACATGGAAAGGGGGTGTGTGTGTGGGAGTGGATATCCTATGGAAAACCAGAAGGGGAAAAAAAACCATAAAGAATTAACTGTTAGTGGTATGAAAATCACAAGTACTCAAAACTGAGTCCTGTTTCTCAAGATTTATAAAACTTAGAATGTCAGTATTGGATGGAACCTTAAAGGTCATTATATGAAGTAAGGTAACTGCTAGAGGCTAAAACAAATAAGCCCTGAAATCTCAGTGACTAAAGAAAAGTCACTGAGACTCTGAAGGGCCTTTGGGTAGTTTAGTTGATATCCAAGGGGAGGAGAAAATAGGTTGGTGGGCAAACAGCAAAGCTCTTCCAGAGCTGCCAAGTACCACCTTTCACACTTCCCCTTAACATCTAACTAGTAGGCACACCCACCCTTGAAGACCTGCAGTGATGGTACCTCATCCACAGGCCCAATCAAGTGAGCAAGTGAAGAGTCTGACAGTTGGCCAGGTCCCACCAGTGCACCTAAATGGCCCTCCTCATCCTGTATCAGGAGAGGGACACACCCCTGGGGTTAATTCTGAACTAACACCAGTATTGTTGGAAATGCAGGCTCCATATCATAACATAACTGGAAACTTTAAAGCCGCCCCAAAAAGCTTCTGGAAGGATTAGAGCGACAGAGTCAGCCATGATAAAGACCTAAGCACTGTTGAGCATCTAAGGCTCAGTGACTAACAGCAGGTGGTTGCTCTAAATCATTGCACAACCAGCTATTCTCTGTTCATTGGGTTTCCAGGGTCTCTGGATCTTTGTAATCTGTAAACCTCTGAACACAGGTAAGGAATTGCTGTGCTCATTTGCACCAAAGGGGATGTATTAATTAAAATTGTTTTCACAACAGGCTTATTAGTGAATTCACTATTTCTCAGAAACACTGGAGAAAAAAGTACAACCCCCACATGCATACCCAGTGCGTCCACTCTGTGGCCATTCGTTTCTTCTCCTTCAGGTCTTTCCTACGCAGTCCATCCAACCCAGGCACGTGAAGGCCGACTCCTCGTGCAGGCTACTGAAGTTAAGTGTGATCTGCTGTGACATCTGGCACCCTGCGAAAAGCCAGGTTGCTGGGTCACATAGGGTGTGTGGTCGCACATGACATCTGCAGGCTGTTGGACACTGCCCAACAGTAAGACGCTGTGAAGGGGCACGTGAACAGGTTGACAACTGACTGCGGGAATCAGGAAAAGGAGTGAAGGGCTTCAGGGTGAGGAGCAAAGAGGGACGCTCCTAAGATGCTCTTCTCTGTCCTTAACTAAGCAAAGCCTCCAAGCCTCCCTTCCCGCAGGGAGCCCCATCTTCTAGAGGACCTGAGAGAGAGCCGCGTGGTCAGAGGGCAACAGAAATGCTGCCTTTGCCTGGGCTCAAGCCTCTGCAGTCTGCATGTTTCCACGCGTGCAGCGAGGGCTTTGGAAGTGCACCTGATGCGATCGTGAGCAATGGGGAGGGAGACTGCAGTGGGCGTCATCTGGGGGCCGCGGACTCTGCCAGGAGGAGGACTTGGATGTGTCTCTACTGGGTGGGGTTGTGTCTTCCAGAAGAACCGGCAGGAAGGAAGTCAGCTCTGACAACAGAGGCAGGAAGAGACCTGAGGCTGCCTGTCACACTCAGGATCAGCTCGCGAGATGGCCTAAAGTGACTGCTTAAATCCAGGCACCACTTTGCAGAAAGGAAATGGTCTTCACCGTAATGTCATCAAACTAACTTATACTTAATAATATCCCAGGTCCATTTCCACAATGCGACGGATCGATTTTTCTCTCCTAAAAGAAAAATTGATGCGAGTACTCATCATCTCTCTGGCTCTCGCTGTGGGGTATCCCGTGGAACCAGAAGATCTTTAGCAAAAGCTGTTTGAGGCTGATAGCGACTTCTTGTCAATGCCAGTGGTTTTGAGATTGATATCAAGCACAAAGGTGTAAAAGTGCTGCCTTTTCTTTCTATCAAGCTCACAAAAATTTGTACAATGGGAAACAAACTGTAAAACAGGAAAGAAGACAATTCCTTTTTCCTGATGAGCTTGGAGCCTTTTCAAGCACCCTCAAGTAGCCTAATAACAGCTTTGTGAGCTGGGAACACGGAAATCAAACCAGCCGATTTATAAATGACGGAAGGGGACCCCAGAAAAGACTTTGCCAAAACCCTATAGCATCTGCACAGAGCAACAGGGAGATGATGGAAATTTAAGGCTTTAACCAAAAGCTGAGAAACTTGCCAACCTCCCTGATTTTTGTTACTGACCCCTAGAATTTACCTGACTTTATCTCAGAGAGCTGCTTGAAAATACGAAACAGAACTTTCCATTAAGTTGTTTGTCTTCTGTTTGTTTTCGGTACTGGGGATTGAACTCGGGTCCCTTAAACACTGAGCCACATCCCCAGCCCCTTGTTTATATTTTATTTAGAAACAGGGTCACACTGAGTTGCTTAGGGCCTTGCTAAGTTGCTGAGGCTGACTTTGAACTTGCAATCCTCCTGCCTCAGCCTCCTGAGTTGCTGGGATTACAGACATGTGTCACCGCACTCAGCTAAGTCTTTGTTTTTGTTTTTGTTTTTAATGGGCATGGAGCCAATATCCATTGAGAAAGGGATCTGATTATTTTATAGGTAGGGAAACTGAGGCAGATAAAGCCAATGGCTTCCTCTGAACACAGCTGGGGAAGAGCTCAGAGCTCTGACTCCTACACCTGCTGCCCCCGGTGGAGAGGCTCAGGCTGCATCCTTCACGTCCCTTCATCAGAGGCACAGGCTGGCGAGTCCCTGTTTTGGTAACGTCTGTGCAATAACTGATCAAACTCTGCTAGGAGATGATATCCCTGTTGTTTTGATTTCCGAAATGTCAAAACATGTAAAGGATCATGAAGTCAAAATTGAATCCCGGGTGGATTGGAGAAAATTGTCAAGTTTGAAAAACAGAAGATGGAGATGGAGAAAAACAAAGCACTTCGTCTCTCTCCCTTCCTTCACGGGAGGAATCCCTGTCAGCGAGGCGCTGTGTTCAATGACAAGATGAGGCCTGCCGCCTGAGAAGTCCTCTGCTGGCTTTTCAGCCACCACCAAAGCGTTCAAAGAAGGGACCCAGTGACAGGCAATGAAAAATGTTTGTAGAAGATACGGAGAAGGAAACCTTCTCCCTGGAAAAATTCAAAGGAGGATAAAGGACGAGATAGGAACAGCTCCCCTGACAGAGACTCGTTCCCCCCACACGAAGGGAGCTACGAATTCTGGGAAGCATTTATTCCTGGGAAGAAAGGAAGAAGGAGAGGAGAAGGGAGGAGGGGAAAGGAATCCACCCTGCACTAGGCTCGACGGGGCCCCTGCAGCACTTCCTAGACGTCTGTCTTCCCAAAGAACTGATCAGTGTTAAAAGACAGACCCGCACAAAGATTGTTGAGAAACTATCACCAAAGGGTGAGTCTCAGAGGATTTCAGCAGGAAGCAAGACACCCTCACTGTCCGGAGCTCAGCAGAGGGCGTGGAACTCCGGCATCAAATGGACGGAGGAACATCCAGTCGGATGAGCAGGTCGGGGGTGGGCTCCCAGGGGCACAGCACAGGAGGCGCCCCTTCTAAAACTAGGCACAGAGCCAACGTTGTCTGCCACGGCAGCCTTAAACTGTCAAAGATTTGAAAAAAAAAAAAAAGACTATTTGCTTGTCTGAGAAGAAAATGATGTTGTGGAATAAATTCTCCACCAAGCACAGAGCTTCAGGCAGGAAGAGTCCCAGCTCTAAGGGGCAAACTACATCCTCCATGCTCCACGGTGGGGTGCACCTCGTAATAGGGACAGAGAACCAACCTGGTGACATTCTCTGTTAAAGAAGCCTTGAAATGCCACAGAAGAGTTTTCACCAGAAGGACGTGAGAGGGGAACCCAACTCTCTACCAGAAATGTGTTCCTCAAATTTAGGGCAGCAGATATCTGTGGTTCTCACCTCTGTGCTGCATAAAAGGGAGCTATTTAGGTAGACCAAGGAGGTGGCTGTGCATCGTCAATGGAAACGCGTGAACATTCTCTCCTTGCCTGGTCCTGGGCATCGACGGCGGGAGAGCTCTGAGCTACCTGCCTGGACTCAGTCTTGGAAACAGCCTGGGGTCCTCCAGGTCATAAACAAAGATCTTGAGGAGAGGAATGGCCACGTTTCCTTCTGTGCAGAACAGTTTACCATGGCGTCAGCCACGGGGGTAAGAAGAGAAGGTTTTCCTGGGGAAAGTCATGGCAGCCAGAAGCACCTTTCTTAAAGCTCAATGGCAGCTCCCCACTCCTACCTGGGAGCCCCCTGTCCTGTGGCTGTGCAGGGTTGCAGAGGGTTGAAGAAGTGAAGAAGGAAACTTTCTCCCTGGGAAAATTCAAAGGAGAATATAGGACCAGACAAGAACTTTTGCTTCCACCTTGGAATTCAAAATAAGAAAAAGTCTTCCGACCTGGGCCTCCATCATCACACAGCTTCCTATAAATGAGCAGAAGAGCTGCCGGATGCCCCAGCAAACTCCCGCCTCCTTCCACCTACCTTCCTCCAGCCCTTTGGCTTCTAGCAACAAAATTCACAAGTGTCTTTCATCAATGTCCTTTGGCAGGTAGCAGCCCGTGCAATGGCCCCATCTCAAGCACCTTTGTGGCCTCAACCGAAACCCCAGTATTCATCTCAACCTGGGCTCCTGAGGGTAACGTCATCATGACCTAGGCACAGCACACGAGGCGAACCTGGGAGAGAAAAGGGGGGAGATGCCCATTTCCCAGCCCAAAACTCCTCAACCAAACCATCTTTCCTTCAGCTCTTCAATCAGCCCTGAGTCAATGACCTCGCTGTCTCAGAAGGAAGCCCCCGAGGCTGTCCTGCACACCACACTGACCCAGAGAAGCAGAGCTTGTATCCTGTGTCTTCATCTACAAAAGAAATCAAAGGACGAAAGAGCTCAGGCTACTTGAAAGATGTCTGGAAAATACTGGCAAATCTAAAGAAGAAAAATGAAACTTACCTGCATCCTATTACCTCTCCATAACCACTGTTCACATGACCCTCTAAGTCATCCCACCCCCTTTTCTGTGTTTTTTCCACAGGTGACATGGCACAAAGTCCATAGGTTTATTTCCTGATTCTTTTCTTTGTGATATTACAAGAGGAATAGTCCCGTGATCACCAGAGGAAGTCCACGGACAAGACGCTTTTTAGCCGCTTTGCCTTTATGTTCCCATGATAGAATCGTTCATCATCTTCTAAATACATTTATTTTATGTATTTACTTTGGTACCAGGATTGAACCCAGGGGCGCTTAACTGCTGAGCCCGACCCCCAGTCCTTTTTGTATTTTGAGACAGGCTCTCGCCAAGTTGCTCAGACCCTCGCTAAGTTGCTGAGGCTGGCTTTGAACTCATGATCCTCCTGCCTCAGCCTCCCTAGTTGCTGGGATGACAGGCATTTGCCACTGCACCTGGCTAAATGCATTTGTTTCAAAGTTTCATTGTGTTCTGACTAAGTAATGATTGTAAAGTGATTTTCTGGAGTTGCTGAGGTTCGGTGAGTTTGTTTTGAATCTTGAGTGTGAGATGGCGTTAAGGGACCGCCATACACTTCACAGAAGATTCAGAGGGCAAAGGGTACTGTAGATGCGGGGGAGAGCCTCGCTTCAGATTGCAAAAAGAGAGCTCTGGTTTCCATCTGGCAAAGCCCACAGGAGAGGGCAGAGGGATTATTGAGAAAATCAAATTAACTGCTGATCTGGAGGCCAGATTATGCTGCTGTTGCTATCATCAAGGCCAGGAATCTCTTGCTGGAGGTAAGGGAAGGCTGCAGGTAGGGGGTCTCTGCGGAGCTAAAGAAACACTGGAAAGTCCAAGGACTTGTCAAAGAAAATCGGGGTAAGAAAAAAAAAAGTGTTCACTTGAGGTCTAGATAAGGGGAATACTAGGGTTAGATGAGTAATAGCTAAATAAGGTAAGAAATAGAAATAACTAGACTTTTCTCTCTCTCTGATCTGATCAAGCGGATCACAGAGTTGCAAGGGGGCTATCGGTTGAACTGTGTCTCCTGAAAATCCTTAAGTTGGAGTCCTAACTCCCAGAACCCTACAATGGACCTTATTTGGAAACAGGGCTACTGTGGACATCATTAGTTGAAGTGAGGTCATACCAGAGGAGGGTGGCCCCTAATCCAACAGGACCAGTGTCCTTATGGAAAGAGAACCGGGAGGGAGCCAGAGGCACGTCGTGAGGCAGGAGCTACAGGCCACAAGCCGAGGTACCACCAGGAGCTGGGAGAGAGGCCAGGAACAGACCCTCCGGAGCCTTTGGGAGCGAGCATGGCCCTGATCATGCCATGCTTTCAGACCTCAAGCCTCTAGAAGTGGGAGAAAATAAGTTTCTACCTCTGTTGAACCTCCCATTTTGTAGCTCCTGTTACAGCAACCCCAGGAGACAACACAGACCAGATCCTGGAAACCATTTCCCCTGACTTCCTTTGCCATGTGGATCCTCTCAGTAAGGGACAGGTGTTTGCTTCGGCCAGTGCTCTAGCTTTCTGTAGCCCCATGGGACCCTCCCCGTAGTGTGCACTCACTGTCCGCGGAGCAATGCCGTCTATTACTGAATGGCTCCAGTTATTTTCACCGTGTGCATAGCCTTGGTAATATAGTTATTAGCAAAGCTGGCTGACGTCAAGCTTCACCATCTTTATTCTCCCTGTAAAGCCTTATTTTACACTGGATAAAAAGATCCTGTGTCCAAGTGTGTGGGCCTCTGTAGCTCAGCCCTGAACCAAGGCACACCAACTTCCAGAGGCAGCCAACAGTACCAGGTATTGGAATGATGATAAACCATCTCTGAGTTCTGGCCTTGCTAATACGGAATCGGAAGTGAGAGCAGACGCCACGCTCTCCTCTGTGGCTTGCAGAGCCTCCTGCCCCACGGTGCCCACCAAGAACAAATCGATGCTAACAGGCTGGCTGGCTGAGTCATAGGAAGCACACAGCCTCTTCCTCTCCTGCCACAGAAGGGCAGGGAAGGAAATGGAGGTATGAGTCACACAGTAGCCCTGGAAATGGGAAAGTCCCCCGGGAGCCATCCAGGGGCTCAGAGAGACGTCTTCTTTGATATGTTCCATTACGTTCTATTTTTTTTCCCCAAGCAGCCATATTGCAGAAGGGACTGAGAGCTGAAGACGGCCATCTCCCCCCAGTCTGGTTCAGTGAGCATCTGTTGTGTACACACTGGCCCTTTCCCCAGGGAGGAATAACTAGGACGAGGGAGATGATCAGTTCATAGGCGCAGCTGCCAGAGGTGCCTGGGGCTCAGTGACTCAGGATCGGAGATCAATGCTTTTCGGAAGAGGTGCAAATAGACCTCATTTCCAGGATGCCTGGCTCTGGGGGCGGATGGGAACTTCTGTCCCTGCTTTATAATGTGGCATCCCACCAAAGGGCCCTGATGCCGCCCAGCATCCGCACGGCAGGAAGCAGATTCTGTGTTGGCACCGACCAGGACCAGCGCGGTGAAGGATCGCTCCCAGCCCCCTTGTGCTGGGTGCCCCTGGACTTCGCGTCTCACTCATTCACATCCAGCTCCAGTCAACGAGTGCTCACCAAGCAGGGTGGGCTCTGGGCAAGCCCCACGCGAGGGCTGTAGAAGCTCCTAGAAAGGTGAAGGAGCTTGGAGAGAAAGCAAAACGATTCTTTCTCCACTCGCTGACAGCAATTCAGGGACGGGCATTTCCCTTTCTGTTCCTCTGGGAATTGGAAAGACCCAGGCTCAGTCACAGGCTTTGCTTGCTGAGGAGCCTGGACAAAGCATAAGAGGGATTCATAAAACTTGAGAGAGTGATTGAGAAATCCACAGGAAAAATAAAGGACCAAGACTTGCTGAGGCTATTCTATTTATTTATTTATTTACTTATTTATTGGCTGAGGCCATTTTAAAGGGGACAACCAAGGTCAGGGGTCTTTTGCTGCAAGATATCAGACGAGGAGGTGTATAAAGCTATGCAGTGAAAGATGCTGGGGAATAAAGCTGCAAGAGAGGACGTCACAAGGAAACTCACACTGATGTCAAACTTCACAGGTGACAGAGGTAATATGGAGATTTTAATAATAAGGCAATTTGGAGACTTCAAAAATGGTGCTGACCCTCTTGGTGATTCCAATAAAAATTACTTTCTTACTTCAAAGTGATAATGGTCATCTGTGCTGTTCACCAAATACCCCAGGTGTCTCCTACTCCTGGGCCCATCATGGAGTGGCACCTCTCTGTCCCCTCTAAGTTAGACGTGCTCACAGGACTGACGTTGGCCCCTGAGATGGATCAGAAGAAATGGGTCACCTTTGAGCAGAACTGAAGCACCAGTGTGTGACCCACCATAGGTACAATGACGGCCCTGTCTAGACAAGCCTCTCTCCCCCTGGATGTCTGTTTCTTCTACACAACCTAGCCTTTCCCACTACAAAAAACCAGTCCCCAAGTAAACTACAGGTGACTAAATAATATCTGTGGAAACTTTTAAATTTTTAGCAAAGGATCCAGGCAAATATCTTTATGACTCAAAGTACAAAAGGATTTCTTTTAGAAGTTTTGAAAGTTATAAGCCCTAAAGGAAAAGATCAATGCAGTTGCATCAAATTTAAAATCTTGTGTTCACAATGAACACCACAAATTGAAATGACAAGCCACAAACTGGAAACGATCTTTGCCGTGTGCATAACTGACAAGAGATTAGTGTAGAATAGACATGAAAATGCCCCAAAGATCAATAAGGAAAGCGCAAGCCAGCCAGAAGGAGATGGAGCAAATCAGGTCAAAATTATGTTTCTGGTAAACATATGGAAAAGCTGCTGCCATCACTTAATAATTGGGGAAATGCAAATTAAAGCAATTAGACCACTTCACACCCATTGGTTTGGTAACAATTAAAAATTTGATAACACTCAGGATTTTCAAAGACACAAAGAAACAAAACCTATTCTGGCAACACTGGCAGATGTGAAAAATTAGTAAATTACATTGAAAAGTAATTGGTCAAATCGAGTGAAGTTGAGGACGTGTAAAACCATCCAAGAAAACCCTTCTTACTGTACTTCCTAAAGGAATTCCTGAGCACTTGCATGGGAGGCGTGTGACCAGGAGCGTTCTCCTTGATTGTAATGACAAACCATCAAGAAAAAATTCAAATGCCCATCAACCAGCAGAGTAGACCATTTCCCAGCCTGCTGTCTGGTTGACAGCACCCAGTGGGATATCCCACGGCCCCTGGTGTCCACATGGGTTCATCTCAAAACAACCAGAGGACCACACTGCAGAAAGTGGTGCGGAATAGGTGGCACTCACACAGCTGGAGAACACGCACCCGATAGTAGCCACAAACATCATGTTAAGGAGGAGTTCAGGGACACCAAGATGGCGGACACAGAGTATCAGAAAGAAGTCACTGGAGGAGAAGACAAGGAAAGGAGTCCTCTTCCTGTTTACAATGAGTCCCATTACCATGACAACTCCCACCACTGAGGACTTATCACCGTGACAACTCAGGCCACAGGTCTGGTATTTTAAAATGAACAATGGGGGTATAGTGGGCAGTATTCTAATTAGGTTTTCTAAAGTAACCAATGGAGGGAAATTGGATGATATTCTAACTAGGTATCCGAAGGTGATCAATGGGGGCAAATGGGGTCAGAGAGTCAATGGGGGTCTGTATAGAGAAGAAACTGCTTCACAGCTTAGCATTGAAGACACTGGTTTCCAGACTTCGGGGCCTGAGCCTCTCTCTCCTGCTCAGCCCACTCCCCTCCACCCTATGGAGTGCTACTTCACCTTCACCTTCAATAAACCTGTACTTAGTCTGTTACTTGTGTGTGTCTTGCTCAATTCTTTGTTCAGGACACTGAGGCCCTGGACCCCAAATGGACACTCTGACAATAACCATATTAGAGCAAAAGGAGGCAAGGAAATGAAAAATACCCTTTCCCTGGAGAGAAAGCGTAACCGGATCGGGAAGGAGCACAAAGTTGATTATTTAGAAAAACTAAAAAGCATGACTTGAGATTGGCTTGAGATTGGATCCAGCTGGGACGTGGGTTCACAGGTACTCCGTGTACTCTTGCTCCGAGGCAATATTTTTTTCACTTATGACTTCCCAAGACATATGGTAAATTGAGCCCCCATCCGTGTTTTATTCACCACACCACTTAAGCTAATAAATTTCAAATTAATAAATCATTTCTAGTGAGAACAATTTTGTCCCATTTCTGCATAAGCCTGTCTCTTAAAACAGTGGTTCTCAAATTTGTCTGCATATTGGAATCTGTGGGTTCCCTGTTCTAGCCCTAGACGTTCTGATTAAATTGGTCGGGGTGGTGGCCCGGGCCAGTCCAGGAATTAGAGCTTCCAGATGATTCCATGTGCAGCCAAAGCAGAAAACCACCGCTTTAGGGGAACTGGGGCAAAGAGCTCGTCTTTTAAAATCTGCCAGCTATGGGGAAGAGTCTCAGGTCAGCCACTGCTTTGTAACCTTGGCCAATTGCCCGATCAGTTTTTCTATCAGTACAATAAGATAGCAACACCTATTTCTTGGATTCCTGGAAGAAGTGTAAAAGACTGATGTGTATTAATTACCCAGCCAGCTATCTGATTTACAGCAGTAGTGATGTTTTTTTCTCCTTAGGATTGATGAAGAAAATTGTGATGCATTTCCTAGCAGTAAAAATTAGTTACCCTCCTGTGTGTCTCACAAGAAATAAACACCAAGCAGATGGCTCAGATATCGGTCATTAAAGGAAGGTTGGTTCTGGGAGAGCCTGAGGTTGGTCGCTGCTGGGAGTAGGCTACCTCAACACCCTCCCCTGCCCAGTACCCAGTCTTTCTCTCTTCTTCTCCACCCCACTGACCCTGTTCTGACACAGCCCATAATCCTTCTGGGCTTTCGGCCCATCCGACCTAAACGCTTGCTTACAATTTTGAAAAGTTGTAATTGCATGTTTACACCAAAGCCAATGCCTTGGTCTGCTAGATTCCCCATTATTCTTTTTAACCGATATTATTATCTCAATGTGTCAAATATTACTATTAAAGTGACGGATGGAATATGCTTTTTTTCTTCTTTTTTTTTTTGGGGGGGGGTGGGGGCACTATTTACAATAGAAGGAAAGATGCTACCTTACAAAGCCACGGTCTTTTAAACTAGTCATGAATTAAGAATTCCTTTGCCCTCAAAAGATTAGTCTCTGTTTTTCGAGTCTAAGTGTTACTCATTTTGCATATCATCTATTACAAAAATAATTTTATATAGTCATCATTTTTAAAACCGCCTACTAATTTCTCAAATTGTCCTTGATGTGTGTGGGCGGAAGGGCAGGGGGGAGTCTAGACACTCAGAAGCTGGAGCCTGATGGGGGTTCTGCTCCCCAGACTGTGTTCTGAGACCATCAGGGTGGGGGCGCCACACACAGGATTCTAGAAGCCAAGCCGTGCATGAGGTGTGACCTCCAGGCGCAAGACACCATGACAGATTTTTGAAGAAGAGGTCCAGGCTTGTAAAGAAAACTCATAATATGGGACAGTTAACAATTTAAGACTAACCACATGTACAGACAATGTTTGCAAGAATTCTGTGTGAAGAGAGCTGAGCGGGTAAGGACACCGCCAGGGCAGAGAGCGATACCTTATCTGAGCATTAAAAGATAAATGCCCTGGAAGACCCTGAGGTTTGCCTCCAACCCGTCCCCCCACTCCTCGTTGCCTGGAGAGTCCTGCTTATGTCTGGCTAGCATTGAAGGAAATAGAGCACGTCTGCAGCAGTCCTGCTCGCTTTGCAACCCATGGATCTGAAGGTAGCTTTAAGGTCCAGTTTTTGCTCACTCAGGTACTGGGAAATATTTTCTTGCCCAAACCCTTTCTGCTTAGATTCCCACTCCAAGAAGATATCCCCATTCTATGAATCAGACATCTAATGAACACTCCAGGAGTCATCACCCAAACAATGAAGCTGGCAGAACACAAGGATGAACAGGTTGGGTCACTGGTGACACTGCAGAGCCTTTCTGTCAACCCCAGGACTGCCCAGCCCCAAGATGTCCTACGTGAAATAGCTGTCTTTATTAACAAAAGCGCTTCCATGGGCTACCTCTTTAGTGACACAAGAGCTATGAGCATGTTGAGGGACGACAACCAGACAAATTTCATGGAGTGCACTAGCAGGTTTGAAAAGGGAATACACTGGAGGTCCGGGGATCCAAAGCAGGGATTCGAAACCCAACAGGAAAGAGGAATAAGGTAAGAGCATCTGTCAAGCCCTATGCAGCATCACACCTAATGTTGAACATCTTAATACTCTCCCTTAGAAATGGAGGCACACAAATATAACCAATCAATCTTTGACAAAGAAGCAAAGACAACTCAATAGAGAAAAAAAACAGTCCTTTCCAAAAATAGTTCTGGAACAACTGAATGTTCATACACAAAACAAACAAACAAAAAAATAAATAAATAAAACACCTTTGGTATATAGACAAGTTTCATGAAGCTTTTTGCAAAATTAACTTAAAGTGGATCATAGATCTAATTATAAAATGCAAAACTATAAAACTTCTGGAAGAAATCAAAGAAAACCCTGAGTTTGATGATAACATTTTTAGATACAACACTGAAACAATCCATGAAAAAAAACTGATATATTGGTGTTATGGTTTGGATGTGCAGTGTCCTCCCACATGCATTATGTAAGACAATGCATGAGAGTTTAGAGGAGAAAATGATTGGGTTATGAGAGCTTTACCCAATCAGTGAATTAATCCCCTAACAGGGATTAACTGGTGGCTAAAGAGGTGGGTCCTGGGGGTGTGCCTTTGAGGTATGTGTTTTGTACCTGGTGAGTGCAGTCTCTGTTTCCTGATCATATGAGCTGCTTCCCTCCACCATACTCTTCTTTCATGATGTTCTGCTTCACCTCGAGCCCCAAGGAATGGAGACAGCTATCTATGGACTGAGACCTCTGAAACTGTAAACCCCCAAATAAACTTTTCCTCTCTAAAATTGTTCTTATTTGGGTCTTTTAGTCACAGCAGCAAAAAAGCTGACTAAGCAATTGGATTTTATTAAAATATTAGACTTTTAAAACTTCTGCTCTGAAAAAGACATTGTTAAGAAAACTAAATACCAATGCATAGTCTGGGAGAAGATACTGCAAAACAGAAATCTGTTAAAGGGCTAGTATCCAACATATACAAAGAACTCAATAACCTAATTTTAAAATGAGCAAAGGATCTAAAGATGGTTTACTAACAATATCTAAATTCAAAAAAGTACATGATTAAACAGCAATGAAATATTTTACACCTATTAGAATGACTACCCTCACACACACACATTCACACACACATACACACACACATACACACACACACACACACACACACACACACCAAAAGTGACCATACCAGCAGATGGTGAACATGCAAAGAAATGGAGACTGTCATTCATTACTGGTGGGAATACAAAATGGTTCAGCCACTTCAGAAGATGGTTTTGCAGTTTCTTACAAAATAGAACAGTCTTACTATACAATCCAGAAATTGGTTTCTAGATATTGACCCAACAGATTTGAAAGCTTATGCCCACACAAAAATTTACAGGTGACTTTTCATTCATACTCACTGCAAACAGTCAAGCTGTCCCTCAGTAAGTGAATGGAAAAACAAACTGTCAAAGAGAGAATATTATCCAGAAAAGCAAGCTAGCTTTCAAACCTTGCAAAGACATGAATAAATCGTAAAGCATATCGCGGCATGAAATCATGAAATACCGCATGACTGTGACTGTATGACAATCTGGAAAGGACGAAACCACAGACATGATTTAAAAAAAAATAGTTGTGAGAAGTTCACAGGGAGGGGGAAAGGTGAAATAGGTGAAGCAAAGGGGACTTTCGGGTGGCGAAACTGTTCGTGTGATACGGTAATGGAGGGAACATGACTTTAGGGATCGGTCAGAATTCAAAGAATTACACAAAGAGTGAACTTCATGAATGCAAACTTACAATGTCACTTAGGGCACTTGGGACTTGAGGGTGCAGAGTGTGACAAAACAATCTGATTGTACCACAAATGTCTGAAACAACCTCACTGAAGACGATGGGGCAAGGGTGCTGACTTAGGAAGGAGTGGAGTCTGTAAGGAATGGCACAACACCACCCTGCTGTGATACGGTGGTGTCCCAGAGGGTACAGGCTGACTGTTCTGACACCACTGCATGCGTAGGTTGGCACTGCACAAAAGGTAACGGGTGGCAGATGATGACAGCCACGTTCCTCACTGTTGGGCTGGGATTTCACCCATACCCAGTGGGAGGAGGAATGATCCAGGTGGTACTGCATTAAAGTTGGAGACAATAGTAGAGCCCTCGTTTAACTTCCTGTAGGTGCAGATGGTACATATAGAAATATTGACAGATCTGCGTGGGCTACATATGACAGTTAGTGTACATGATTTCCTGGCTCTGCCAACCGAGTGGGCCTAGATACAACACCCAGGAGCAACTGGACACCTGGGGCCTGTGGTATGTTTTGTTTTTGTTTTTCTCTACCAGGGAATGAACCCAAGGGTGCTTAACCACTGAGCCACATCCCCAGCCCTTTTTATTTTTTTTTATTTTGAGACAGGTCTCACTAAGCTGTTCAGGAACTCACTAAGGTGCTGAAGCTGGCTTTGAACTCTCCATCCACCTGCCTCAGGCTCCCGAGCCTCTGAGATTACAGGTGTGCGCCACCACCATGGATCGGCTGTGGTATGGTTTTCAATACCACTTTCCAGTAAAAGGGACCAGGACTCTGAAGGAACAGTTGAGTTTAGGACTGAGACAAGAAATACACAAGATGAGTCTAGACCATCTCCTAGTGCCTGATAGTAAGGAAGTGCTCAAAACAAAACAAATATCCACCATGATCGAGATATGTCAAAAGGAGACACAAGGCACATGGAAGAATTCTCAAGGAACAAAGCTGGATCAATCCGAGCAAGAAATTAAATAAAGTGGTATTGGATTATATCCCAAAGTATAAAATATATATCCATGAGTTCATACTGAGATAAAACAAAAATTGGACAGGTCAATAAATGAAGGAGAAGAGACAGATGTCCCATGCAGAAATATTCTAACTGATTGATGTGGCCAGTCCACCCTCAAGAAATGAAGCCCAAGTCCCCACTTGGGAACAGCCTGGCTGTTCACGGGGATTCCTTCCCAAGAGCACAGCACGGGAAGGGGAGAACCCGTTGGAGAGGAGGGAGCAGAGCGTATGAATGTGACAGCAAGAGATCAAGGCCAACATCAACACCGAGAGCACACCACGGACACCAGGTAAGAAGAGCGGCATCCCACCTCTGCCGTCTTGGTCACCAAAACCCATAACCCCAGGCTACTTGCAAGAAATACCAGACACACCCAGTTCAGGGCCTTTGTATGAAAAACCTGACCAGTCTCCTCAATACTGCCAAGGTCATCGAAAACAAGGAAAGTCCTAGAAACTGTCACAGCCAACAGGCACCTAAGGAAACAGGACAACCGAATGAAATATGATGTCCAAGATGGGATCTTGGAACAGAGAAAAGTCATTAGAAACAAACTAAGGAAATTCAAATAAAGTATGGGCTTTAGTTAATAAAATATTAATATGGGTGCATTGATTGCAACAAATGTGCCCTATCAATGTTAGCTGCGAATAAGAGGGGAGATTGGGTTATGGGTATATTGAAACTCTTTCTGCTATTATCTGGATTTTTCTGGAAAAATAAAAGTTTATTTTAAAATTATTAATGCTGCTTACAAGCATGGCCTTAGCAGGCTTTTCTCAGAATCTCCATCCCAAATCAAAATAAGCTGGGATCTCAGAACTAGAGTTTAACCCAGAGAGAGAGAGACAGCCTGCCATAAGGAAATGAGAGCAAATGTTGAAGCATATCACTTAAGTGATAAACACAATCGGTAAAAAAAAAAAAAAAAATTATAAATAATAACCAGTGAAACTTGAGAGGAGATTAAGTGGGAAGTAATGTGAGTTCAAAACCTTCTCTTTCACAGCAGGAATCAAGAGGTAGTGTGTGAGCAGGAAGTAGATAGAGCCAACTTGGGGAAAGAAAACTTTCATTTTTCACCTGGCAGCATCCTGAATCCAGTTACTACATGAGGAAAATAGGGTTGCTATGGCAGTCACCTGGGATAATGTACCTAAGGCACTTAGCTCAGAATCTGGAACATAGTAAGTGCTCAGTAAATCACGTAGATGGAACAGGAAAGGGAACAGGGCCCCAGATTCCTTGTGGCTTTGTAATTCACAAGCACAACGTCACTCGAAAAGTACAGGAAACTCCTTAGTTGCTCCACAGAGTTACATGACTTCAGGTTCATTGCTGCTTAACATGTAGCCTGTCATGATTTTGCAACCCGATGTAGCGCAGAATTGGCAGATGTCCCAATGTCAGATATTTACACAGACCACAGACACCAGTCTCACATTTACCTGCATAATTGAAAACAAATGATGCCTGACAGATGTTTAATTATTTCCAAATTTCCTATTAGAACAATGTCAGCACGTTGCAAAATAGATTTTGATGAACAACCTGGCCACAATAAACCTTTTAAAAGAAAAATGTTGGCTTTGATGATCTGAGATTTTCAGATTATGAGATCATTAATCATTCTAAGTGTTATGTCTCATTTCTGCTAAAAAATTATTTTACACCCCTAAAGCCATGGCATGTTTATTAGACTTATGTTAAAGAAGAAAATTGCTTCTGCTCATGGCTATTCAAGTTCTATTTAAAATAATTTCTAAACCAGAAATCATTTTCCCCTTTCTCCATTAAGTGTAAGGAATGTTGAAATGAATTTTTAAAAAATCTGTCAAAGTCCCCTGCACATTTTCCAGACCCTAATGTAGTGAGATGATAGTGAGAATCTTGCTCTTCGGTGAGACTGCCGAGGACCCGTGTCTGAATCCCAGCAGACCCATCCGTGCTTCAGGGGGCATCAGGACGTAGCTGTGCCCAAGCTTTGGGAAGATGTTAACGCCTGTCGCATTGTGATATCCTACGTCACAAGAAAACTTCTAAATTTTCTGGAACCTACAGGAGCTCTTTTTGAATCACCCCCAGCTCACCAAGACAGTAGGCAGATACTTGATGGAAAAGTCGCTCCTCAGCCTGCAGCGGGGCAGGTGGAGAGGCAGAGAGGAGCCGAAGGGATGCCAAAGAAGCAAACGGATTTGTGCAGAAGAACCTGGCAAGGCCCAAGGATCCGAGGCACCAGCTACCTCTGGATCTCGGAGGGATGTGCCCAGAGGTGGCCCAGAGGGAACTCGCCTCCCGCCTCCTGCGGTCTATTTCTCTGTGCAGCCAGGCGACTGCGCCTGCCCTGGCCTGCCCTGCTGAAGGCTGGAGAAGGGCTGTCCTCAGAGACACCAGGCCCACAGAGAGGTGAGGAGTCCTGCTGAGAAAAGAAGCATAAAGGACAGGCCATAGACCAGAAAGGGAGCCCACACCCTTCTTCCCCCAGCCAGGACCACCCTCCCCAGGGAAGATGGTCCACTTAACAGACAGACAGACAGACAGACAGAGTGGGGACTGAGCACCTGCCAAGGAAACAGGAGGCTCCTCCCCAGGGTCCCCAGGACAAGCCCCAGTCACGCTCCTCGCTAAACTGAAAAGACAGCTGAAGACCAAAGAGGTGGGGGTTCTCCACCAGACAGGGGCAGAAACAAAAAGAAACCCCGCCCAGGGAGCAAATGCGCACCTACAAATTCTAGAATTAACGTCCTTGCTAAGCCGAGAGCAGACGGTGAGTTCATGAAAACCAGAAAAGAATGTCGTTCAAAAAAAAGAGGAAAAGAAACATGCAGAGGACAAAGAGAACTCAGAGTTAAAACGATGATGAACAATATAAAGAGAAATGTTGACAGATCAGTGCGAGGAAAATTCTCAAAAATTAGATCAAACATGAAAAGATTTAAAAAAAAAAGTAAGAGAGAAAGGATAAGAAAATCAAAGGATTGATTCTGAAAGGTCAAAAGCTGACCCACCTGAGTTCCAGAAGCTAGAAGAAAAAAGATGGGGGGGAGGTTGTTTTGTAAAAAGAAAAAGAAAAGAAAGAGAGAAATATGAGAACAATGAGACCAGCAGGGACATTTTGAGAACTGAGAGCCGGAACTTCTGGAAAGAGCCTCCTGCAGGCCTGGAACAATCAATGCAAAGGAGCTTCGCAGTCATTTTTCATTGTGAAATTTTCAGGACGCTGTGGGTAAAAAGAAGACTCTCATGGATTTCAAAATGGAAGAAAAAAATCCCAAACAAAGAATCAGAAATCAGAACTTCTCCATAGCAAACTGGGGGTGGGGGGGTGTTAAAAGGCAACCAGACAACGAGGGACTGACTGCTGACCAGGTCATCCATCAGGCCTAGGGCTGGGAGAAAGACCTTTCCAGACACACAGGGTCTTAGCACTTTTTCCTCCATGCATCTTTTCCCCAGAAAGCCACTGGGAAATGGGTTTCATCAAAAATGAATGAACCAGGCCAGGAAATAGCTCAGAGCTTGAGCACCTGCCTGGCATGCACAACCCTGGGTTCAGTCCCCAGCACCAGAAGCACAAAATACAGGATAAAACCAGGAAAAGATGGGATTCAAGAAAAGGGCACTGGAGAATCCCCAGGATGACAGAAAGCTCCCGGATGCAGCTGTGCAGAAGGCAACTGATGGGGACTAGTTAGGCAAGGGGCGGAGGGGGGCTGGCCCCACCAGGGCACACTGGCAAGCTCGGCACTGTGTGAGAAGTGACAGTGACCTGGAAGGAAAGTTGTCTGCAGTTGCTTGAGTCTCTGGGGATGCTTCAGTTATAGGAAGAACTCTAAGTAATCTTTAAATGACTAAGAAATCTAAGTAATTTTCAAATGAAACAAGTCCAGAGGAAATAGAAAATTTTATAGTGGAAGAAATGTGTTCAGAATGCACTAAAATCTCAAAAGCTCTGAGCAACAGTACACATTCATGCCAATCTGAGCACTGAATCCCAGTCTCACCCAAAATGGCATATATTAGGAATGTGTAAGGGGTATGTGTATGTGTGTGTGTGTGTGTGTGTGTGTGCGCGCGCGCGTGTGTATGCGCGCGCGTGCGTGCGTGTAAGGTAGTAAGAAAATGAGATCCTCATTTTCCACAGAATTGGAATAGATAATGATAAAAATTTGAGGGCAAAGTAAGAAATTGTTACATATGCAAGATTTTTAGAGATGTGGAAGTAGGAAATTTAAGAATACAAAGTAGTTGCCCTGAAGGGACAGGAGAAATGGGCCAGAGCATCTGTCTTTAATTAAATATGCTGGGTACAATTTAACTTATAACTTGGTGCTATTTAACTTTTAATACCACAAATGTGTATAACTTTTATAAAAATAGAATTTATTGTTTTTAAAAAGTAAGTTCCTTTGAAAAAAATAGTTTCTGGCCAGGCATGGTGGCACATGCCCATAGTTCCAGCAGCTTGGAAGGCTGAGGCAGGAGGATTGCGAGTTCAAGGCCAGCCTCAAGAACTTAGCAAGGCCCTAAGCAACTTAGTGAGATCCTGTCTCAAAATAAAGAACAAACAAAAGGGCTGGGGATATGGCTCAGTGGGTAAAGTACCCCTGGGTAAAATCCCTTGTAGCCAAAAAAAGAAAAAAAAAAAGGTTTTGTACAGTTGAAACAACAGGATTCAAACTCTGTGACTCAAGAGCACCAGCGGGTGGCAGGGCTGTAGCGGGTGGGAGGGAGACGTCCAAGGACCCATCACCAGAGAGGTCTGGCATTGGGAGCAGGGTGTTAGCACAGTACTTCTAGGATGTGACAGTGATTCCAGATGCTGGGGACGTCACAAGGGCACAGAGCGCCCCTTCACATGATTCAGGAAACTGCCCCAGCGTGCAGGTCCGGGGCTGCGCTGAGGTGTGCAGGTGGCGAGGCAGGGCAAGCGTGAGCACCTCCAGATCCATCCGGGTCCTCTGTCCCACGTGGCCCGGCCACCCGTCATCGCCACCCCCTCTTCCTTCTCCTATGGGCTCCAGCTGTCTGTGAGTGTGAGGAAGCTCTGAGCATCTGTTTTATGGCCCTGATTTCAGAACTCAAGCACTTGAACTTGACTGCTCCAGAGCAAGCATCCAGAAGACCACTCCCCCTCTCCTTTACCTACTTTAATCGCCAGCCAGAGCTTGTGGGGATCAAATGGAATCTGGCCTGCTACATGTTTTGTTGTCCCTAATTTGATAAATAAGAGAGGGGGGGAAATGAGTTGGCAGATACTGACAGATAGGGCCTCGACGAAGACCCCTTCATCCACCGAGTGCTGACTTCCTCGTCTGTCAAATAAACAGCTGGGCTCTCATCTAGAAGAGCCTGCTGGCCCTAACATTTGATGCTCAGAACTTTAAACCTGGTACGTGTTTTCCAAAAGCTGGAACCTTGGGTTCCCCTGGAGGGTTAACAGTGGAAGTCTTATTGGCTTGATAAATAATGACACTTAATTATTCCCCTGGAGACTTCCTTGTGCATATATTTAGGTGTTTCCTATGTGCAATGACCTGTCGAAGGCTGAAATAGGTGTTAGGGACAAAGCTACAAAAGTATGACCAGGATGTAAACTGCTTAAGTTGGGAACAAGTGAAATCAATAGCTTCTTCCATCCCTGCTACTGGCAGCCTGCCCCCTGCCCCCCTTTGCATTTGGACACTCCATTTGGACCCCATGGCCTTATTACCACCTTCTTCTGGGCCTTCTAACTCTCCTGCTGGTTCGGGGATTTACATCTGTAGTCAGATTCCGTGCTGAGACTTCTTATCAATTCTAAGGCAGAATTCACAAAATGTGCTCCCCAATTCCATAAAATCCAACGTCTTGAGAAAGAGTTCCATGGTCTCATAAGTGTGGACCACACTGGAATAACCCTCTTAACAGGTTTCTCCAGCTGGCTGACGGCTCAGCCCCCGCACCCCCTCAAGGAGAATCTGGGAGGAGGATGCGGGTGCTCACCCCCCCCCCCCCCCCCCCCCCGGCAACACACAGCCGGGAGTCTCCCCTTCCTGGACCGCTGGTTGGACACACCACACATCATTATTTTGGAAAAATTGCTATAAATAAATAATCCTTTTAAAGCCTCTAATCATCTTTTTTCCAATTTCTCCAATGAGGTATGTGGATGTCATGTCAGAGAGTGAAGGGACATTTACACTTCACGCATAGTAGGTAGCCAATACTATGAGTTAAAATAATGAGACTAACTTTATATCAAAAAAATCTGGTCAGGTTCCCATTTGGGATGTCAAGTTGGGCTAAGTAATTAGCAGTGCAAATTTCCTCCCCGGTTCCGAGAGCAGAATTTAGTATTCTCTGGTCTCCTGGGATCACTTGACCGCATCCTCTACTCTAGCTGCAGAAAAATCCCATACAATTAGGCTATATAATTTGTTCCCTTTTAACTGGTGATGAGAGTTGGTCAAATTATGGGTTGGAAATAATTTTGTCATTGTAAAAACTCTAGCCCAACATAAAATTTGTAATCACAATAAACTGAATAGAGTTTGTAGAATAGAGACTGTAGCTGTACTATCAAAAAAAAAAAAAAAATCACATGAAACAGAAGTCAACGAGCTAATGCGTCATCCAGCTAAGGTAATCTCTACCACTCGGAGACAGAGAATAGCACAAAAAAGGAAACACCTCAGAGACAAGCAGTTGAAGCCATTATTCTATGAGAAGTCATAAAGGAAGTTGTTAGTGACCGTAAAATTATTTTTAAATAGTATGTAAGTGGATAATCACCAATTGGTGGAAGAGTAATATGGTTCTCATTCACATACCTGCTTCCTAAAATGTGAGGATGCGTGTGTGCAGGCACGCACATGCACTTGTGTTTACAGGAGGTGAGGATAAGGGTGGCAGGGGGTGCAAAAAGTTCTTCCATAATGGCCTTAAAGAAATCAGAGGGGTGGTACATGCGGTGGCACAAGCCTGTAATCTCAGTGGCTCAGTAGGCTGAGGCAGGAAGATCACAAGTTTGAGACTAGCCTCAGCAAGACCTTAAGCAACTTAGCAAGACCCTGTCTCAAAAAAAAAAAAAAAATTATAGATAGATAGATAGATAGATATGGTCTGGAGATGTGGCTCAGTATTTAAGTGCCCCGGGATCAATCCCCGGTGAAGAAGAAGGAAGAAGAGGAGCAGGAGGAAAAGGAGGTGGCACAGGGGGAGAAGGAGGAGGAGGAGGAGAAGTCAGAAAATAGACAGGGGGAAGGAAGAGTGTGGGAGGTCTGGCTCAATATATATCCAAAACAGATGTTCATTTATTGACTAATGATGTTATTTAGCATTAAAAATAACATTTCATACCTAAAATGTTATTAAAATTCATTTTAAAATTCTGTTATAAGCTTTCTTATCCAGAGATAAAGAACAATAAAAAGCTCAACTCCGTCTAAACTTGGAGAAGGAATTTAACCTTCGACCAGTTCTCAGAATCATCTGAATTTAGTCCAGTGTATCTCACAAGAGAGCCCTGGCCCAGCACATCAAACCAGGATTATGCTGGCCAGCACTAGGGCGAAGTGTCAAGTTTGGAACTGTGTAGCATGTGTTTACCTAACCCATTAAGTCAGAGTTTTCAGATTTGCAACTGTTGCAATGAAATTGACACGAGTGTATTAAAATGGGCTGGAAATCATCATCCAGAGCTTCTGTCTCCTTTACATGTACTTTCATGTGTTCCCATCATTCACTTATTCCTTTTCTCCAAGAATGGACTTTGAAAAACACCATTATTTCAAAGTTACTGTTAGAGGTATATCTGTTCCACATCTGGGACAAGGGACAAAGGGGATTAAGAGAGAAATGCCAATTATAGCAAAAGGTTAACTGAGGGCTTTAAGTGAACCAGTGATAATCACGCTCTTCTCTATTCCATAGAGTTGCAAATCCTCATGCAAAAAGCTTGACGAACCTTTTTTTGTTTTTCCATGAACCGATCTGACATCTGTTTCCATCTGTGCTCACCTAACAATCTCATTCCACCTCCTTCCTCCTGGCCCCTCCCAGCAGCTCCCTTGCCAGCTCCTCCCCTGAGCATTCCAAGGGAGAACCCTGGAGAGCTCAACCCTAGACTCTCCTTCCCAGTCCACACCTCTACCCACACACCCTGGGTTGCTGCTTACTGCCAAGCCAGCGACTGGGTCTCCAGGCCAGACCTCTCACCTAAATGACTGGGTGCAGAGGTGCACTTGGGATAACCAAGGTCTAAAGCAACCTGCCTTCAACATCTCAATTTAAAAGGTTAATATGTTGCAAATCTAATAAACTCCTGATTAATTAAAATGCTGATAGAGTAACTGTTTCAGTTAATTGAATGTTTTAATTAAGTAAAGGTTCAGCCACTTTTAAAAATACATTAGCACACATCCCAACTTAGTAACACGGTATTCAGGACGTATTTTAATTTCTGATTTCTCTTTTTCTCTAAACTGAAAGCACCTTCATGTCAGAACCATAAATATCTGCACACTGAGACTGAGGTTTGGATTATACCACAGATAGAAACTATGCAAGAACTGGGTTGAATCAGCATTGCCTCCAGGGCTCACTTGGAATTTACTCCAATCTCAACATTTATCTGCATTTTTTATAATCTCTTTTACACAAAAGTAAACTTAAAAGGAAATACCTAATATGAATCCTATAGGAATAAAAATTCATAAAGGGTACTGAAGCAAGAAGAAATAAAGATCTATCAAAGGGGCAAAGATGCGAGGGAAAGCATACAATTTCAAGCTACAAGAGCAAATGGGTGACCTCTTTTAGGGATCTTACCTGTAACCAGACTATCGCTGGTTTTGAGGAGAACTCTGGAACAATAGGAGGTGTTTTTGTGGTGTTTCAAAAGAATCAAGGCAAATGTTTACCTGGAAGAGTTTTCAAGGACAGCGTGGCTCCAAAAATGCTAACCCAGGCCTGATGAGCTTGCTCTCTGCCAGGTTCACCTGCCCCTCGCCTGGCCCAGGATTCACTCTGTCAGCTGGCCTACCCATCCCAGCGTCCCTGGGGCTTCTGGTCTACCAGGCTGAAATACTGAGAAATGTCTTCAGGGTGTCTTTGAAGCCCAGCAAGTGCTGAACCACCGCTTTGCTTATGTAAAGATTTCAGAAGTGAATGAAACCATTCTTCTTCTTCTTTTAATAATTTTTTAGTTGTTGGGCTGGGGATGTGGCTCAAGAGGTAGCGCACTCGCCTGGCATGTGTGGGGCGCTGGGTTCGATCCTCAGCACCACATAAAAAGAAAATAAAGATGTTGTGTCCACCGAAAACTAAAAAATAAATATTAAAAAACTCTCTCTCTCTCTCTCTCTCTCTCTCTCTCTCTCTCTCTCTCAAAAAAAAAAATTAAAAATATTTTTTTAGTTGTAGATGGATACAATAGCTTTATTTTATTTTTAAATAAAATAGAACCCAGTGCCTCCCACGTGCGAGGCGGGCATTCTATCACTAACCACGACCCCAGCCGGAAACCAATATTCTTGGTTAACACACTGTGTCCATTTACCGTCACAAACACAGAACTGCCACAAATTCTCCAATTATTTCCACTTTGCCAAAAATGGTCATAGGTAGGTACCAGGCAACTTTTAAAATTTGCCCAGACCACAAAAGGTAAGCCATTCAACAACAAAACTGGATTCCCTCTAGGGAAATATGGAAAGCAAATCAAACAAATTAAAACTGAAAAGTCTGCTTATCAAAGACAATATTGATATTCCCTCTTCCCTAGATTTCTCTCCTCTCAGAGGTGCAGTGGGTGGGGTCAGTCTTACTGAAGTTCTGGAATCTCCATGTGCCTGAGAAAGGCCTCCGCTTCCCAGTGTTTCTGAAGGTTCAGTCTGTGGTTATCTAAAGTTAACAGGGGCCCAAAGTCATAACTGAAGCTCAGCCACAAGTCACAGGAATCAAACTTCCAGTTTGAAATAATAACAATTTAATAGACAAACAAGACATCACAGTGAATAAAATAGAAAGCATTGCTCTTTCTCCATTCAACAGCACGAAGAGCTTGTTGTTGTTGTTGTACATTTAAAACTCTTTAAACCAATCAGCTTACTGGAACCCAAGGGAGGAGACGGCCACGAGGCACAGACACGACTTCAGCACTGCAGACTCATACAAATAAGCGAAGCGCGGTCCCACCCCCAGCACTGTCGGGAAAGCTCATCGCGTAACTCACCACTTCTCAGTTACACTTCAGACAAATGAGTGTTTCTTAAAAACCTTATAAATATATAAATCCAAACCACAAAACATCTCTTAAACATTATTTTACTCAAAGTACAAATGGATTCCTGGAAACTGCATTCACAATGCGACCTAAGCTAGGTTTTATGGAATCGTCAGTGTAGTTAGTTGTACGGTGGGGCTTAAATTCACGGGGCCACATCCACATAGGCTTTCTCATCCTACCTACCTCGGGCACACAGGTTCTTAAAGTTAATAGTTACTTAATGAAAACCAAACTGCTATTCTAGGTAAGTATCCCTTTTTCCTCAATAAGGAGTAAGGAGATTGGAAATGGCCCTCTGTAACTATTTCACGCAACAAATATTTCATTATAGACAAGTTAAAGTCGCCTTAGTAAAGCCCTTTTCTAAGAGTTGCAAATGTTTTAATGTCAATCATAGATAATGGTTTAAGACACTAAAAAGCTCCTTTATTTATTTTTGCCTAGTTTCTGTGAACATTCTATCCCCCGACCCTGAAGCCTGCTGGACCGTTTCTTCTCACCATTGTGTCCATTCACTTCCCCTACAATGTCAGAAGTGCAGACTCAAGTCACAGGGCTTCTGCTTCTATCTGAAATTAACGTAGAACTTGAAACTGTTCCAAGACTGACCGGACACGGCAGGGGCCCAGGTTCAGCTGCCCCTGGCTTCCACTTTACTCCGAGGGTCTTTCCACAGGCCACCAGCTCGGCCTGTCTCTGCCCGCTGCATGGCCCAGACTTGCAGGCACAGCGCTGCACCTGCCCCCGAGCCACTGTACACAGCACCAGCGAATCCTGGGCTAGCGCTTCACACCGTGAGCGAGGGCATCTCCCTAACTGCTTCTGGGTTTTCGTTGCCAAAATTCACCCCAAATTGTTCCGGGATTGAGCTAAACAAGTCCTGATCAGACTTTTTAAACAATGGGAAGAAAAGAACATCTTCAAAACCAAAGAGAACAAGTGAAACGCAAACCTGCTCAGGGGAGGGGTGGCGGGCTCATCAGCGGGGCCAGAGCCAGACGACACTAAGGTGTTCTGGGAGGAAGGCTTCCACCAGCAGAGCCGCTCTCTGAGAAGCCTGGGCAGAGCGGAAAGGCAACCCGGGGACAGTGCTGTCACGGGCAGCCACCTCTGCCAGGCAGGCTGCTCTGGTGGAGTCCCCGGTGCCCTGCACTCTCTTTAGAAAGCGGCAGAACAGGCATTCGGTCCAGCCACCCACGGGAGTAAGATGGAGCGTCCTCCCGGCAGGCAGCGCAGAGGGAGGGCCTCTGGGGGGAGCAGCAGACCTGGGGTGACACCACCTGAACACAGAAAGCACCTCGATTCACTGGGAGCACGGAGGAGGGGCACACACTGGGCACATGTGTCTCAAAGCCACTCCCCGTGTCCACACACCTCCGCAGAGCATCTGTGACTGCGACAGAGGAACCAGGCCACCAGGACCTCTTGCAGCCAGCACACCTCACCCTGGGGTGTGTCTGGAAGGGCTGGGGATGCCTCAGGGCTCCACGAGGGCCGGGCCTACACAGCTGCCTGGCTGACCCCCGCTAGAAATGGACAACCGCAGCACACGGGAGCACCCACCAGGCAACACCTGGATGGGAACAGGCCACAGACCTATGACCCAGGCTGCTCCAACCGTGAACAGTAACCTTAAAGAACATGAAGGAAAACACCACGAAGTGCCCGACCCCCACGACCCCCACGGCAGCGTGTGCACTGCTGGCTTTGCCTATGGATTACGAGGGAAGTGACATACAGTCCAGAAACTCGTGACAAACGCACTGGCAAAAGCCGTACACCATGAGGATGACAAGGCTCGAAGGGACCAGGCTGACAAAGACGACCCCAAGGGTGACTTTCTTGGACACCAGTAAGTAGATCCCTAAGGGCAGGGAGCTGAAGTAGAGCAAGCCCAGCAACCACACCAACACCCGGATGGACGTCTGAAACAGCAGGGACGTGCAGTTCCACACAGTCCAGTTGTGGGACACGGTGGTGACAGAGTCGAAACTCGCGGGCCTGTAGAATTCCACCACGGGGCTGGCGCTCAGGGGCGTGGCGCTCTCCCTCTGCACCTCCATGATGGTGATCACCAGGCAGTTGGAAGGCGTGTGGGAAGGGCTGACCAGGGAGGCCAGCCTCTTGGGGGTCAGCAGCAGCTCGGTGGGGTTCTCCGGCAGGCACTTCTTCCCTCTGCCGCCACAAGTCAAGCTGACGAGGATGTTGTTGTCGTCGGGCAGGCTGCTGACCTCATCATCGGGCAGGCACGTCTCGAACCTGCAGAAAGGGCAGACGATGACGCCTTGCGGGGAGTCCCCAAAGTCTATGATCTTGTAGAGGCACTTGGCACAGACCCGGTGGCAGCAGCCCAGCACTTTGGGCTTCCTCTGCCGCAGGTTGTACCGGCTGTAGCAGATCTTGCACTCGAGCTCGTCGGAGCCCTGCGACTCCACGGTGTCCTCGGGGGGCTGGCTGGCCATCCTGCCGGCCTCCGCTCCTGTTCTGAGCTCCTGGCTGGGGAACAGCTTGCACTAAGGTGTCCCTCGGTATCTCATTTCAGCTGGACCCGCGGGGAGGCGAAGAGGCGAAGAGGCTGGGCCAGTAGCGCCAGACACCAAAGTCCTGCAGGCATGTTCAGCTTCCCCTCGCAGCTCCCCGCCTCACAGGCATGTCTGCAGAGGTCACGCGAAGGGTCTGCAAAGAAAGGAAAACACAGGCTCTAAGGTAGTGAAGGTGGGCCAACAGGCGAGTCTGAAACCATAGTGAACAGGGGCCAACAGGTGTCTAAAACCATAGTGAACGGGGGCCAACAGGTGAGTCTAAAACCATAGTGAACGGGGGCCAACAGGTGAGTCTAAAACCATAGTGAACAGGGGCCAACAGGTGAGTCTAAAACCATAGTAGACAGGGGCCAACAGGTGTCTAAAACCATAGTGAACGGGGGCCAACAGGTGTCTAAAACCATAGTGAACGGGGGCCAACAGGTGTCTAAAACCATAGTGAACGGGGGCCAACAGGTGTCTAAAACTATAGTGAACAGGGGCCAACAGGTGTCTAAAACCATAGTAGACAGGGGCCAACAGGTGTCTAAAACCATAGTGAACGGGGGCCAACAGGTGTCTAAAACCATAGTGAACGGGGGCCAACAGGTGAGTCTAAAACCATAGTAGACAGGGGCCAACAGGTGTCTAAAACCATAGTGAACAGGGGCCAACAGGTGTCTAAAACCATAGTGAACGGGGGCCAACAGGTGTCTAAAACCATAGTGAAGGTGGGCCAACAGGTGTCTAAAACCATAGTAAACAGGGGCCAACAGGTGTCTAAAACCATAGTGAACAGGGGCCAACAGGTGAGTCTAAAACCATAGTGAAGGTGGGCCAACAGGTGTCTAAAACCATAGTGAACGGGGGCCAACAGGTGAGTCTAAAACCATAGTGAACGGGGGCCAACAGGTGAGTCTAAAACCATAGTGAACGGGGGCCAACAGGTGAGTCTAAAACCATAGTGAACGGGGGCCGACAGGTGTCTAAAACCATAGTGAACGGGGGCCGACAGGTGTCTAAAACCATAGTGAACGGGGGCCAACAGGTGTCTAAAACCATAGTGAACGGGGGCCAACAGGTGAGTATAAAACCATAGTGAACGGGAGCCAACAGGTGAGTCTAAAACCATAGTGAACGGGGGCCAACAGGTGAGTCTAAAACCATAGTGAACGGGGGCCAACAGGTGTCTAAAACCATAGTGAACGGGGGCCAACAGGTGTCTAAAACCATAGTGAACGGGGGCCAACAGGTGAGTCTAAAACCATAGTGAACGGGGGCCAACAGGTGTCTAAAACCATAGTGAAGGTGGGCCAACAGGTGTCTAAAACCATAGTGAACGGGGGCCAACAGGTGTCTAAAACCATAGTGAAGGGGGGCCAACAGGCGTCTAAAACCATAGTGAACGGGGGCCAACAGGTGAGTCTAAAACCATAGTGAACGGGGGCCAACAGGTGAGTCTAAAACCATAGTGAACGGGGGCCAACAGGTGAGTCTAAAACCATAGTGAACGGGGGCCGACAGGTGTCTAAAACCATAGTGAACGGGGGCCAACAGGTGTCTAAAACCATAGTGAACGGGGGCCAACAGGTGTCTAAAACCATAGTGAACGGGGGCCAACAGGTGTCTAAAACCATAGTGAACGGGGGCCAACAGGTGAGTATAAAACCATAGTGAACGGGGGCCAACAGGTGAGTCTAAAACCATAGTGAACGGGGGCCAACAGGTGAGTCTAAAACCATAGTGAACGGGGGCCAACAGGTGAGTCTAAAACCATAGTGAACGGGGGCCAACAGGTGTCTAAAACCATAGTGAAGGTGGGCCAACAGGTGTCTAAAACCATAGTGAAGGTGGGCCAACAGGTGTCTAAAACCATAGTGAACGGGGGCCAACAGGTGTCTAAAACCATAGTGAACGGGGGCCAACAGGTGTCTAAAACCATAGTGAACGGGGGCCAACAGGCGTCTAAAACCATAGTGAACGGGGGCCAACAGGTGTCTAAAACCATAGTGAACGGGGGCCAACAGGTGTCTAAAACCATAGTGAACGGGGGCCAACAGGTGTCTAAAACCATAGTGAAGGTGGGCCAACAGGCGTCTAAAACCATAGTGAACGGGGGGCCAACAGGTGTCTAAAACTATAGTGAACGGGGGCCAACAGGTGTCTAAAACCATAGTGAACGGGGGCCAACAGGTGAGTCTAAAACCATAGTGAACGGGGGCCAACAGGTGTCTAAAACCATAGTGAAGGTGGGCCAACAGGTGTCTAAAACCATAGTGAAGGTGGGCCAACAGGTGTCTAAAACCATAGTGAACGGGGGCCAACAGGTGAGTCTAAAACCATAGTGAACGGGGGCCAACAGGTGAGTCTAAAACCATAGTGAACGGGGGCCAACAGGTGAGTCTAAAACCATAGTGAACGGGGGCCAACAGGTGTCTAAAACCATAGTGAACGGGGGCCAACAGGTGAGTCTAAAACCATAGTGAACGGGGGCCAACAGGTGTCTAAAACCATAGTGAAGGTGGGCCAACAGGTGTCTAAAACCATAGTGAAGGTGGGCCAACAGGTGTCTAAAACCATAGTGAACGGGGGCCAACAGGTGAGTCTAAAACCATAGTGAAGGTGGGCCAACAGGTGAGTCTAAAACCATAGTGAACGGGGGCCAACAGGTGAGTCTAAAACCATAGTGAACGGGGGCCAACAGGTGTCTAAAACCATAGTGAACAGGGGCCAACAGGCGTCTAAAACCATAGTGAAGGGGGGGTCAGGCGTGTCTAAAAGGGCTCCACAGAACTTTCCGAGCCCCGAGGACGGTGCGCAGTGGCCCTAACAGGTCAAATCCCGTCCTCTCTTCACACGTTTCTGTCTCCAAGCCAGAAAATTGTCACTTCCTGTAGCTGCTTCAGTCTACAAATTAGCCAAGAAGGTGGGAGTAAGAACCCTGTGGGTGTGGCACAGAGGGCATGTGTCCCCAGGGTACCTTGGAGATGAGGGAGTCTCTCCCTGGTACTTGCACACGTTCTGGCCTCTTTGAGGAGAGAGTGGAAGGCGTATCCCAACAGCACACCAACTCAGAGGGCGCGGGTAGACAATAGGTGTCAGGTCCCTCCAACAGCCCGGCAGGCACAGAAGGCACAAGGAAGCAAAAGGCCACTAACGCAGGCACTAGAGACAAGTCGAGGTACTTCCCAATGAAGAGACGTAAACACGGACGAAGTACATCGGCCACACACCACCACTCCTGCGCGGCCACCAAAAAATGCCCACGCTCACCTACTCGCAGGCCTTGACCCAAAAATGCGCTATGACACCCAGCACAAAGTCCCCACAGTCTTGTCACTAGTAATAATAATAATATTAACCTCAGCGGCTTGGAACAAGTGGCTGAAGACGGGGGGCTGACGCGAACACTCAGCTGTCAATCATCAGTATTAATGAGGGGGAGCAGAATGAGGAAGTCTCCAGATCCTTTTTGTTTAGTTTTCATATACGTGGTATTTTTGGTAGCCTTCTCTTAAATTATGCTTTGCTTGGAAAACATCGAAATGTATTTGAGTTTCTGAGCACAACCCTGAGCCACGCGAGCAGAAGGCTGTCACAACATTTCTGAGAAGCAGAGCGCAGCTACGCTAGAATTTAAACTCTGTTGTGATCATACTGTGTTCATGGAAAAGAGGCCACGGGTACCTACACCTGGACAGGCTTTCAGAATCACGAAGAGCTGGCCTGGGCGTACACGTCATCTTCCTCTTTGTTTATGAATTTTGCTAATTTTTAAATCAATTTCCTGTTCTACAGGGATGTCTAACGGATATCCGTGGCAAGATGCAGACTTGTAAGACAAAGGAAATCAATGGAATCTCTGGTGATGGCCAAAAAACATAGGTAGGATTTAAAAAAAGAAAAAGTGTACTGTACCTCAGTGCCCAGGTACCAGCGGTCCTGAGCCACACGGTGGCTCCAGTGTCTCACACACAAACACCGTTTCTTTGGTGGCTTTCCTTCCCCAGCCCCTAATACCTCCTTCACTCCACACCTGACCCTGTCCAGGACACATGCTGGGGTATCGCAGGGCAGGGCTGGACCTCGCCCACAAACCCCCTCGGCTGGCAGGCTTTCCTCCTCCTCCTGAGGCCACGGCCAAGTGGCCAGAAGCTGCTCTATCCTGGTCACTCCTCCTGGCCCTACCCACCTTCACGAATGGTCCCTTGCACTGGGCAGCAGACTGGTGACCGGCTTCCTGGGGGGCTCTGGTCACTCCCTGATGCGCAGTCTCCTGCAGCCCCCTGCCAGCCTCACACAGGGCAGACACCGCGGGTTCTCTCTGTGCGCTGGGCTCCACGCCCTCCAAACCCCCAAACCCGGGCGTCCCAGGGCGCCGGGCTGCCGCCTGTCCCTGAGAGGAACTCACCTGTCTCACCGGGACCCCAGTCCCCTCAGAGGTCCTGACTTCTCTTGGAAAGACCCTCCTGACCTGGTGGAGACCTCAAATACACGAATGGGTCCCATCTGCTACTACTGTCCTCTGAATTTGGCATCTATATTCAAAATGAAGTTGGTCTCTAGGATTTTTTTCTTACTCTCCTGGGTTTTGCCATTAAATGCGTCCTTATTGTGTGAATGAATTAGGAGCTTTGCACCTTCTCCTGGAAGTTTAAATGATGATAAAAATCATTTGTTCTTTAAAAGTCACATAACACACAGCTGCAATCCCATATGATCCCTCTGCCGTTGTCAACGGCAGATCTTTAATCACTTTTCCATCTCCTTTATGGCTACTGTCCTGTTCAAATTATCCATTGCCTCCTGAGTTGGATTTGGACTTTGATATTTGATAAGAAAAAAAAAATCCATTTCTTCTAGTTTTTCCGATTCTTTGTCACAGCGTTGAAGAACATGTCTCTGCTATCTTCTTTAACCAGCCCTGCATCTCTGGGCATGCCCCCTTTCTCACCTGCAGTCTTCTAAATATTTTATTCTTTAATTTCCTAATCAGACACAAAAACCCATTATCTATTTTATTATACTTTTCAAAGAATCAGTTACCTATGTGCTCGTCTTTCTATTTTTACTTCATTAATTCCAGCTTTTCTTTTTATTATTCTATCCAACTTAGTTTGTTGGGACATTCTTTTTCCCGTATCATGATAGAGATAAGTACTGTCCTTGTGTTTAAATAATAAATCTAAAGACTGTGACACTCCACTGGCTGAAGCTTCTGGAATAGATCCTCCTATTGATTTCTAGGTAGCTTCTCATTTGACTTTTGATTTCTCCTTTGATACAAAATAATATAAAGTGTTTTAACTTCTAAACAGCAAAATTTCTTTTTATTTCCTTCTGCTATTTATTTCTGATCTTAATGGATACTGATCAAAGAATGAGCCCTAAGAACATCTCTTTTCCTTTGAATTTATCAAGATGCTCTTTGTAGTCTGCATATGATCCATTTTCCTAATTATTCCAGAAAAGAACATTCTGTTTTCAAGAAATACAAGATTCCCACATATCTACTAAATATAACTTATTTATTTATTCAATTTTTCTGTCTTACGGTTTACACATGGCTACGGCAGGGGAGGGAGTGGAAGAGGTTTATCAAGGGTATTCACATTTCCAAGAGTGTTGCTCTACTGACTTTGGACTGGTGTTTTTCATATGAGCTTCATCTTCTTTATAAACTCTTTCTTTTCTTTTCATAACGTCTTTCCTTGTCCTATTTATGCCTTAACGGAGACACCACCTTGCCTAAACCTAATATCGCTCGTTCTACTGATTCTCGGCATTTGCCTTGCGTCCATCTTCTTTTGCCTTATTTCAGGCGTTTCCTATAAACAGCTTCAGGGTCTTGCTTTTTAACTCAGTCTAACAGTATCCAATTTTTAATGGGAAAAAACAGTTCATTCACGTTTGATGTCAGGACTGCTGTGTGAGATCTTCCTCCTCCTCCTCACCTGAGCTGACTGACTGCATCTGGAAGGTTTTCCTTCGTTATCCTCCTTCATCTGGAGGTCTGTCCTTCTGCCCAGCATTATGTCTGGTGATCTTCCCTGGAGTATTTCCACTGGAGAATGAGTGGGCGATGCTACCCCTGAATCCTAACATAATAACGAACTTCCTTCATCCTGACCCTGAAACGGCCCCTTGGCTGCGAGGTCCTGGGACTGGGTCTTCTTCACCTTGCTCTACAGAAGTCACTCCACTAACCTGCACATGGATGAGGAATCTGTGGCTGGTCTGACATTTCTTCATCGCAGGTAATTTTCTCTCACTGTCCGGAAGCTTCCAAGATTCTGCTTCTCTTTCCTGTGAGTTTGAGAACTTTCCCAATACATGCAGAGGTATCTGTCCATAAATCTTCCCAGGAACCTAAGTCATTTGAATTGTGGACTCAAGTCTTGGCTTTTGAGCTCAGGAAATGTGTCTCTTACATTTATCTGACTGCTGCCCGTTCTCCATCTGCTCCTTTCTCCTCCCGCTCTCCTGGTACCCACGGGCTCCACTTCCCGAGTCTCCTTTATCTACTGGTTCACACTCCTCTGTTTGGGTTCTGTGCTTTCTGATTCTCCCATGGACCAACGAGGCTAGTGATCAAGTCTCACGCCTGATCACCTCCTTCAACCACTCTGAAAGCCGCGCCTTCCATCTCTCCGGCTGCCACTCAGTGGATCCAGCCTGGGTCCTACCTGCTCTCTGGTCTCCTCTGGCTGCCACGCCACCATTTCCCTTTGTTATACTGCTGGGGTCCTGGCCTGAGACCAAGTGACCGCAGCTCTGTGCGTGGGGGTCAGCGCATGCTCTCTGCCCCTGTGACAGAGCAGGGCAACCAGTGGGCTCGCTGCCAGGACTACTCCACGGCAGCAGAAGGGCCCTTCCGCTCAGAGCCTGCGGGACAGGAAGGACTCGGACCAACCGGCCATTTTCCCCTGGTCTCCTGCGTCTCTGGTGGAAAACCACACACACACACACACACACACACACACACACACACACACAGTGAGGGAGGGTGATTTTCAGTCCTCCTTGGAGTCCTCCAACCTCCGACTTCATCCCAGCATCCAGAACGTCAGATCCTCCCACGGGAAGCCTCAGACCCAGCCCAGGAGGAAGGCCCCCCCATGCCCCACCTCCCCACCTCAGCTTCCCTAAAGCTGGGGTCTCTCCTGCACGTAGGGGTCTCTGTCCCCAGGAGTGAGTGCTTTGGGTCAGGAGAGGCAGGGGACAATGGAGACGGACAGGGTAGCGAGTCGTGTTAGCATGCGACCGTCCCAGAATTCTTGCCAGCTACAATTCCTGGGGGGTTTCCCCCCGGTATTTATCCAGATGAGAACCTCGGGAAGTTGTGATGACGTCTAGCCTGGAGAGGACACTGGCAATACCCATCACATTTGGGGACTGTCACATAAACACGTATAACAGATTGATACTCGTGCCCAAGTTCACGACTATTTTTAAAATTCGCTGTTTGGAACGCTCCCGTCTGCAGGTTCCTTTACAGCAAACCGTCTGGTACCCAGGTACAGGACTCTTCTGCTCTCCCCCAGGCGATCTTTCTGAACGGTACCTTTCAAGTTTCACATTTTAATTCAGAGAGTTTTAGAAAGGTACTGGAAAAGAGTTCTTGAGTTTTTCTATTTCAAAAACATGGATACTTTTTAAAACGCACACTGTTTGGGGGCCTTTCCTGTTTGGATCTTGAACCATTTGGATTTTCTTCCTTGATTTTTCTTTATATAACTCTTGTTTCAAATTTCAAACTCAGTAGTTAGATGATTTTACCTAAATAAACTTTCAGCCTTAATCATGTTCACAGAGTCTATCAACATTTTAATTTGACATTAATGGGATAGATTATATTATGAAACCAAACTGCCAAGTCCCAACCCACATCTGCTGGTTACACCTTCCATCCGGGAAAACACACACCACCAACACTGCTCTAACGCATGCGGAGATGCGTACCTGAGGGCCCTCTTGACAGGACAACCAGCGCAAGTTCAAGGCTGGCCAAGTTCAAGGCTGGCCAAGTTCAAGGCTGGCCAAGTTCAAGGCTGGCCACGGCTGCTGCCGTAGAGAGAGCGCTAACAGCTGCTTCCAAGTTCAGTGTCATGGCTCCCCACACACTCCCGTCTCCTGAGCATCAGCTTCTGTGGTGTCCTAGACTCTGACTAATGACTCTGTGTCTCCGATCACACATGGCTGGTTCTGGTCCCTGTCACATCACAGTGTGTGAACATCAAGGCAGAACGTTGGTTTCCAAGCTCAGCTAATGACAAATTACGGTACTTGCCATTTCTCTGATGCCAAATCTTTCATTCACAAAACCCAATGTTCCTGATCTTCTTATTTATGGCACCTGAGTCTCAAATTACGCTTCAACACACAAGTGGCATCCACTCCCCGATAAAGTCCAGATTTCCACCTAGAGACTCAGAAAACTGGCTTCCAGCTACCGCCGAGTTGTGTTACTCCCCATAATTACTACACAATGTGCTGGCCAGTTCTGATTTCATTCCCGATTATCAGAATCTCCCTTAAGAACATTAAGGACATTTTGACCATGTACAGGTGATGCTCTCAGAATCAAGGTTTTTGCTGTGCTTTTCATTTAAAAACGTCCTTCCTACAAAAAGTGAAAGTTTAAACTTAGAAAATCCTAAACGAATAGGCTCAACAGATGCTCAGCGCTCACTCTTAAAGGCCCAACAGCTGCCTCTGCGAGAATCTAGCCTGTCCCCAGGAGCTCCTGACAGCATGAGGAACGACTCCAAAGCCCTTCAAAGATGAGCACTCTGCTTCCCTCCTCATCCAAGACCCAGCAATTTAATCTGATGGGAAATCATAATCTATTCATTAGGACACACCGAGTTAATGATCTAGAAATCCAGGCTATGAACTCTGAAAGAGGCCACGGTTGCCCGTATGGAGTGGGGTTTAGGGTGCGTTATTTGTCAACAGTTTTAAACCAATAAACGTCCAGCAGTGAGGGAGAAAAAACCAGCGCTCCCACCCCCCACCTGGTATCACATCTGCCTTCCTGATGAGACCAGGAGCGTGACCACGGCGGGCGGCAGTCCTGAGGGGGAGGCACACGGGCTCCGGGGTGGGGGACCTAGACTTGGGGCTGGCTCAGACCTTACTGAAATGGGATCTTGGACTAAGCGATCCCACCTGCCTCACCAAGTGGTTGTAGGATTCAATGAAATCATCAGCATAAGTAGTTTGCATAAATAAGCACTCTGCAGACACCATAGAAATCCAGAAATGATGTATCCACGGGGCTTTTTAAAGTACACTCTTCACTGGGAGCAGGAAGAGCATGCGTCAAACACGGGCATCCCCTCCAGAGACAGCCCACCTAGGGAAAGCTGAGTCTGCCATTTATGAATGGACGTGGCTTTCCTGTGTCGTATATGGACACACCACAGTGGCTCTCACCTGTGCACATCCACGGGACTGGGATCCTAGTTAGAATGAGACATACTCTATACTTGTATGTATAAATATGTCAAATTGACTCTATTGACTCTAATGCCATATGTAATTAAAAAGAACAAACAAAAATAAATAAATGATTTTTTTTAAATGACTGAGGGCCAGGGGTGTGGCTTGGTGGTAGAGCATCTGCCCAGCGAGTTCTACCCCAGCCCTGAAAAGACAAGTACTGAGTCCTCTCCCATTAAATGAACCTCTTTCCTCTTAGCTGCTGCCTCTACCATTTCCCTTGATGAAAGAAAAAGGAAGGAATGAAGGAAGGAAGGCAGGGAGGCAGGGAGGGAGGGAGGGAGGGAGGGAGGGAGGAAAGAAAAGAAAGAAGCTGGAAAGCTCTACAAACTTACCAGGGGAAAAATTCTCAAAAATTAACCACTTTAAATTGGTGGCTGAATGTCCCCCAAAGGCCCGTGTGTCCCACTACTGGTAGGTGGTGGAACCTTTAGACCTCAGGTAGGGTCCAGTGAGATGCCCTGAGGTCACTGGGGTGTGTCCTTGAAGATGGCTGTGGACCCAGATCCCTTCCTCTCTCTCTTTGCTCCATGGTTGTGATGTGTGGTTTTGCCCATCATGTGCTCCTGCTATGACGTGCTGCCTTGCTTCAAGCCCAAAACAATAAAACCAACTGACCTTGGACTGGAATCTTCAAAACTGTGAGCCAAAATGAACCTTTTCTCACATTTATAAGTTAATCATTTCAGGTATTTTGTCATAGAGATGGAAAGCTGACTAATACATTATAGGCTCTTTGTACCATTTCTACAATTTCAAACTTAGGTAGAAATAGTTAATTATTTGGAGGCCTGTTTCACAAAATGAAACTCATACCACAGAGTTTCTCTCTTTTTCAAAACCAATGTAACTACCTTTCTTCTAAAATACAGAGATAATTAACTTGTTGATCAAATAAACTACCTGATTATACTTCTGAAGTCATGGCTGAAAATCACAGATTGTCCTTTATTGGCATTTTAGTAATAAGAAAAGCATCTTCAACTGCTATGGACCTCACTTAAAAAAGCAACAGTTGTTAATTCTTGATAGACTCATGATGTGGGCCCTCCATTCAATAAGTGTTCACTTACTGCCTATTACGCCTGATGATGTTCTAGGTGTCACGGACGCAGAGACAAATAAGACAAAGTCCCTGAAAGCAGAGGTTGACTGTAAAGGCAAATGGACCCTCTTCTGCCCTCACCTCTGCCCTGTCCACCACCAATGGCTACCCTCTGCACCCTGACCTCAGTGCTCACATCTTCTGTGACCCACTCCCTGGTCTCCCTCCTACCCACTGACCATACTTCTCAGCGCTGTCTGGCAGTTCCTCTTCTGTGGAATCTCTAAACGCAGTGCGCCCAGCCCTGGTCCTGAACTGCCATTTCTTCTCTATTGCATTCTTTCCCGTGGACGATCTCATACTCCAATGGCTCTGCACACCATCTAGTGACAATGCCGCAGCTCTGTGTCTGCAGCTCTCTCCTCAGGGAACCTCCACTTGTACTTCAACTTTAACATCCTCACCTCTCTTTCCACCCAAGTTGTCTTGTACACAGTTTTCCCCATTACAGCAAACGGCGTCATCCTGCTCTCAGTTTTTCAGGCCCCAAATTGGGAGTCACCTTTGATTCTACGTCATCCCTCCCTCCTCACATCCCGTCAGTCTCCGGAGTGTATCTCCAACCTTCAACTCCACCTCCATGACCGGCGAGACCAACCTCTGACCTACTTGGTTACAGCGGCCTGATTCACCCTCCAGCTCCTCATTTTGTCCAGCTATTTTCTTTGCAACCGCCAAAAGTGAGCCTCTAGAAATGTAAACTGGATTATCCTGATCATCTGCTTCAATAGTTTCCATTACACAGAGATTAAAATCCAAACTCCATCAGCCAAGTCTGCCCTCCCTCCACCCTGTCCCCACGCGTGTCCACACCTCCTTCCTGCCACACTGGTCTATGTTAAGTTCCAGGAACTGTCCAAACTCTCCTGCTCCAAGCCGGGTCCTCAGTGTGACGTGTCACACAAACCCCGCCCTGTCACAGATCTAACCACAGTCTTAGGGAGGTTCTCCTTCCCTCTCATTTCTAAAAGCCTCGCCCTTTATTTCCTGGAACACCCGGCTTGACTGTTTTAAATGAATCTCCACAAGCCAATGGGACTGATGTGTTTGCTCCAGTTTCCTGCACTAGCAGCTCCAGTCCTGGAGTGGCAGAGTAACCGTCCCCACTGCGCCCCACAGGCCAGCCCAGAGGAGGCTCCCGGGGGGGGGGGGGGGGGGGGGGCGGGGGGGGTCCTGCCATGAGCAAACACCTCCAGGTGTCTCCGAGACCCCTCCCCTCCACTCTGGCCCACTCTCAGTGAGGTCAGCACTTTGTTTTCACAGTATTCCTGGCTGCTGCACATTTTGTAGTTTAGATGTTTAAATTACAAATGTAATACTCCAAACTTCCATCAAGAAACACTAAATCTGCTGATGTGGCAAGAAACCTTCACCACAAAATGCAGCAGCAAAAAGATTCCCAAGTCACGGAGGAGAGGAAGCCCCCATGAAGGGCGGGGAAATGAAGGCACTCTGCTCCTTATCTGAACTGTTTAAAATCCCCATTTTTATAACCATTTGTCCAAGGTCAGCTTCAAGTTTAGATTTATCAAAGGAATCCATTAGTATAATGAGAGAAGGAAACTCCCACAGGATTGTCTCCTGTAAATTCTGGGCACCAATCTGGGGTGACACACTTTGTCCTTAAGGCTTTTAAATAGTCTCTAAATGTTTCTTTATAAACTAAGCAAAATGGTTATCAAGACAATATCTCAATGTTGGCAGCTTTCACAAAATTATAAATACAGCAAAAGCTAGAAAGATATTTTTATATTATTCTAAAATAAGAAGTGTCACAAACCAAAGTGATTTTCATCTTATCATGCTGCAACTGTTTTGCTCAGTTCTTATAATTCTAAAGAATAACATCATCTTTCCCCAGCATTAATAAAAATGGCTACAGCTCTTGAAATAGAGTAGGTTTCTACTATCAAGGGCCAACAGTACTTTGACTCAGCAAAATGTGATCAATCCAATTAATCAGATGCCTTAACTAATAATGGGTAAAAAGGCTCACAAAAGAAAAACGTCACTTTCTAAATTCCACCACATCTAATATATTCTTAAACCAAGATTGACCAAAAAAGGAAGAAATAGAAATTAAATTGTATTGACTTGATTTGCCCCGAAAGGCTTTTCTCAACAGACCTTTTAGAGTCAATCTTAATGAATGTGTGACTTTGCAATCCGGCTACATGAAGTGGCATTTATTGACTGACATACATTCAACTGTGAAGATAGGATAGAGTAGAAAGCTGCAATTTTTTTAATGGGACAGAAATGATCTATATATATATATATATATATATATATATATATATATATATATATTTTTTTTTTTTTTTTTTTTTTAAAGGACTGTTGGGAGAGATAGTTCTGAATTTGTTGCATATTAAGGCCTAAGCCAAGAGCAGTCAGAAAATGCCAGGCCAGAGCAGCAGAAGTCAAGGTGCAGCCCAGGTCCAAACTAGATCAGGCTGGGAGCCAAGGTCTGGAAGGCCTGAGACCCATCTTCAGATCAACCAGCACCAGGACCCACCCCACGAGTGACATGAGTCCATCACAAGGGCACCTCAGACACATACTGTCTTCTATTGGCTTTTATTTTCAGTAGTGAAATAAGTAAATAAATGGAATTAAGGCCACGTAGCTAGACTTGGCGATAAATACAGAAATAGAAACACCAGACTCAGAATCAGAGACGGATTCTAAAAGATTCTGAGTCACCTGCCCCTGGGTGCCAAAGGAGACCTCGGGTTCCCAAGGAAGCTGGAGGTGTAAAGGGAGCACCACCGAGGACACAAAAGGAGACTCGGGGGCGGGAGGACGGGCTGCCATGAATTCAGGGCTCAAGGGTGGCGGGGCAGAGAGAAGAGCCAGAGTGAGGGAAAGGAAGCCAGGAGAAGAGCCGAGCTCAGAGAAACAGGGACAATGAACCCCGACGGAGTTTTGATGCGTGTGACAAGGCTCAACTTGGGTCACTGAAGTATATGGATTATTTTCAACCTAGCACTAATGTAAAGCCAAATAGCATTAAATCAGTCACATACCAGATTACAGGCTAACTGGATAATGTTGCAATATGAAATTTAAAGTGTCAATTCTGCTTAACAACAGTGACAAGTATGTTAACAGATTTTTTAAATTAGGTAAAATTGCAAGAGGAATCAAATTCCCTAATTTGAAAAACATTTTTCTTACCTAATAAAACAGAAACAGTGGCCTCATTGATTTTCCAGCTGCAGACGGAGACAGCTGATTTATTGCCTAATAACAGTGAGACTGAGACTCAGGACCCATCTGCCCTGGAGCACACGGACGGGCCTCAGAAGCGTAGGTGGCTGCAGTGTGACGGTCACCAGACAGGAGCCCTCCAGGACCCACAGGGCCTGGGTCCAAGAAGTGGGCATCTCACATACGTTGAAAGGCCAGGACTTCATGACAATACCCAACCAAATAAGCTCGACGCCCTCAGAAGACCACCTTCTCAGAATGCAACTCACCCTGAAAATGAGTCGAGAGAGGAAAAGACACAGAATTCACCCTGCCCCTCCTTTCACAGCCTGCTCTCGTCAAGGTCATGGAATAACTAATGAGGTCAAATTCTCTACAGAAGCATTGTGATAATAAACAAAGAATGGCAGGATGACAATATTACTTTTCAACCTTTAGTAAAACAACTCATCTATATCAGGAGGGGGCAGGCACCTGCCAGTGGACACGCAGGTTGTGCAACAGCGTCCCAGGCACATGCTGAGAGTGCTCTCGGGCGACAGAGACTAAGCAGCCCTCACAGCCCAAAGCATGAACTACCCGGCCCAAAAGAAGTCTGCACCTCTGATATAGGCAACGTTGATCAAAGGCTGCTAGGAAAAAAGAGATGGGGAAGGTAACCCACAGATCAGAGCAAACCTGTGCTATATGGCGCCATGTGCCTCCATCCACCACCCGTCAAGCCTCCTTGCCAAGAAACTGAAAATATAATCAAACCTCCATTCCTGAGCTTATGGGAAATATAGGGGCAGAAAAACAAACTAAACTCTACCACAGGTGTTCAAGTGGTTAAAATTCAGCTATGGGACATCCCAACGACAAGGAATCTGGTTCCTTCCATAAATAAATTGCAAAAAAGAAGGGTTGCTGGGAGCCATCAGCCAAGTAGGTATGACAATCTCCTTGCCAGCGTACTCCCATGCTGTCTAGTGGGAGGACTCCTGAAAGGTGACCTTGCTCAAGGACCAGGGCGGATCCGTGTTTAGGGTGTTCCTGGTTTAGGATAATAGGAGATTAAGGTGTTCCCCGTTTAGAATAGGGCATATCCTGCTGCCTGAGTTCCTCTTGAGTTCTTAGGGTCAGACAGTATATTTTTGGGAGACAGAATCCCAGTGGAGCGTGGATTTGGGCAGAGAACGTGGATTTGGGCAGAGAACGTGGATTTCCCCAGAACGTGTTTGTAGACGGCCGGTGTGAGATCGGTAATAAAGAATTGCTGTTTGAATCTACAAGCTGTGTGGTGGCTCGTGATTTGTGCCCAGCCAGAGACTGCGGCAAAGGGTGAACCCTTGGCCTAGGAGAGATTTAACAACTAGGCGCATGTGTACTCTTCTTGGATTCCAACTCTAACCCACCAACTGGGGAAAACATTTACGAGACAAGAGAGGAGACCCGAATGCTGATCATAAATTTGATGACAGCCAGGAATCACCCTGTTGTTTTATGGTGTGACAGTGGCGTTGCGGATGTGTGTTGTAAGGACGAGTCTCTTCGCTGTTTTAAGGATGCAGACTAAGGTATTCACAGATGAAATCATGTGACATCTGGTCTTTGTTTCAAAATACTCCAGTGGGGAGGGGCAGATAAATGAAGCAAGATTGGCCATATGTGGATCATTGTGGAAGCTGAGAGCTTCGTACAAAGGGATTCATTACACCATTTTCTCTACTTTTGAATACGTTTAAATTATTCCATAATAAAAAGATAAAAATAAAAACCACTAGCAAAGCTTTCTGTCTACTTTCCAACGTTTGCGTTCATGGATGCCGTGTCCCCCTGCCCACCCACCACGTGGATTCATTCATCAACCAAACTGAACGCCTTCTACAACGTGGGCCCTGGGCTAGGTGCTGACAGTGGCCTTACCCTTCAGGAGGTGGACAGCTGGAGGGGGAGCCCAGAGGTGACTCAGCCGTCGCAGCGCCTGATGGCAGTGCTTGCCAGGAGAAGGAGCCAAGGGGACTGGGGTGCAGAAGGGCAGCCACGCCCCCCTGCGTGCCCACTGCCACCCTCAGCACTGCTGAGCTCGGCCCATCCCTTCCTGAGTTTCAGCTCTGCTCTCCTGAGGAAGAGCTGTCCTTTCTCTAAAGTGGCCCCATCTGATGACCCCGAGCCTGGCTCCACCACAGGGAAACGCTGGGTTCTGTCCATTCTGTCGCCCGAGGCTTCCGCAGGGACTGCTCGGCCCACCCTCCCTGCGTCATTAGACACACCCAGCCCGGCACACCCAGTGCAGCGTGAGCCCCCTTCTCCATCTGCTCTAGTGGGTCACGGGTCCTCTGAACAGGAGGAAGAGTCACCCCCAGGTCCCAGCCAGGGACGCAAGACTGTGTACCCAGAAACAGAGGAGGTCAAGGGCTAGAGGGGCACTCTCAGGGGGAAGTAACAGGGGGAAAGCAGCCAGGGGAGACCCCGCTCACTGCTTGCCACCCCCCACCCCCCCCCACCCCCCCCCCACCCCCCCCCGTGGTACGAGCCAACGGAAGTCAGGGAAGCTTCCATCTTGGGTGGATGGTGGCCACTTGGGGCTGAAGATTTGAAAGGCTTGGTCTGTGCTGGTTCTCCATGGTTGCTGCCTAATCTGGTGTGAAGGAAGCTTAAGAGGTTGGGCAGGGGCCAGGGGTGTGGCTCAGGGACACAGGGCCTGCCTAGCACAAGAGGGGCGCTGGGTTCCATCCCCAGCTCCACCAAAAAGGAAAAGGGAAAGCGAGAGAGAGAGACTGGATAAGTTCAGCAGCTCTGCTAAGCCAGCCTGGCTGGGTGGCCAGGGACACTGCTGAGGTGCCCTCTCCCCAAGGGCAAGTCCGCCTTCCAGTTATCCTCAAAGGGAATGCCTGCACTGCCCGGGGCGCTTCACACTGGGTGAATACGTGTGTGAACAGTGTCCCAGGGTGAAACCCTAAACTGGGCCACAGAAATGTTGGCTACCATAGGCCCGGCTCTGTGATGGGCAGGCTGTGGGATCTGAAGCCAATCATGTGGCAAACCACTTCACCTTTCTGGGTCAAAGCACTTCGTCTGGCTGGTGGCCTTGTCGCTGGACCACCGCAGGGCTTGGGACTGGAAGCAGCCTTCCTCTAGGCCCTGGGTATCACAGCAAGTGACAACGGGAGGGTTCTGCCCTGAGAAGGCAAAGCACTGGTGCCACTCTTGTCCTCTTGATCCTCGTGTGCATCTGCCTGAAGCCTCTCCTAGGCTCTGGCCCCAGGAAGCAGCTCCTCAGTGTTAAATGTTACTAACGGAAATTGCCTGTGAGGAAAACAAATCCCTGTGTAATGATATTAAAATACCTGCTGGAGAACAGAAATCAGTGTTCAATGAAAAAACAAAATCTGGTGTTAAGAACTGCAGTCTGGGCTGGGCGAGGTGGCACACTCCGGTCATCCCAACGACTCAGGAGGCTGAGGCAGGAGGATCACAAGTTCCAGAGCAGCCTCAGCAATTCAGTGAGGCCCTGTCTCAAAATAAAAAGGGCTGGGAATGTGGCTCAGTGGTAAACTGTCCCTGGGTTAGATCCCTAGTACAGAGGAGAGGAGGAGGAAGAGAAGGAGGAAGAAGAGGAGGAGGAAGAAGAGGAGGAGGAGAAGGCAGGGGACAGCAGCAGCATAAAACACTGTGTCCACCCCCACACTAAGACTTGAACAAGAACTAACACAGTTCCTATTAACTCGAGGCCACATGCCTAGGACAACCTCGGCCCCCTTAAAATGCCCACCTGAGACAGCTCAATGCTGCCAAATAATTCACTGTTGCAGCCAACAGGTGGGTAGACCCCTGTCCTCTCTTTTCTAGAGCATTTATTTTTAGAAACTTGCAGTTATAAGTCCTTCCCTTGCCCCTCTGAGATGTCAATCTCCCACCACCCAGAAATGTCTCCTGGAGGACCTGAGTCATCTCTGTGAAACTCAAATGCCCAAAGAGATGCTCCTCCTGGCAGCCAGCTTTTGTGGGTAAGAGACTAACTTTTGTTCCAGCTTACCAAACAGAGAAATCTGTTTTTCCTCCAAATAAACATCGGTTAACAAACCCAGATTGCCTCACCCACAGGGCAATCACCCTTGGCATCCTTCAGAGCCTCTCCCTGGGCACGCCCCAGCCTTAGGCATGCCCCAACCTTGGGCATGCCCCAGCATGTGAAAGGCCTCCTGTCTTTTGTCAAAGCGGAGCTGATCTGGTCACACTGAAGCCTTGGCCGACTGCGGTGGTGCTGAATATAATCTGTCTTGCTGGTCAAGAGGAATCTGGTGCAAAATTTTACTTTGACACCATTCACTTAGTAAATATTTAGTACATACCTCCCAGGTGCCAGCTACCCTGCCCACCAATGAACAAGATGTCCCCATCCTCACAGAGCAGGCAACCCAGTGAAAGGCACAGACCTGCACGCAAAACACAGCAGTGTCAGTGCAGGGAGAGGGAGGCCAGCAGAGCAGAGCTCTCCGGCAGCACCCCAATACTCACCCCAATACTTACCACTCATCTACCATATCCAGCCTATTTCTATATCTCCACCCAAAACTCAGAGACCGTGAAGCGGGACAAGCTTCAGTGGCTGGTGAAACACTGGGTGGCACTTGGAACTTAGAGGTTTGGGGTGTTCATATGCTTTCCTGTCTGCAGGAATAAAAGTGCACAGCACTCCATGATTTAGAAACTACTTTCATTATTTAAATACCTATGAGCTGATCAGTAGTATTCCCTACTTGTAATTAAATAATTACAGCTTTATCAAGGCTCATTTTAAATCTACTAATCAAGTAAGAATTTCAGGAAAAAAAACAACACTCAACAAACCAAACACCTTGAGCAAAAAATAGTTATTTTAAAATGTTACAGGTTCAACTTGTGAACTTACTTTAATCAAAATCAACACATGTAGAGGCTGGGGCTGCAGCTCAGAGTAAAGCGCATGCCTCACACATGCCAGGCCCTGGGTTCAATCCTCAGCACCACATAAAAATAAATAGATATTGTGTCCAACTACAACCGATAAATAAATTTTAAAAAAGAACTATGTTTTTAAAAAATTAACACATATATAAAATAATAGTTCTTCATAATAATGGTTGCTTATTATACTGTCGTATAGGGAAAAAGGCATATTTAGGGTAATAATTTAGAGTTAATAATTACAAGTTTTTAATTTATCCAGCAAAATACCAGGATAATACAGGTATATCAAGTTGGACCTGGGTAAGTTCTATGGATCTAGTAATTCTTCATCAATATGTTCTCCCTCTGAGACAGGGTGTCACTGAATTATCCAGGCTGGAGTCAGATTCCAGGACTCTCTGATCCTCCCACCTCAGCCTCCCAAGTAGCTGGGACTCCAGGCACCTGACCACTGTGCCTAGCTTCAAGAATGCTCTGTACTTTCCAAATGATAATAAAAGTATTAAGTCGTTGTATTTTAATAAAATTGCCTTATTTGTTGTACTTATTTTGCTATAAGAAACAATGAAGAACTGTTTGAAAAGAAAGCACTTCAAAGCCCAATATTACAATAACAGTGTGCATAAGTTTATCCTATCATACAGAAGAGTTTAGTCTCTCAGCTACTAAAATATTGAATACAATTTCCCTGGTTCAAGTTTTGCAAAATAGTTTTCTACCTTCCCCATCGAGTCACTGTCTCTTGATGAGTCTGTTTATTCCAAGTCAGGAACTAACTTAGAGGGGGGCGAGGACACGCATGCTCAGACACCTCTGTGACAACTCAGGTCAAAGAGCAATGACACCAGAATGTTCTGGAGTTCCACCTCCTCTAGAGTGAGGAGCTCAGAGCACACCAGCCTCCTACGAAGAAGAAAAGTTTTACAAAAAAACTTAGAAAAGCAAAAAAATGATTCCGCCCATTGGACAGCAACCAAAGCAAGTGGGACTAGAGAGGCCAGGCCGGGCAGAGAGGGGAGTCCGCTGAGGTGAACTTGACATCCTCTGCTGCTTTGTTCATTTGTCAAAGCACTTGCCAATTTCTGCGCCACCCAGGGGCTGAGAGGCCAAGGAGAAAGCAGCAGCTCACCGAGGCTCACCGAGGCTCACCGTCAGCACCCGGCTCTGATTCAGGAGGAACAAGCAGCCAGGGTGGGGGAAATGGGGAGAAGCAACCTGCTGACAGGACATGTCCTTCCAGTGGCACAACTCGAAAGGCCGGAAGACCAGAGACAGTGTGCATAGGACTTTCAAACACTCAGCAGAGCTGTGGGCTGGGACACAGAGAGTGAGGTTCAGGTTCCAGGGAAGAAAAAAGGAATAAAGAAAAACCAAAATTAGAATAGTGCTTAAAAAGAACAGAATCCAGCATCAGATCCTTTTAATCCATGACCCCTACTTTGTCCGTCACTCAGAAGAAAAGGAAGTCCCCTCTGAAGAAAGAGAACATCTGGACCCCACTATTTTTCCAAATACACTGCCTGGCCTTCTATCCCAAATCCCACACATGTTAGAGGACAAGAGCAAGTGACCAAAAACCAGCAGGAAGGCGACAAAACAAGAAAGTGACCCACTGGTGACCCAGATCCTGAAGTCATCACACGTGATACTAAAGAACTTTGATTAATATGGTCAAGAAAATAGATGACAAGAACTTCAACAGAGAACTGGAATCTATATTTTTGAAGGAAAAAAAATCAAATAAAAATTGTGGCACTCAAAAATACAATAGCTGGGACAGAGAGACAGATACACCCTGGCACAATGAAATCAAGAGCTGACAAACCCTGTCCCAGGGTGAACCCAGACAAAACTGTCCAGAACAATTACCCCAGCCCTCTAGAAATGTCACCCAACAAACGAGGCAGCACTTACTGATGGCAGCTACTGAACTTTGGGCAACAGTAACGAGATTGTGGCACCCGCCTGGGACTGTTCCCGCCACTCCAGACTGGTAGTTCAGCCAGGGAGTGGCAGCCTGTGAACACCAGCAGCTTCGGTGCCACCAAATAGAAGGCTCGCTTGATACAAAGTGTTATTGGTTACAGTGGTGACATGTCACAAGCTAACAGAGAGAGACAGTGGCCCTACTACCCTAAAACTAAATCTTATTTGGAAAAAGTTACAGATTAGCCAAATGTGAAATGGGATGTTCCAGACATTACAGCTGTCAGAGGCGATCTGAAAAGCTCCCCACTAGCCAGGGCTGGTCAGAGCCTGGGCACTCTGCACTGGAGACCACAGTGGGCCAAGCCACTCACACACACATGCCACAGCCTGACCATGTGCCCCATGGAAACAAACAGCCTAAACATCCTTGAAAACAGCCTGAACCTCGAATGTAAGCCCCAGCCCCCCTGCAGATACATCCACAGAGAGGGGGAGCGCCCTGCCTTGGCCTGTGTGTGTGGGGGGGGGGGGGGGGACACGCATGACCAGACAGTTTAAAATAAAACAGGAGCTGAGCAGGGACATCAATGGCTGTACATTATGGGGAAGGCAGACTTGAAAATTTAGGAAAGTTAAGTTACTGACCATAAACAAAACAAACCAACACAACCACTCCTCCATTCTCATAGGAAAAGAAATCTCAATCCACAGTTGCTAAGATACCCTACTCAAAATTAACAGCATCCAACAACAACCAAAAAAAAAAAAAAAACATGAAAAGAAACCTGAAAGCGTGATCCATACCCAGGGAAAAAATGTGGTCAATAAAAGCCATCTCTGAGTCACCCAAATGTTGGGTTTAAAAATATTTTATGTTGGTTGTAAAATACATTTATAGAACTTTAAAAAACATGTTTAAAGAACTAAAGAAAAGTATAACAACAATGACCCAACAAATAAAAAAGTCAATAAAAAGATATTATGTTAAAAGAATCAAATAAAAATTCAGGAGCTGAAAAATTTCAAGCAAGGTGCTCAATAGTATATTTCAAATGGAAAAATAAAAAATTAGTAATATTAAAATAAACAAAGAGCTATTATCCAATCTGAAGAACAAAAAGAAAAAAGATCAAACAGAGTAAAAGAGACCTTTAAGACAATATCAAGTATACCAACATGCATGTAAGGGGGTCCCACATGGAAGGGAGAAGGGAAATAAAACAGAAAAAAAATCTGTATATACAGGCAAAAACAGCCCCAAATTTGGTATAAAAATTAATATACAGATTTAAAAGCTAAATGAACCCAAAAAGATCCTCACTGGCATACAGCATAGTCAAACAGTTGAAAGACAAAGAAAAAAAACAAAATCTTGAAAGTAGCAAGAGAAAAATCACCATCAAGGAACAAGATTAATGACTGACTTCCCAACAGAGGTACTGGAGACCAGCAGGCATGGGAATGACGTATTCTAAGTTTTAGGGAAACAACTCCCAACTAACTGAGCAAAAGTGCCCTTCCAGATGAAGATAAAAACAATAGTAAGATTCCCCGCGGCCAGGCCCAGCAGCTCAGGAGGCTGAGACAGGAGGATCGAAAGTTCAAAGCCAGCCTCAGCAATGGCAAGGCACTAAGCAACTCAGTGAGCCCCTGTCTCTAAATAAAATACAAAACAGGGCTGGGGATGTGGCTCAGTGGTCGAGTGCCTCTGAATTCAATCTCTGGTATCCAAAAAAAAAAAAAGAGATTCCCAGAGAAGCAATGTCTATGAGGAATTTGTTATTAGCTGAACTTCCTTATAAGAAATACTAAAGGAAATTCTCCAAGCTGAAAAAGAATGACATCAGACATTAACTTAAGTCCACAGCAAGAAATGAAGAACACTCAAAATATGTAAATATAAAATATTCTATACATGAATATATTTTTCTCATTACTTCTTTAAATTATAAGATTATATAAAGCAATAATTATAACACTTGAGTTTGAAATATATGTATGTAATTGTGTGGTTTTACACATTATTGTAATATGTATGACAATACCAGTATGTATGACAATACCAATCCAAAGAAGAGGAAGAAGGAGAAATATTGGAACAAATTTTCTACATTCCACTGGAATTAAATTACTGTTATTCTGAAGTATGTCATTATAAATTAAGATACGAATTATAATCCCTACAGTAGCCACTAAGGAAATAACAAACAACACACATATTTTTAAATCAACAAATTAAAGTGGCCCACTAAAAACTGTACAGGAAATATACAGAACACAACACCAGAATGGCAGATGTAAAGTCATATCAATAATTATACCAGGGCTGGGATTGTGGCTCAGTGGTAGAGCACATACCTTGCATGTGTGAGGCACTGGGTTCAATCCTCAGGACACGTAAAAATAAATAAAGGTATTGTGTATCTAAAACAACAAAAAAAAATTTTTTTAAATAATAATAATTATACTAAATGTGAATGAAAAGGCAGAGATGGGGTTAAGGAAAGCACAACTGGCTGGGCACAGTGGCACATACCTGTAATCCCAGTGACTCAGGAGGCTGAAACAAGAGGATGACAAGTTGGAGGCCAGCCTCAGCAATTTAGCAAGACCCTAAGCAACTTAAGACCTTGTCTCAAAATTAAAAATAAAATTAGCTGTGGATATAGCTCAGTGGTAAAGTGCCCTAGGTTTAATTCCCAGTATTAAAAAAAAGCACAAGTGAACTAGATGCAACCTACAAGATATACACCTCACATTCTAACACACAAATAGCTTGGAAGTCAATGGAGAGAAACATATACCAGGGAAACCATAAACACAAATGACCTGAAATGACTACATTAATATTAAATAAACATAATGTGAACTAAAAAATATTACTGGAGGTAAAGAGGGACGTTTAATTATGGCATACTCATCAATGTGTAAAGAAGAAAACAATCATAAACTCAGAAGGCAATATCTGACAGATATGAAAAAAGAAATAGACAATCCATCAGACGGCCGGAGAGTTCAAACACCCCATTTTTAATAAGTAATAGGCCACTTAAACCAAAAATCAGTAAAGACAATAAACACATACAACCATCAACCAACATGATGTAACTAAAATTTTAGTATAAAATTTTACTCAATGACTATAGAATACACATTCTTTTCAAGGACATGTGGAACACTGTTCAGGACAAAACAGGCTGGACCACAAAAGGATGTCTCAAGAAATCAAACTTAAAATCATACAAATATATTTTCTGATCATAATGAAATGACTTATTAGAGATCCACAAACAAAAGAAATCTGAGTAAATATCAGATATCTAGAAATCAAACAATACACCTTTTTTTAAACTCAAGAATCAAAGAAGAAGTCAAAAGGAACTTTAAAAATATTTTTAACTGAATATAAACAAAAGTACAAAAATATCAAAATTTATGGGATGAAGTTAAAGCAATGCTTAGACCAAATTTTCCTATTATAATGCATAATTAGAAAAAAAGAAGAAGGTCTTAATGACCTAATAATAATAACCTAAGCTTCAACTCAAGAAAATGAAAAATAAATTAAATCCAAAGCTAAAGGAAGAACACAATAAAGATCAGGGGGAAATTCAGTGAATCAGAAAACAAGAGAAATCTGTGAAGCTAACTTTAAGCTATAAATTAAAATAAATAAAATTAACAAATATTTAGATAACTGGTGAAGAAAATAAAAGAGAAAAACATATATCAACAAAAATTATCCAATTATCAAAACATAAAAGTGGGTACATCCCTACTGGTCTACAGAAAAAAAAAAAAAGAATATTATGAATAACTTCATGACTACAAATAAGGCAAATTAGGTAAAGCGGAATGACTCCTAGAAAGCCCCCAACTGCCTAAGAAGACTTTATAAAAGGTGGAAAATCTGAGTAGACCTACACAAAGAAAAAAATAAAATGGTGAGCATAAATATTCCCACAAAGAAAAACCCAAGCCTAGATGGCTTCTGGTGAGTATATGGAATATTTAGAGAAAAGATGAAACCCATTCTTCACAAGCTGAGAATATAAAGGAGGGAGCACTTCCCTTACTCTATAACACATGAAAAAATTAATTCAAAATGGTTAATAGATTTAAATGTAGTGGTTAAAATCGTAAGACTCCTACAAGAAAATATAGAAATTCTTGTAACCTCAGATTAGGCAACAAGTTTTTAGGTATAACAACAAAAGCATATCATGAAGAACATATTAATAAACTGGACTTCATTGAAATTGAAAACTTTTACACTTCAATAAAATACACTGTTGAGAAATTGACAACTGGCCATAGACCGGGGAAAGTCTTTGCAAATCATACACATATCTAGTCTATACTTGTTTCCTTCTACACAGAACATATAAAATATTCTTATTAGTCAATAAGAACACAACCCAATCTAAAAATGAGCAAAACACTGGAATAGACATTTCCTCAAACAAAACCTACCAGTGGCTAAGAAGTACATTAATGTAAAATGTTATAGTCACTTTAGAAAATAGTTTGTCAGTTTCTGTACAAAGTTAAACATAGTTCCAGTATAGGACCCAGTGATTCCACTCCTAGGAATTATCCAGAAGAAGCTTAAAATACCTGTCTACACAATGGCTCACATAAATTTAATGGCAGGGTTATTCGTCGTGTACAATAATCGGAGGTAATTTTCATTACCAATCGATACCACCATATGCACAAGCCTGATAAGCCTCAAACACATAAGCTTAAATGGAAGAAGCCATCCGCAAAAGCAATGTTTCGTATGATCCGCTTTAATCAATGGAAAGGGCAAATTTATAAAAAAAAAAAAAAAAAAAAAAAATCGTGGTACCTGAGGTTAGGAGTGGGAGCATAGATTGGGTATGTGAGCAAGAAAACTTGGAGGGTTAATAAAAATGTCCTGAAACTAGGCTGTGGTGATAACTTCAGAACTCTGTGATAACTAACATCACTGAGCTGTACGCTGACATTGGTGAATTCTGTGGTATGTAAATTATACCTCCATAAAGTCATGCCAAAATGAACGAAAATAATAACTAAATAGAAGACAAGCACTTTGAGAAACAGATCATTAGAAAATATCCAAACAAAAGCAAAAAGTTTTTAAGAAATAAAAGATAATGGAATATAGAAAAGAGTTTAAGAGTCAATAAGGCCTGGTAAAAAGGTCTGACCAATGTAGAATTGGGCTTCCAGAAAAGAGGAGAGAGATTGGATTTTAAAAAATGCTATTTGGTGAAATAACTGCCAAGAGTATTCTAAAACTGATTCAAGAAGCTCTCTGACACCCAAGCAGGATAAAGAGTGAGAACAAACAAGATCGACAGCTGATTTCTCAACAAAAATAATGGAAGACAGAGAAGAATGAAACTCCATCTTTAAAGCCCTGAAGGATACCTGACAACCTGGGACTGTACGTACAGGTGGAAAGTGCTTCAAAAATTAAGACAGCATAAAGGAAGTGTCAGAAAAATAAAAATAGAAAGAAATACTATAGGGAGTACTCCTATCCGAAAGAAAATAATCCCAGAGAGAAACCGAGATTTACATAAAGGAAGGAAGAGAAATGATAAACATAAATAACTACTGACTACATAAAGCAGCAATAGTAATGTAGTCTATGATTTAATCATTTGTTGAATTAAAATAAATGACAGAAACAATGCAAAGGAAAGTAGGGGGTTTCATGAGGTTAAAGTAATTTAATAACAGTGCCTATCAGGGAAGAGGTTAAAGTCCTCATTCAGAGTAAATTCTTAAGAGAAGAAATGATGCTGTAATCCCTTGACTAAGAGTCAGAAGAATAACAAGATGCATAACCAACAAGCCAGTAGAGAAGAAAATGGAATGATCAGTACTCAATTATACAAAAAAAAGGCAAGAAAAGAGAAAAGAGGAACAAAAATCAGAGGGAGACTTGGAAAACAAATGGTAAGATGGAAACTAAGATCCAAAGAGATTATCAATCACTTTAATGGTAAATGGACCATTAGATACTCCAAAGTTTGTCTGAAGAGATAAGTAAATAAAAAACAACTATATGTGATTTATAAAGGGAAAAAAACAGAGTCAAAAAGTTAAATTATAGAGAAAAGTTACCCCAGGCACACACTACAGTAATATCAGACAACTAGACTTTCACTCAAGAACTACTGGGGAACTAAGGAGAGGTGTTGCGCAAAAGCAGAGAAGTTCAGCACCCCAAAAAACATACCAATTATGAACGTGTATATCAAATAATAGTATCTTCAAAATGTGTAGAAATTGACAGAATGAAAAGGAAAAATTTTAAAATTCATCATTATAGTGAGAGATTTAGCTTAACTATCTCAAAACTGACAGAATAATCATACAAAAAAATATATAGAAAGGAAGTATGATCAATATAATTAATAAATCTGGCTCAAGCTACTTGTACAAAGTATACACCTACAACTGTCCCTACAAAGTATAGTGTGCAGTCTCAAGTCCACGTGCATTGTATGCCAAAACATGACCATACCTGGGCCATAAAATTAGTTTCAAGAATATCAAAAGATCAATTTTTTTTTTTATCCAAAGACTAAAATCCTAAGAACATGTTCTTTGATGACAGCTGGAAAAAGTCAGAAATCAATGAGTATCCTTAGAATATCCCAAGTAATTGAAAATTAACCCACAAATGCTGAAATAACTTACAGAACAAGGGTAAACAAAGGACAGCCATTTGAAAATATTTTGAGCAGAAAAACAAAAACACTATATCAAAACTTAAAGAATAACCCAATTGAGTCAAATGTATGAGAGATGATATATCATGAGCTTTGTAATGTTTTGAACAACCAATAAAAAAAAAACTTAAAGAATATGATTAAAACCATGCTTTAAAGGAAACTGCAGAGCTTTATATAAGAAAAGAAGACAGACTGAAAATCAATAATGTAAACACCAGTCTCACAAAGCTGGAAAGAAATGAGCCATATTCAGAAATTAAAGAATTGGGGGAAAGTATACACGCCGGGGACGCAGACCAGAGGCAGAGCGCCTGCCCAGGAGTTCAGTCAGCTTTCATCACGGGGACCAAGATGCCCAACAGGTACAGCTCCCACGAGGGGACGCTTACCTGGGGCTCATGGTTCCAGAGATCTCAGTCCACTGGTGGCCAACTCCACTGTTCTGGCCCGGGTGAGGCAGCACCTCGTGGGGAAGGGCCCAGAGGAGGAAGGCTGCTCAGCTCACGGTGGGGTCAGGAAGCAGAGAGAGGGAGGAGGCAGGGGCGGCAGGGGAGACGCAGCACAGGGTCCCATGACCACTCCTCCAGCCACCCCCACCTCCTACAGTTGCCACCCAGTGGGTCCACAAGTAGAACAGACTGGTTAGGTTACAGCCCTTAGAGTCCAGTCACTTTACTTCTGAGTACTTCTGCATTAACAGGAGTTTGGGGAGGGACACCCCATATCCAAACCATGACACCTAGTATGAGTGGGTTCCTGGATTCGACCCCCAGCCCCGGAAAATATAAATATATAAAATACATATACATACATATATATATATATATATATATGCAAAAGGAAACAAGTATAAAACATCAAAATGCCAAGAGTCAACAGCAGGTTCAATGAGAGAAAAATAAAACTGAAAACCCCATGAAAAACTAAAAAAGAAAAAAAGGCAGAAATTATCAATATCAGGAGTGGAAAAAGGCATACTGCTCCAATCCTATAAGCATTTTTTTAAAGCTAAGAGGGTTTTATCATCAACTTTTACTTAGAAATTTGAAAAATTAGACTAAATGACCAAGTTCCTTTAGAAACTCAACAAATCAAACTTGACACAGAAGAATCATAAAATCCAAATAGGTCTATATTCATTAATATAACTTTTATCTTCCAATTTAAAACTTTTCTACAAAGAAAACTGCAAAAGTGATTTTATTAATGAATTCTTTCAAACATTTAAGAACTAATACCAATCTCTTTCAGAGAACCACCAAAAAAAAAAAAATTGAACACTTATCCTATTAATCAAATAAGACCAGTATGTCCTTAGTACCCAAACAAGTCCATTACACAAAAAGGAAAATTGAAGGTCAGTCTTTCTCAACACCACAAAATTATTTTTAAAATATATTGGCAAAATGAATTAAACAAAGCACAAATGATGGCATATCAGTTGAATTCATGATAGAAATGCAAGACTGTTTTAACTTTTTCTTTCAATGTGATCATCACATTGACAAAATAAAGGAAAACACATAATACAATCATTTCAATAAATGCAGGAAAAGCATTTGGGAAAATTCAACACATGTTCATTATTAAAATACCTGTAAAATTAGAAACAAGAGAATTATCTTAATCAAATATAACTACTTCAACAACACTTGAACATAAATTCCATGCTTACATATTGAAAGCTTTTACCCTGAAATTGAGTATGAGATAAAGACAAGCTATAACCATTTTTATCCAAACTTATAACCAAACCATGATCCTAATCAGAACAATGAGATGACAAAAAATAAAAGTTATAAGAACTCTTTGTCTACTGTATGATTATGCACATAGAAAATTCAAATGGATCTTTAAATAAACTATTAAGATTAAGAAGCAAATATAGCAAAATCCCTAGAATCAAGGTAAATCTACACAACTCAACTACAGTTACATATACAAGCAAAATAATTAGGTGAAATTTTAAAAGATGTTATCTGCAGTAATAACAAAAAGAATCAACCTAATGAAAGATGTGCAAAAATGCTTACAAGAAGAACATCAAATTTGGTCCTTTGAAAAAATAAAAAAAATTGATAAACCATTAGTCATGCTAACGAAGAGAAGGAGAGAGAAACTCAAATTACTAACATTCATGATGAGAAAGGAAATATTACAACGGACACTACAAAAACACAAAAGATAATTAGAAATTATTTTGAACATTTTTACTCCAATAAAATAAAAAATATCAAAGGCATAGACAAGTTTTTAGAGGCATATGATATGTCCAAATTAAATCAGTATGATATACACAATTTAAACAGATCAATTTCAAGCAAGGAAATAGAGGGTGCCATCAGAAGTCTACCAACCAAGAAAAGCCCAGGACTAGATACATATCTGAGTTCTACAAGACTTTTAAAGAAGAACTAACACCAATACTTCTCAAACTATTTCATGAACTAGAAAAAGAGGGAACACTTCCAAACTCATTCTATGAGGCCAGTATCATCCTGATTCCAAAACCAGACAAAGACACATCAAAGAAAGAAAACTTCAGACCAATATCTCTAATGAATACAGATGCAAAAAAAATCTCAATAAAATTCTGGCAAATCAAATACAAAAACATATCAAAAAGATAGTGCACCATGATGAAGTAGGGTTCATGCTAGGGATACAAGGTTGGTTCCTCATACAGAAATCAAAAATGGAATTCATCAAATCAATAGACTCAAAAGATAAAAATCATATGATCATCTTAATAAATGAAGAGAAAGCATTTGACTAAATACAGCAGCCCTTCATGTTCCCAACACCAGAAAAACTAGGGATATCTCAACATTATAAAGGCTAGTTATGCTAAGCCCCAGGCCAACATCATTCTAAATGGAGAAAAATTGAAAGCATTCCCTCTAAAAACTGGAACAAGACAGGGATGCCCTTTTTCACCACTTCTATTTATCATAGTTCTTGAAACTCTAGCCAGAGCAATCAGACAGATGAAAGAAATTAAAGGAATACAGATAGGAAAAGAAGAACTCAGAGTATCACTATTTGCAGATGATATGATTCTATACCTAGAAGACCCAAAAAATTCTACCAGAAAATTTCTAGAACTACTCAATGAATTCAGCAAAGTAGCTGGATATAAAATCAACACCCATAAATCAAAGGCATTTCTGTATATCAGTGACAAATCCTCAGAAAGAGAAATTAGGAAAACCACCCCATTTATAATAGTTTCAAAAAAATACTTAGGAATAAACTTAATGAAAGAGGTGAAAGACCTCTACAATGAAAACTACAGCATGCTAAAGAAAGAAATTAAAGAAGACCTTAGAAGATGAAAGATCTCCCTTGTTCTTGGATAGACAGAATTAATATAATACTACCAAAAGCACTATACAGATTCAATGCAATCCCAATCAAAATCCCAATGACATCCCTCATAGAAATAGAAAAATCAATCATGAAATTCATCTGGAAAAATAAGAGACCAAGTGTAGCCATAGCAATCCTTAGCAAGAAGAGTGAAGCTGGCAGTATCACAATAGCAGACCTTAAACTATACTACAGAGCAATAGTAACAAAAACAGCATGGTATTGGCACCAAAATCCACTGGCAGACCAATGGTACAGAATAGAGGACACAGAGACTAACCCACATAACTACAGTTATCTTATATTAGACAAAGGAGCCTCTTCAACAAATAGTGCTGGGAAAACTGGAAATCCACATGTAACAAAATGAAATTAAACTTCTGTCTCTCACCATGCATAAAACTCAACTCAAAGTAGATCAAGAACCTAGGAATTAAACCAGAGACCTTGTGCCTAATGGAAGAAAAAGTAGGCCCAAATCTCCATCATGTCGGATTAGGCCCCAACTTCCTTAATAGGGCTATAGCCTTAGCTCCTATAGCCCAAGAATTAAAACCAAGAATCAATAAATGGGATGGATGCAAGCTAAAAAAGCATCTTCTCAGCAAAATAAACAACAGTGAGGTGAACAAAGAGCCTACAGAATGGGAGCAAACCTTTACCACAAGCACCTCAGATAGAGCACTAATCTCTAGGATATATATATATAAAGCACTCAAAAATCTAACACCAAAAAACCAAATAACCCAATCAATAAATGGGCCAAGGAATTGAACAGACACTTCTCAGAAGAGGATATACAATCAACAAACATATGAAAAATGTTCAACATCTCTAAGGATCAGAAAAATGCAATCAAAACTACTCTAAAATTTCATCTCACTCCAATTAAAATGGTGCAGCCAATCTGGAAAGCAGTATGGAGATTACCTGGAAAACTTGAAATGGAACCACCGTTTGACCCAGCTATCTCATTCCTCAGTCTATTTTAAGTCAAAGGGCTTAAAAATCAGCATACTACAGGGACACAGCCACATCAATGTTTATAGCAGCACAATTCACAATAGCTAAGCTGTGGAACCAACCTAGATGCCCTTCAGTAGATGTATGTATACACAATGGAACATCATTCAGCATTAAAAGAGAATAAAATCATGGTATTTGCAGGTAAATGGATGGAGTTGGAAAATATAGTGCTAAGTGAAGTAAACCAATCCCAAAAAACCAAAGGCTGAATGTTTTCTTTGATATGACAACACTGACTCATAATGGAGATGGTGGGAGGGGCGCATGGGAGGAATGGAGGAACTTGACACAGGGCAAAGGGGACTGAGAGAAAGGGAGGGGGTAAGAGGGGAAGGATGATGGTGGAATGAGTTAGAATCAGTGCCCTAAGTACATGTATGAAGACACAAATAGTGTGAAAATACTTTGGGTACAATCAGTAACTTGAAAAATTGTGCTCTATATGTGTAATATGAAATGAATTGCAGTCCACCATCATGTATAACAAATTAGAATAAATAATTTAAAGTAAAAAAAGATGGAGAGGTAAACTGTGTTCGTTGATTAGAAGATTCAATATTATAAAGATGTCAACTCTCCCAAATAAATTCTAGAGTCTAAGTAGAATCCCAATAAAAATCTTAGACACTTTATGTGTGTGTGTGTGTGTGTGTGTAAAGTGACACGGTGATTCTAAAATGTATGTTAAAATGCCAACCACTAGGAATAAACTGAAAGAAAATGAATTGAGTACACTGCCTGAAATCAGAACTACAAAAACTTAAGATACTTTACTAGACAAACAGCCCAACAGGACAGAATACAAGTTCAGAAACTGATTCACAAACTCACAATTAATGGAGAGGCTATTGCAATCCATGGAGGAAGAATGATGTTTTCAATAAATAACAAGTTGGCCAATAGAACATTTATATAGGTAAATATATCTTGACGCCTACCTCACACTGTACATAAAAAATCAATTCCAAGGGGATCACAGATCTAAATGTGGAAAAGCAAACAACAAGACTTGCTGATAGCACAGGAGAATATCTGCATGACCTTAAAGCAGGCAAAATTTCTTAAGACACAGGAATACTAACTGTATAAAAGGAAAGTTTCATAAATGGAATTCATTAAAATTAAGCATTTTTGTACATCAAAAAATACAAGATTAAAAGCAAGCAAGAGGGGCTGGGGTTGTGGCTCAGTGGTAGAGTGCTCACCTAGCATGCATGAGGCACTGTGTTCGATCCTCAGCACCACATAAATGTAAATAAAATAAAGATATTGTGCCCGCCTAAAATTTAAAAATAAAAATTAAAAATAAAAGCAAGCAAGAATGTAGAAGAAACATATATTTGACAAAACATATATTTGACAAAGAGCTTCTACCTATAAGAACACCATAAAAATCATTAAGAAAAAACAATCTTGTTTTTAATGAGCCAAAAAAAAATCTGAACTGACATTTCATAGAAGTTATCCAAACTGCCAATAAGAAAAATTAATCCACATCATTTACCAGGAAAAGAAAAGAAACTCCACAATGAGATAGGACTTTTCACCCACCACCATGAACGGCAATATAACATAGGAAAAAGAACAAGAAAAAAATTGTAGTTTTCACACAGTGATGCTGGGAATATAAGGGGTATAACCAACCACGCAGGACCGCTGGGGCAGTATCCAAGCTGATTCCTTCACTCCCCCTGAGGCCCTTCCACTGCTGGGTAGAGCTCAACAGACATGTCCATGGATCTATCTATAAAACTGTTCGCAAGAGCATTCTATAATAGAGAAAAACTGGAACCACTCAAATGTCTATCAACAGTAAATGGATTTTTAAAAGTGTGATATATGCAACCGTGAAATACTATGTAAGATGAGAGAGACCAAAAAAAAAACCCCACTATTACTACATCAGTAGTGCATGGGTGGATGTCCCAAGCAAATAGTTTGTGAAAGACGTCATATGCATGCACAAAAAAAGTACATGCTGTATAAAGTACATTTGTATAAAGTTCCAAAAACAATTCGGCTTGTAAGGAACCTTTTGAGGGCAGGTAATGACTGAAAGAGGCAAAGGAAGGATCTGGGGGTGGTAATTTTCTGGTTTCCATATGGGTTACACAGGGGCTTTACTTTGAAAATACACAAAAGCTCTCCCCTTATGAGTTGTGAATTTTTCTATATGAATTTTAACCTCCAAAATCAAAATTTAACTAAAAATAATAGTAATGCTTTCTTATGCCTACACATGATGCACAGAGCAAAACAGATAAAGAATGTGATTTGCGGGGCTGGAAGTGTAGCTCGGTGGCAAAGTGTTTGCCTGGCACGGGTGAGGAGCTGGGTTCGATCCTCAGCACTGCATAAAAATAAATAAAATAAAAGGTACTGTGCTCATCTACAACTAAAAAAAAAAAAAAAAAAAAGTTAAAAAAAAAGTGATTTTGAAGTCTGCATGCAGTACCCACAGGTTTTCCTAAGACTCAAATCCAGTCGCTCCCCTGCTTTTTTTTTTTTTTAACTTTTTTTCCTAGTTGTAGATGGACACAATATCTTTATTTTTATTTATTTATTTTTACATGGTGCTGAGGATCAAACCCACAGCCCCAGCCCCTCCCCTGCTTTAACCACCTTAATCTCTCCTGAGCTAGCCTTTTCCAACCTGACAGCAACATCTCCCTCCACTCCCTTCTCCTCCCCTCCCGCCATCCCTCTCCAGCGCTTCCTACTCACCAGGAGAAGCTGCAGGCTACAGAATAGATTCTGGCTTTTAATAAACACAGACCCCTCTTCCTACCTCTTCTACCTCCTTCCCACCCAGCCCGACCCAGAGCTGTCGATTTGCGAGGTCCTCCTGCGTTCAGCACAGTTCATCACTGCAAGCCAACCGCCATGCAGGTTCCCACAGTCATGGCGTGGCCACCCCTCATGTGAGACCAGATGCCTGTCTGTACCCTCTACGCCTTTCAGCTCCAGAATGTGGGTTACATCTGGTTGATCCTTCTTTGGGTCACTAGTGCCCAGCACAAGGCTGGACACACAACAGCGACTCAGTCACTGTTCACTGAAAAAATAAGGCATGAAGTCAGAAGAGTTCCTAACACATTGAGCTAAGAAATCTCCTCCTCTACAATATGAGATTTTTACACAAGCTGTCTAAATTCTCCTGTTTTTAAGCTGACTTTCTTTGGCAGAAAAACTGACCATGAGTAGAGCTTAATAATCAAGCCATTTAAATTTCCTACGGGCCAAAGAATAATTAAATTTCAGTCCACATATAAAAATTCTAAACTCTAAAATGCTTTAAGCTTCTCCTAATTACGTGTCCCGCTATTGAAACAGGAATTCTTTGAAGATCTGAAACTCTTCCGTCATTGTCTATAAAGACAGGGACAGAGGAAAGATTTAATTTGTCATGTTGCTGGATTCTTACCAAAACTGCATCAGTCAACAGCATGGTCTGTCTCTAATGCCCCATTACCGCGAATGAGGTCTACCCGAAAGGAATCACCAAAAGGTGTCTTACTTTTAAAATATTAAATGTTTTAAAACATCTTTTGTACGTGTTCAGTGTAACGCATGCTCGGTAACTTTTCTTCCCAGACATTATCATGGCCAAGAGATCATAACAATTCCAATGGTGTTGGTGACGTCACAGGTCGTCACTTCCATGTTATCCTTTTTCACAATCAGATGTTCTGATTGGCTTCCCCTGAAAACACCTTCCACTTATGAATATGTGGTTCGCAGTGGCTCCACGGTCAGAATCCTAGTGAAGGACTTAGAGAACGCTAATCTGACTATCTGAATAAAGGCCTTGGTGTTCTGACTTTCCTGCTAGCCATAGTAATAATGTATCTGGCCATGAGACACACATCCATCTTCTATGTGTGACCTAAGGAAAGCACAGGATGGAGAGTTAGATCAGCATACAGGGACCCTATCTCCTTCCCTGCTTTCCTTACGATACTTACATAGTCATGCAAGGACCAGGTGACTAAGGCCCCCATGGAGCCAGGCTCTGGACTCAACAGTGGGAATTTAATATCAAGCAAAGCAGACACTGTCTCACAGTCCAGTGAGGACAATATCAAACAAAAAATCACATAAGTCAATGTAAAACTGCAATTGCAATAGCGCGATCCCCCCAGCTGTTACCAAGCCTCCTGCCCCCACTCTCGCGCCTTTACGATTCATTCTCTACCTGGAAAAAATACTTCTCAAATATAAACCAAATTATGCCCGTGCCCTCAACCCCAACCTCCGCTTTCTTTTGGCCTAGGAGCCTTTTGAGCAAATAAGTAGGATCTGATTTAAGGTTCAAAAAGATTCTTCTGGAAAACAGACTGCAGGCGTCAAGGTCAGAGGTGGGAGACCAGGTAGAAGGTACCTGCAATAAATAAAAGGGAATCCGTGGTGGATGGCACTCGGGTAGCAGAGGTGGGGGTGGTGAGAAACGATCCATTCGAAGGCAGAGTCGACAAATGGGCATCCATTGAAGCGTGGGAGCAGCAGAGCCGTCAGGGAGCACTCCCAAGTCACCGCCTAAGCCACAGAAAGAAGGAAGCTGCACTTGCTAAGCTGGGCAAGACTGCGAGGAGGAGCAGCGCATCATGACGGGGAGTCAGCGGCTGGTTTCTCTGTGTGCTGAGGAGATGTCCACTTAGACACGTGGGTGGACATGGGTGTGGAATTAAGGGAAGAGCGTTAGACTGGAAATTAAAATTTGATATTCATCAGCATATTAAAGTCATGGGACAAGATGAAATTACTAGGAAACAGGGGCAGACAAAGAAAGGACCGAAAGCCTGGACTCCAGGCACTGCAGTGCTTTCAAGATCTGGAGGAACCAGCCAAGGGCGCAGCAGAGAAGCAGGGAAGTGGGCAGAGAATCAAGACAGACAGGTGTCCGGCGGCCAAGTGTGACGCACCAAATTATTCTTCAGCAGATACTCGCTCCCCTCTTTTCCCATCAGGCCCAGGGCGTGCTCGTGCAGATGGAAGAAGCCTCCTGGGTGCCTGTGGATCTGACTTCACCTTTCCCCCAATAACCTGCCATGATAGGCGCATTCACCGAGTGACAAAGGTCCTTTCACCCTGAGTCCCAGAACAGATACAAAGGAGCAGTCCACAGCTTGGAGTCAGTGCCAGAGAAACACGGCCTGGAGCACAGCCACCCAGCCAAGCTCACGCAGATCCACAGAAACGCAGCGGACCTGAGACACGCAAACAGGGGACTCAAAGTGAGCCACCGAGTGCAAGGGTGATTTGTAACCCAGCCCTACTCAGGCAATCTAATGATACGCAATCTTTCCAAAAGGGATTGACTAACTGTGAAATGTTACTAAAAGGCTGGGTAAGATGAAGACTGGGACCTGATCCTGGCTACATCAAGGAAGAAGTCACTCCAAAGCCCTGGCAGCAGAGGAGGGGGTACGGACGCTTAGCTGCAAGTACTACCATAAAGGAGAGCAGAGAGATGGCACAAACGCTGAACAAAAATGTAGGCGTCACCAGCAAAAATGCACAGCCACGACTTTCTCAATAGGACCCCAAACCTCAGGAAATAATGCCAAGAGTTAATAAATGGGATGGCATCAAACCTAAAAGCTTCTGTGCATCAAAGGAAACAATTAGGAATGTGAAGAGGGAGCCCACAGAATGGGAGAGAAATCTTGGCTAGCCAGTCTTCTGACAGAGGACTAATATCTAGAATATATAAAAACTCAAAAACCTTAAGGTCAAAAACCAAATAACCCAATGAATAAATCGGCAAATGAATTGAACAGACACTTTCTCAAAAGACGAAAAACAAATGGCCAACAAATAAATGAAAAAAATGTTGGACATCATTAGCAATTAGGGAAATGCAAATCAAACTGAGGGTTCATCTCATACCAGTCAGAACGGCAGCCATCAAGAAGACACATAATAATAAATTCTGGAGAGGATGGAGAAAAGGAACATTCTTGTGCTCTTGATGGAACTGTAAATTAGTACCACACTCTGGAAATCAGTTTGGAGTTTCCTCAAAAGACTAGACGCAAAACCACCTTGAGACCCAGCTATTATTTATTTAGCTGTATTTATCCTGAAGAATTAAAGTGATCATCCTCTAGTCACACATGCACACCCATGTTCACAGCAACACAGCAAACCATGGAACCAGCCTAGGGGGCCATCATCAGATGAGTGAATAAAGAATATGTGGTGTATAGTGTTGTTTTTCAAGATGGGCAATGATGTAGCTTGTAAGGCTGCAGTTGGAAACCGATGGAAATGACACCGTAGTTGGGAGGAATTAATGACACCCAAAGGCCAGTGCTTGTCAATGGGCAAGAAGGGAAGCTGCACAAGGTACAAGTGGCTAGGGGAGGTGGCATCAGAGAGGAACTCAGCCACGTCCGGTCCCATGAGAGATGGTGGTGTGAATGGGCTCAGAAGCAGGTGGGGTGACCGACATATTGGTAGATGCCTGAAGTTCTCTAGAACAAGATCATCTGCAGAGGGGGAGGAGGAAGGAGGGTATAGATCTCAGGAGAGAAAGGAAGGTAAGAGACGGTTAGGAAGGATAACAAACTCGGAACAGAGTAGGACATCAGCATTTGAGCTCACACACAGATGACCCTAAAGTCTTGACAGTCCTGTCTCAGAGTCAAACCACTCATGATGCAACAGACGGCATACGCCTACCCACTGTACTCAACTACTGCCAACTGCTAGAAGCAAATAAAAGAACCTTGGAGACATCTTCCAAAAACAAGCAAAAGTCTGGAATATGTGGATCTAACGAAATAACAGTAAAATGACTTTGAAATCAATCAGATGTCACTGAAGCCACTATGGCACTGAGTGGAAGACGACGTCTGAAGCAGTGGTGGGGCACAGCTTCGGGAGTAAATGTGAACCCAGCGCCTAGGGCCTCACTACTCAACACAGCCCCCACCAGCTACTCTGCCACTGGCTCCTGACCTGTGGTGCGTGCAGTTGAGGAGCTGCAGTTTTAATTTTATTGAATTTCAATTAACTTAAAATTGGAAACTCAAGCCACGTAAAACATTTTTCCTTCAAATGCAATGTTGCTGTTTTGGATACCTACATCTCATTTTAACTGATGGTAACTTAACATCCAGATTGAGATGTTCTGTAAGTGTAAAATATACACCAGATTTTCAAGACTGTGCAAATAAAAAAAGAAAGCTGATTAGCTCATTAATAATTTTTATACTGACTACATATTAAAATTATAATGATATTTTGGATATGCAGGGTTAAATTAATTTTTTTTTTTTTTACTTTTTTTAACATGGCTACCCAAAATTTAAAATTACACGTTGGACAACTCTAATACTATCTGAAAACACGGTTTGAGGTTGTCTGTTGTTATGGCGACCACAGAAGGGCCAAGCCTGTCCATCAATGTCAGGAGAATTATTCACCATGTATGCAACCCAAGTGCAGCATTCGAGCCTTAAATCTGTTATCAATAAGCAACCAGATCTTAATAAAAAACAATCAAGCCACAACTTCAGATCAATATGGAACAGTCTGGTAACTAAAGGTAACCTGGACAGGTATGTTCAATCCCCTGAGATGATCAGCCTCCTTCTAGTGGGTAAATGACTTCCCAATTTAGAGAAGCAGAATTCATTTAGAATATAGAAAAAAATCAGATGCATGCTAATGCTTTTTAGAAAAGTTTAGAATTATATCAACTGTACAGTCTATGAATGGTTGTCATATTTTTAATGTTTAAGAGAACCTGACATTACCCTGACAGATTAGTCTTGTGATTCTAATTCAAAATGTGTGATGGTTGTAGGTAGACATCATTTATTTAGATTGAGATGCTTATGTGTATTTGATTGTGTCTAGACAATATTAATTTCATAAATGATGGAATATGCAAAGTAATCTGAGCTAATATTTGAGAAGGTTTTATTAATATTTGAGTCATAAATCTGCCCAATATGAACCTGATTTTTTAAATGGAAAATCAAATATATCAAATTTACATTTGCAATTTAAAATATTTAAGGGTTTAAATTTAACTAAGTTTATAAATTAAACTGATCATTTGAGGAATTAAATCTGTTCCATTTGAATAAGAGATTAGTCAAAGAAAAAGTGATGGTAATATTCATATTTACCAGGTATATAAAAAGAATGGCAAGACATGTAAGCTAAACTTAAAGACCTAAGGAAAATTGGATTTTTATTTGTACCTGTAATAAATTAAGTATTAATTTTTTCTGTGCATAAAACTTACCCTCAATTTAACTAATAATCATGTACTTTACCAATATTAATTCATTTACTCCTACAACAACTGAGTAAGGTAAATATTATTCTCCCCATTTTACAGACAGTATGTTGGTATTGCGATAACAAAAGACCACAAACTGGATACCTTAAAAACACCAAAAATTTTCTGCCCATGGTTCTGTCAGCTAGAAGTCCCAGCCCAAAGGACGGGCAGATTCAGTGCCTGGTGAGAAGCCGATTCCTGGTCCATAAATGGCACCTGACCAGAGGAAGGAGTCAGCTGACTCTCTGGGGTCTCTTATGAGGACTGTCATGACTAGTCACCTCCCAAAGACCTCACTTTCCAACACCACCACTGTGCTGTCACGGTCTGGAGGTGAGGTGTCCCCCAAAAGCTCACGTGTGAGACAGTACAAGAAGGATCGGAGGAGAAACACCTGGGTTGTGAGAGTCTTACCAACCAGTGACTTAACCCCACAACAGGCTCAACAGTGGTAACTCAAGGGTGGAGGTGGCAGGCGGAGGAGGGACTGGGGACGTGGCTTGGGGTAGGTGTTTGTATCTGGTGAGCGGAGGCCCCTCTCTCTGCCTCCTGATCAGCCCGTGAGCTGCTTCCCCACCACACTCTCTGCCATGATGTCCTGCCTCTCTCACCTCGAGCCGTGAGGAATGGAGCCTTAGACCTCTGAAACCATGAGCCCTTAAATAAACTCTTCCTCCCCTACAATCGTTCTGGTCAGATCTTTTAGCTGCAGTATCAGAAAAGCTGACACTGGGGGTGAGGATTTCAGCATGCTGATGTGGGGCGAGCCTAAGCATTCAGTCCATCCAATAATGGATGAAGGCGCAGAGATTAAACTGCCCCAAGGTCATCCAGCTAAAAGGTGGCTGACCCAGTATTCAAATCCAGGCTGTCTGGCTTCTCAATTGTCCTTGAACATGAAAAAGACTCCCAGTGACAAAAATAACTAGGTGTTCATGAACGCAAGTTTTTCCATGCTGTGAAGATTTCAACTAAAAGTCTCTTGTTCGACTTTTTTCCCCCAGTAGTTACCAAGAAAGGAATTCCAGGGAAACCCCATGTTGTGCCGGAATGACCCAAATAAAAACAGCTTTCAAGGCTTCTCACCTTGTGCCTGACCCTGAGCTCCAGACCTGCAGCCTCCTAAGGCAAGGAACTGCAGTGTCGCAGAGAGCATGCTGCCCTGACCCTCCCGGGAGTCCGGCCTGCGTTCCGTTTACTGAGTTCCTTTCATTTCCTTTCTTTTCATCTCTTGCCCCTCACATACCCCTCTTCCATGTTCATTCCCAATCCAGGACACAGCATAAAATAAGGCCAATTCAGGGGACACAAGATAAGTCCACTAAATTTTGTTTTCAATTTGAAAAATAACTTGATAAGGGTTCCCTCCCTCCTTCTACCCCCAACCCAACCCACATCTGCAGCAGGCAGTATACAGGGTGGTCTCTGCTCTCCTGAGAACCAGGCCTGCCTTTCCAATCGGCCCATCAGGCAGTCCCAGGCTGCACCTTTCCAAAGCACACACCCTGACAAAAGTGTCTCCACCGCAGCAGGTGAGCCTTCTTGGTCTGATGGTGATTAACAAAGCTATCAGAGTCATCTGCAGATTGTGCTTCATCCACACAAATCATGATTTTACATTTGCCAGTTTTATGCAGTCTTGGATAAGCTATTTAGTAGCATTTTATAGATGAGGAAAGGAGTTATTGTGACGATCCAAAGAGATAGATCATACAGCATACTTAATAGGGTCTGGAGCCAAGTAAATGCTCAATAAACAAGAGACTATTACAATATCATTAAAAGAAACAACAGAACTATGCTTAGTTACTTGCTTTTATAGACACCTATTATTTAACCTACTTTTTTTATATAGCTCAAATAAGAAAAGCCCCTGAAATTAAAATGCTTAATCATTCTTCTATGGAGACTGTAAGAATATGTGTTTTTTTTTTTGGGGGGGGGGGACAGATAGGAGGTACTAGATAAAACACCAAGAACATTAAAGGTGTAAATTATTTTGAAAGATCCATTTTCTGCTCTCTTTGGCTAGAATAATTGAAAGCTTAATCATAACTGTTAATAAAATTAAGTCAACCAGAGTTTTTTATATTTTTTAGTTATAACCTTTTAAGACATGAGCATCAAAAGTGAAACAAGTTGAAAACACAACTGTGATGTTTGATTTCTAATGTTATGTTTCAAATAACTAAAAATCTAAATAATTTTATAGTGTCATCATGATACATTTTGACATTTAAGTAACTGAAGCAATAATATTGGAAGGAACCTGTGCCAATTTCCTTAGACTCTAAAACAATATTGACTTTGGAATTAGACAAAAACATAATGATTTTTCATGACATAAAAGCATCCTTTAAGTATGTAATTTAGAAGACCACATGTGTGTCCACCTTATCTTTGGTACTAGAAATAAGTCAGACAGTTGTTCTTGAGTGTTTATAGTCTAAGCACAAAAAAAATAGGTACATGCATTTTTTTAACACAACCTGCAAGATGTGTGAACCCAGAGAGAGGATGGCCCCACTAGGTAACACAAATGGATAAACACTTCCAACATATATGAGTATACATAATAAATGACTAGGTATTTTTTTTGTAAATTATTCTAATTTGTATGTACAGAGAAGAATACTGGTACATGTCACATATGTACAAGAAATATGCCATGTTCTATGATTTTGGGGGTTTTTTCTTTATATCAAAAAGACAATAATAATAATAATCCCAAGTGTAATAATCAGTGCCATTATTTCTATACTTAGTACATCAGTGAATAGGAAATACAGCTTGCCACATTGCTTGACATTAGGTCAACGTAGCAGAGAGACCAAACTTGTTATCACAACAGTGTCTACCTCATAGGGTTAATTGAGAGGCTAAATGAGTTAATGTCTGTAAAGTACTTAGCACAGTGCCTGGCCCATAGGGACTGAAATGATTGCTTGACTGATCCATTAAAAGAAAATGGAGATCAAAATGACTGTGAGTCTCAGGAAACCAATACATAACAAGAGAAAAAGACCACACAGAAACCTTTTACTGTAGATTTATAATTCAGAGCTTAAGTAAATATCTCTTCTTGGGTAAAACTGCCTGGCACATCACGTAGTGATCGAACTGTGCACGATGCCAGGCCTCCCTTGAATGACTTAGGTGTAAGGGCAGGAAGACCGCAGGTCTAATAGTACTCAAGAGCACAAACCCCCCAATCAAATACCTCAAACATGCTAGACAAACACCTGCTTCTATTTTATAGTCCATTATTGTTCCAATTATCTAAGTCGTGCACCTGACAATTAGGTTACATGACCCTCACAAGAAAACCCTCGTTCTGGGGCCTTCATTTGTGGTTTACAGCATTCAAAGTGTACTTGACCAGCAATTCCAAGGAGTCACACCTAGGTAGTCCAAGGAAAGGTGATGGTTAGTGAGCAGGACCAGCATCCCTGTAGTAGAAGTGACCACCTCCAAAACTGTTACTAGGTAAACAAACCATGGTTAATGGCCTGGGAATCTGGCCCAGACTGTGTTAAAGCAAGCGAAGATCAGCACCATGGAGGCCCTCTTCCTCCCCCGCTTGACCACTGCACCACCACGCCCCGAAGGCTCTCAGTCTGTACTGACCTCCCTCTGAAACACCTTTTAGCTCACTGAAGACCCCACCTCTTAGTCCTTGGTTTTCATTTTAAAATGCCTATAAGGGAAGAAGCAGGGATCCAGCTCAAGACACAGGGAAATGAGCCATCAATCACCCAGCAGGATCCCAAATTTCTCTATCCACCATGCCATCTCTGTAAAAGTTCAAAATGTGAGATACAAGGATTACAGTATGTTTTTAATGCATGCAATTACACATTATCTAAGTTTCAAATATTTTTCTGGTTGAATTACAAAGTAACCAAATCCCATTTTTAAAAACAAGGACTAAGAATATAAACATTCTTAAGGAACACTAGGAAATGAACTGGTCACTTTTCCCCTTTTAAAAAAAAGGCTACAAACTAAACCACAGGAGAAATTTTGAGTAGGTATTGTACATAATGAGTTATACATAAAATTAAAGAAATAACCATAGCTAGGAAACAAGTAAGTCCTCATCCATAGAAGCTCAGATGACTTCCATCAGGTAATGGGAAAGATTAGAAGGAAACACTTGGTCCACATTTGACTGGTGTCCAAAACCACACTATGTAACTGCCATAAAGAACTGGCAGATAATAGAATCAATTATCTACCTTGAACTATGTTTATTGTCACTAAAAGACGAATGCATACATTTTCCCTAAGCACTTGTGGTTTGTAAACTGGCTTGAGACATCTTCACTTTAATTGAGAGCACAAAAAATGGACCGTGCAATAGTTTCTCCACCTCCATCAATCATTATTAATAATCCATGCCACTAAACACCACATCCTGTCCCCATGCATGTGTCTCCGTGCCTTTTCTCAGCACAGTGGCTATGATCAATACCCACTGTGCACAGCAGGTCAGTTAACAATACCTTATATTTATAGCAGTTTTCCTTGTGGTCTCAGGGTCCCATTCTTCTCCCCAGCCACAAATCTCAACCTAAGTGTTTTAATAATGAAGAAATCATTAAAAAACTATTATCCTTCACAAATGTGCTTTTATAAATGCTATAACACATTACACTAGAGGCTAAATCACCAACCAGCAATCATGTTATCACAGTGCAACTAGAAATTGCAAGAGAATGTTGACCCAGAAACAGCAAACAGCAGCTTCAGTGGCTTTAGCTGCCCGTGCAGGCTTCTGTGGTAACAAACAACTGCCTTTCCAAAGCACAAATATGGTGGTAATCCAAAATTAAAGAAGAATACTCCTTATTTTCTGTCTTTGAATATGCTTTATAAATTAAATCCCAGGATTCTTCACGTAGCATCGTGAGTGTGGTAACAATTATCAGACTGTATTTTACAACTTATGCCAAAGACTAAGACCAGTTTTACTTCATAAAATGAAGACTCTGAAGCCTACAGACACAGAGGAAGACTGACCTTTCGGTGAAACAGCTAATGACTTGTGTTTTACACCTGAGGTCATTGCTTGCTTCCACCAGGCTGCTGATCTAAACTGCATTTCCTGGAAGATACTGTGGACATCAGAGTATGTCTCTCTTATTGTCTGATTACACATACCTCAGAATACGTAACACTTACCAGCTTGCCTGATCATTGTTGCTCTCTGCACTGACACAGTTCCATCCCATGCTTCAGAGCTTCATAATTAAACCACGACAACAAAGCAGTGCCTGCAATACATGACTGTTTATTTCTGTTTACTGACTTTATTTTTTGGCAGCAAATGATTCAGCTTTGAAGATGCAAAGCTATATGGAACCTTGTGCCTGTGTGAGCTGGCAGAAAAGCAAAATATGAGCCCTTAATGTGCTAAATTAACATTGGATATCTCCATTCTTCGGGGCTCATTGTATGAGCCATAGCATAAATATTCAGGCTAGAACTCAGGGCAGGTTTCATCTGGCTGAAAGCCTGTACAGAGTCCTTGTACTTGAATGCAGATTAGCTAACAAAGATCTGAATAAGGCTGTGCTCCTGGTACCTTAGAAAGAACACAAAAATAATTTTTTAGTACAAAAGATGAAACTAGGGGCTGGGGTTATGGCTCAGCAGTAGAGTGCTCACCTCGAATGTGCGAGGCCCTGGGTTCGATCCTCAGCACCATATAAAAATAAATAAATAAAATAAAGATTGTGTTCAACTACCATTAAATATGAATTTTAAAAAAAAGATAAACTACACTCTGATTCCATAGAATATGCCTAGGCTTCAGTATTCTGATCACCTTTCATGCCTAAATGAGAAAAATGCTTATTTTCTCTCCTGGTTATCTTCTCAAAACCGATTAAAATGAAGTAATTCATTTTAATCACTGTACCATTTCATTACCATCATCAAAGAGTATTTAACAGAGAATCTGTGAATCAATCTGCAGGTAAAATTCAGTTTAAAAACAACCCAATTGTGAAGTGATCTACAAATTGTTGCAACTTAAATCCATTAGTTTCCAGTACAGTTTTCTAATGAAGTAGCATAACTTAATTGCTAGCAAATATGAACTTAGAAACCTACTAATCAGCAAGCTGACAGGTGTTGAAATCCCAAAAGATGAAAAAGGAATATTAGATAAGTACTCTATGCTGACACCTCTAGTAGCTGTAATATTGAGAATTCTAATCAATTTAACTGCAATTCAAAATGATCAATGCCACCCTTTGATTAACTGCCTTCTAGCAAAAATATAATTACTTGCATTGCCATATAGTGTTCTCTAACTGACTTATTCCAACTTACACATTGTTTTTCTAAGTTGGGTATTCAATTACACTAGTTGGGTCATTTTGCAGTTACCAATAGGACATCTCCCCCCAATTAAACCAAATCATATTAACATCTGTTCAATTTCCTTCTAAATCCATAAGCAGTGTTTCTGAAAAAGAAGATGTTTTCTTTCACATTACCACATGTAAGGTGATCCTTAGGTACCCAAAATGCAAGTCTTCGCGATCTCACGCTTAATTAATTATCCTTTGGGTCTGCAACAAACTAAAACTCACGGGAATGACCGCAAGACTTGGGGCCACTGAAGAGCAGCGGGTACCCAGAACTTGAGCAATTCCCGAGCCAGTGCCCAGACGCCCTTGGCAACTGCATCCCGGAGCTCCGCGCTCACAAACTGTGCCAACGCCGCCCAGCCACCTGCCTCCCAGGTGCTCTGCACAGCTTCCCGGCACATCAAACACAGGCATCTTCCAGCTCCTAAAAGCCTTAGTGCAACGCCTTCCAGAAACAAGAGCCACGACCTCAGGCGCCCCGTGTGCCCTTAACGAAGTCCAGCTCTCCCTCCGCCCGGGAGTGCGGGGTGGGGGTGGGGGGGACCGCGGCTCCCTTCCCGGGGACCCCGTTACAGGTGCAGGTGCACCTTCCAAAGGTCCAGCCTTTCCGACTGAAAATCCAGACGAACTTCAGATGACACCTCCCCATGCTTCAGCCACAGGCAAGAGCATGGGCTGACTTTTCAGAGATTTATTGAAATTTAAAAAATAAAAAATCACGTCCTGGCCCCGCGTCCGTTCCCCCGGCCGCCCTCCCTCGCAGCCTCGCGGAGGAGGAGCCGGAAAGTCTGCATACCTCCTTTCCCAGAGCCTCGAGGACGCGGCGGACGGAGACCCACACTCGGAGAGCGACACTCGGGAGGCTCCGAGCGGCCGGCGGCGAGCGGACCGCGCAGGTGGGTCCCGCCCCGCGCCGCCCTGCGGCCGCCCGCGCTGCCCTCCGCTGGGTGGCGGACGCGGCCCCGCCGAGCCCCCCTCTGGAGGCTGCGCCGCGCGGCCCCAAGTTTGCGGCCGGTCCTCGGCGGGCGGGCGGGCGGCGGCGGCGTCGAGGGCGGCGGCGGCCGTTCCGGGCGGGGACAGGCCCTCGGGGACCCGGGCGCCGCCCCGCGCCCCTCCCCCTCACCTGGCCCGCGGCGGCGGTGGCGGCCGAGGCGGCGGGAGGACCGGCGGCCGCTCCGGCGGCGGCGGCGCCCGGGAGGGGAGGAGGCCCGCGGAGGAGGAGCTCCGGCGGGCGGCGGGCGGCTTTGTCTGCGCCGCGCCGAGCCGCCGACCCTGCGTCACCATGGCAACCGCCGGGCCCGGGGGCCGGGCCCGCACCCCCGGCCGCAGCGTCCCGGGCCGGCCGGCCCCGCCCCTCGGTGGCCGCACGGCTGCGGGGGGACCGCTCGGGGGACCGCCCGGGCCTCCCGCGGCTGCAGCGGGAGGTGAGCGAGGGAAGCGAGCCGGGCCGGGCTGCACCCGCCGGCACCCCTTTGCCTTCCCGCACCGGACACTCGGAGCCCTGTCCACCCCGCCGCCGCCGCACCTTTCTTCCTGGGAGCCCCAAACTGCAGATTCCCTCGAGGGAGAGGCAGCCCCGCAAAGTGATCAAGTGTTGAGCAACTAGTACGCGGCGCTCCTGTCGCCGCCGCTGCCGCAGCGCCCGGCTGCCCGGGACCTCCCGGCCCTGCTCGCCCGCCGCCCGCGCTCGCTCCGGGCGTCGCCGGGGATCGGGTACCTGACCTGGAGGGCTCCGCGGGAGAGCGGCGGCGGGCGTCAGCTCCGGTAGTAAACAGGGGACGGTGGTCACCCAGGAGCTCAAGCGCAACTTTCAGGCTGCAGCGTGAACCTCCTGCTGCTACTCTGCTTGGCGACCGGCTGCGACTGCTGAGCATCTACCGCGAGCACCGTGACTCTGTGCCAAGGACCGGCCGTGCACTGGAGGCAGTGGCACTGGGGAGGGGAGGGATGCTCCACGAGGAAGAAGAAGGGAAAATACTAGGAGACCCTGGTCTTGCTTCCTCTAAAGGACAGAGCTAGAGGGCAGCCACCCTGGAGTGGATGAGTCCTCGCTCCCTACTATGTTTTCTCGAAAGATCAGTTACTGAATCCAAAACCTACCTGCCGTGTCTTCCTTCAAACCCCTGGGAGCCTGGCATTTATTTTCCAGTGTTTGTGACTCACCAAAGGAATGTCAATAACATAAGAAAACCCAGAAGAGCTGTGTCTTCTGGACTTGCTACCTATTTGAGAAGCCCCAAAGCAAAAAATGTGATTACCAACTGATGCCACACACATTAACTAATGGACATGTAAGATCCGTTTTGGGAAAGAAAAGGTGGCCCACTTTCTTATAAGGAGAATACTGGCATTTTGAGGTGAAGTCAAAAGAAAGGGTCTTTCTGGCAGGCCATTAAGTGATTTGCCAGGACCCATCAAAATTCAAAATGCATGTACATTTCCCCCTACCTATCTCAATTCTAGAGTCCTGTTAGACAGAAATATACAAATATGTAAGGAGAGATAGGCAAGGATGTGTATTACAAAAGTTCCGTAATAGTAAAACTTAGAAATAAGTTCTATGTCCACCAATAGTGAGATGGTTAAATAAATCCGGCACGTGCAATACCCTGTATTCATTTGAAAAACTAAAATGTATAAAATACAGAGAAATATATTGGTTTAATCTTGAAAGAAAAGGAGGGTTCTAGACAACAATCATGGGATTATCCCATTCTGTAAAAAAAAAGATTAAAATCAAATATATATGTATATATATCATATATATATATAATATATATATATATATATATATATATGTAATACACACACACACACACATATAATGCTATGGTTTGGAAAAGGTTTGTCCCCAAAAGTCATTACTAAAAGATTGGTCCCAATTTAACAACATTGATGAATGTCACTGCTGGGAGCTTGGTCCCAATTCCATGGCAGTGAGATGCATTGGGAACTTTGAGAGGCGGGCCTAGCAGGAGGTGATCAGGTCTGTGACTGCCCTTAGGCACTGGTCTCACAGGCCTAGTAGGTCTCACAGGGTGGCTTAGCTCCTGCAAGAGCCTGTTATAGAAGAGCAAACCTGGCCCTTCCTGACTCCCTTGCTTCATCTCCCACCATGTGATCCCTCTTGCACAGGCTCTGCCATGTGATACCATCCAACAGGAGGCCCTCACCAGAAGCTAATGCCAGCACCATGCTCTTGGGCCTCCAAAATCCTGAGCCAAAATAAATCTCTTTCTTTTAAAAAGGCCGCTGCCTCTGTTGTGTTGTTACAGGGACACAGATGAGCTAAGAGAGATGAATGAAAATAGACAGGAGTGACCGAAGGAAGGAGGGAGGGCGAGGGAGGGGAAGACAAAACAGAAGCGGTGGTTACCTATTAACTAGAGTAAGGACTATGTACAATTTCTTTATTGTTTAGCTTCTTTTTTTAAAAAACAAGTATTATTAATAATTTATCAATTAAGAAGCAAAAACATTCCCAGCATCTAGTACAAGCCATGTTTGATTTGTAGCAGGATTTCTATGCATCTCTGTAGTGCCAAATAAAGTTATGACAGAAAATTCAAATTTTTCCTGTGTGCAAACTCTAAAACTTAGAGTCCCAAACTTGGGGTACAAATTACATTTAGAGAAAGGTTAACCTTGCCCAGTATCAAATAAATGCAATGAGAAAATTGTAAAAAAAAAAAAAAAAAAAAAAAAAAAAAACCACACACAAAAACAAAGCTACCTTATAATAATGTTCATTGGCCTATATATTCATGCCTAAATGGAGTCTGAACACAGAAGAGAGAAGGGCCATCGCGTTGGCCACCCCTGCCCTCAAATGCTGAAGGTTTGGAAAAGTCTGCGTTGAATACCCACTTGGCGAGTTCCTTAGGGACTCACCTTTTTCTGTGAGGGGTACTTCTACCCACTTGTTTTTGCCCAGAAGGTTTAGCTTTATCTTAAGTTCTGCTTCCATTCTTTCTCTTAGACAAAATTACAAGACTGTGAGGAGACTGTCGTTCTAAAATGTGCCCCTGTTACTGTGGGGGGAGAATCAATTCAACCAGCTTTCTGTCCAGTTAGCTAACTGAAATGAAGGTACTCTCGAAGCTTAGGAGTTACTGTGTGGATGGGTAACTGGTTTTTCTTAGTCTCACCATGTTGGAAATAAGATTGAAATAATAAACTTGCTCTCCTATAGATTGTCTGGAGCCATATAGTCCCATCCTATAGCCACAAGCCATATGTGAATTACCAAGTGGCCACCAGCTAATCTGAACTGACGTGTTCAAAAGTGCCAAATACGCACCAGATTTTGAAGACTTAAAACTGTAACTTTGGGTGTGGGAGGATACAAGGGATCAAACTCAGGGGCACTCAACCACTAAGCCACATCCCAGCCCAGTTTTGTATTTTATTAGAGACAGGGTCTCACTGAGTTGCTTAGCGCCTCGCTGGTTGCTAAGGCTGGCTTTGAACTTGCAATCCTCTTGTCTCAGCCTCCTGAGCTGCTGGGATTACAGGTGTGTGCCACCGTAATAATAATATTTTGGATATGTTAGGTTAAGTAAAATATATTATTAAAATTCTAACATTTTTTGTCATTTTTCTAACAAAAATTACAAGAAAATTTTGAATCACATGTGGCATATTGGACAACTCCATTTTAGAATTGGTGGGTTTTTAAAACATTTTTTGTAGATGTAGTTGGGCACAATAACTTTATTTTATTTGTTTATTTATTTTTATGTGGTGCTGAGGATTGAACCCAGGGCCTTGCACGTGTGAGGCAAGCACTCTACTGCTGAGCCACAACCCCAGCCCCTAGAATTGGTGTTTATGGTAAACTATGGTTAACAAATATAAAGCTAGCTAACCTTTTTAACCTTTACTTAAAATTAATTACCTCATCAATGCTCCCCAATTCATAAACATGCTATCACAGGGCAATTGATGTTGAATAATTTTTAGTTATTAGAAAACTAGAACATACAAAATTAGCTCACAGGCTTATATTTTAGAAAGATTTTAATGTACGTGCAGAAGTCAAATTACCTGGCCTGAATTTCTGCTCCACTGTTTATCAACTACATGAGTCTCAAGAAGGTTATTTTAATATTTTTATTAGTGCATTATAGTTTACAGAAGTATGGACTGCTTCAAGAATTTGCATGTCACCCTTGTATAGAAGCCACATTAATCTTTGTTTTGTTCCAATTTTAGTATATGTGCTTCCAAAGTGAGCACTCACAAGCAATTTAATACATCTGTTCCTCAGTTTCCTCACCTATCGAATAGGGTTCAACATGGCACTCTCACCTCACTGAATTGTTATAAAAAGAGGAAGATGCATGCACATAAATTTCTAGGTTGCTGGATCATATACAATGCTGAGTACATTTTAGTTATTATTGTTAGACTTTGTTGGGACTTTCATTTACTCTACCAATTTTCTTCTCAGGATACTGTGTAGATAGTATATTTTTTCTTTAGATGGTCTCATTGGAATGGTAACTGAGTCAGCAAAATTTTATTCCCTTTCCCTCCCAACACGTTATAAAGTTGTCAAAGTATTCTGATCCATTTTAAGTGAACAAAATAAACCAACAATTATCAGATCATTATTTATAATAATTTCATGTGATAAATATTAAATTTTCCAAGTTTAATGAAGCAAATATCCTCACGTGGTTTACAACCAATTTATTATAATGGAATCCTAATATGCAAAGTAAATAATTCATCCCTACTGAAGCATTTGTATAAAATTTTCCTGTTCTATAATTTGGATTTTTGTCCTCTTAAAGTTTTTTTTTCCCTAAGTCACAATAATAGCTGATATTTGTTGCACACTATGTCCAAGGTCACAATGTTCAATTATTTAAAAGCAAAATTATGAAATTTAGGTACCAGAGATTGAACTCAGGGGCACTTGACCACTGAGCCACATCCCCAGCACTGTATTTTATTTTATTTAGAGACAAGGTCTCATTGAGTTGCTTAGTGCCTCGCCATTACTGAGGCTGGCTTTGAACTGACAATCCTCCTGCCTCAGCCTCTGGAGCTGCTGGGATTACAGGCATGTGCCACCTCGCCCAGCTCACCTGCTCACTCTTAATCTACTCACTACAGATTTAATAAAAGGGAACATAATCAAAAACTAGGAAAAAATCCCCAAAAAAATCATTAAATTATTTGAAAGCTTCAGCCCAAATATGCTTTAACCATGAAGCTATGAATTTTAGAATAGGCAGGGGGGAAAAGCAAGCTCCCATGTTCTCTCATTACAACCTCATTAAGCCACGGTGCCTAACGCCCCTGTCTCCTAGTTGTCTTCCGACACTGTGTAATGAGGCGACAGGAACACATTCAAAACGCATTTTTAAATGCCTGTTGATGTCTTAAAATTTATTTTAAAATACTTGTTTATGTCCTAAAGTTAGTTTTCTTCAGAGGAAAGAAAATCATATTTGTCTGGAAAAAACAGCTCCAGCCATTCAGAAGGGATGGAAATGAAAAGCACACCCTAGGCAGAGTCCCCAGAAATCAAAAATTTAAAACTCACAAATTCATCTCCTCCCACTGGTCCCCCTGAGGCCCTGAGCAAATCTGCTCTCAGAAGCAGTACTGAGTATCATATCCCTGCAAGAAGAGACAGAAAAAAAAAAAAAAAAAAAACTCTCTTTTATATAACACTGCTAAGAGGTGTAGACGTTCTTGCTTGAAGGAGGCATGTTGATCCCTTGGAATGAACTCCCTGTGGCCCTAAAGGGCAATTTAAATCATATTTTTTTCCAAAGACCCCAATGGGTGCCCCATTAATGTTCTCAGTTTCTTCATCCTAGCAAAGCTCTTTAAAGACATAAAAGACTCATCCAAGTAACAAGAATTTCCCCTCATTCAAAATAGGTCTGTGTGTGGTGTCTCTGTTTCCAAAAGCCCATGGCAGGCCCTAATGTCCTTAGGAATTAATGACCTACAGGATATCCGGCTTTCTCATCAATGCCAAGAGTCCTTAACTGCCTATAGAACTGTAGAGAGACGCCTGCTCTCTACAATTCATCCCACAAAGGTAAAATAGATTGTGAAATCTACTTGCTGCTAAAGCAGGGATTAGGAAAATATTGTCAGGAATGCACAGTGGTCATCACAGAACCACCTGTCCAGCATGGAACGTCAGCACGAGAAAGGTTGCCACCGGTTTGAGAAATGTGGCCTCTAAGAACTGGCGAGTCTACAACCAAAAGACCACGGGATTGAGAAGCGCGGTCTTACTCATCATTTATTACCCCCTGGTGTTTATTGTGCGGCGCATTTAGCAATATATGCATGTTATTTGCCAATGAGAAGAAGACATGGAAACAGAATTAAAGAAACAAATACATCACAATTGTCTGCCAAGAGCTCCCTATGGAGAAATCCAATACAAACTCTCAGCCAAAAGTATTAATTTGATATTGATCAGATCGCATTAGAGTAAACTTTTGATCTACTTCAATCTGGTTCAGTTCAATTTGTTTTAAATAAATTAACTTTTGGCTGTCTTGGAAAATGTGTTCAGAGAATCCGCGTGAGGATACTGTTTCCTGTTTGGGGTGAGTAAGTAGAGCTCACGTCTCATTGTAGGGTCCAATCTTTCCCATGCTCACAGCTTAGCTTCTCTTTGTGGCCAAAAAAAAAAAATAATAATAAGTGTCAGAATATGAACTAGTTCCAATATTATGTGTTCTAAACCCATAGTTCATTTACTTACTGATCCTTGACACAGCTGCAAATCAGCTCTGAGCAGGATGGAAATGGTTTGTTTCTAGTTCCCTTTCTGCAAAATAAGGGTGTTGAGGCCTGTTCTTATCTCCAATAAAGATTTCATGGATGTGAATTGGATCACTCAGTAAAGCTCATTGATCAAAGGCTCATAGGAGCCTTTAATGCTGTAATACTCTTGGAGCAAGAGGCAAGAGGAGATATCAAAGGGAAATTGTGTGTTGTACACATCATTATAATAGTAAACTATTTTAAAGGCCCTCTTGGTGACTAGGTCTTTTGAACATTGCAAATGAAGAATTCTACATCATCAAAAGCAAGCCAAGAAGCTGGCTGCGGTGGTGCACTCCTGTAATCCCAGGGGCTTGGGGGGCTGAGGCAGGAGGATCGTGAGTTCAAAGCAGCCCTAGCAACAGAGAGATGCTAAGCAACTCAGTGAGACCCTGTGTCTAAATAAAATACAAGATAGGCCTAGGGATGTGGCTCAGTGATCAAATGCCCCTGAGTTCAATCCCCCCTCCCAAAAAAAGCAAGCCAAGGGTTCATGACCAGACAGGCTCCCCATGGATGAGGCATGCATGTTTACAAGGAAAGGTACGCGGCAGTATTTCCGCGACACCTCGCCACCCAGAAGAGAGTGTACCCTGCTTTGTTAGATGAGCACAGATCACAGGAAACACCCAGACACGGGCTTGCTAGCTGAAGCCAGGTGTGGCAGATCTGGAACAAGCCCTGCTTACTGGGGCGGGGAGGACTATAGCAAAGAGCAGGGTTGCGTCACCCGATAAAAACACAGGACACGAATCCGTGGGGCATGCGGATACCCAAACATTATTCTCAGTTTATCTGAAATTCAAGTTTAAGTGAGTATCCTTTATTTTTATTTGTAACTCAAACAACCCTAATTGAGATCTCGGGGAGGATTTCAACCAATGTAGATGCAGATCTGAGGAAGAACAAGATCTCTATTCAACACAATAGTCATCAATGGGCCATAATAGTAGTGCAGATAAGTGGTCCTTGAAGGAAGAAAGGAGGCCAAAAGAGAAATAGAACAGTTATAGGAACCAGCACAAGTTCAATGCCACACTAACAAGAGCAAACTGGCATTGATTCCCCTACAGTGGGTTAGATGCCTTGGCACCAATCACAAAGCCAAGCCATTCAATCTTAGCATCTCCCTTTGGGTTCCCCCAGAGATGTATCAAAGTTCCAAACAGGAGGTGGAATCTGAATAGTCCACCCCCAAAATGCACCATTACCACCATGAATAAGGCTGTCTTGGTCCATTCTGTGCTACTATAACAGAACACCTGAGACTGGGTAATTGATAAGGAGCAGAGGTTTATTTCTAACAGTTCTGGAGGCAGTGGGCCTTCTGGCTGCATCTTCCCATGGTGGAAAGAAAAAGGGCAGGAGCGCACACCGTGAGGAGGAGGGATGGGGCTGCACTCTCCTCCCATCACAGAGCCATTGGTCCATTGGTGAACGGGGAGCCCTCCTGACCTCATGGCTTCTTGAAGGTCCCGCCTGTCAATGCCATTGCACTGGGAATAAGTCTCCAGAGTGAACTTTGAGGTGCACATCCAACTTCCCCTCCATTATCAGCTTTTTGAAGCCCATTCTATGTTGTGGAGGGTGGGTTTGTGGGGAGCGAGATGAAGCCAGGGGGGCCCCTGGGCAGACTGGCTCAGCAGTTCAGGTGAGAGATGACTGCGGGTTGGACTGAGGTAGGGACAGGTGGCTGTGGAAGAAAAGAGAAGTGAGCAGGTGACAGCGCACTTAGGAGGACCTAGGGCCGAGGAAGGCCCAGCGTCCTGGGGTTTCTGGCCTGCCGCGAGAACTCTGCGTCGGGGGCCAGGGGCTGGCCAGTCTGGTTACCACGCCTGAAGGCAGAGACAGACAGCTGGCAGGAGCGGATAGAGCCGTGATGTCACCACACACAGCTAGGGTGAACTGTCAGGCTGTCCCTGGGCAGAGGCAGGATAAGTGACTGCAGAGAGACAGGACCAAAGTCCTGGGAGGCTCTGAGTCCTAAAGGGACCTCACAGACTTTCTTCCTGTCCCTTGAACTCATCAAGAGCATTCATGTCCTCCCCTCTGTTCCTGGGATGCTCGTCCCCCAGTTCACAAGATGGACTCCCTTGGGCCTCTCGGATCTTCACGCTGATGTCACCTTCTTAAAGAGAACTCTCCTGACAAGAAATCTGAGAGAGCACCCAGTTTCCTGTGACCACATGATCCTCCTGAGTGGCTCTCAGAATCTCACCTCCTGATGGCCATTTGCTCACCCGTGTGGTCCTTGTCCACCACCACAGGTTCTAGACTGTGAGCTCGCAGACCACAGGGACTCGCCCATCCTGCCGGTGCTCACCCCTCAGCCTCTAGGACAGCAAGGGACACCCGGTGAACACCTGGTGAGGGGCGGAGTGGACAGTTCTAGGTCAGAGAGAGCTGGTCACGGCTTATTTCCTGCCATTGGGTGCTGTAAAATAATGTCCCTGGGATAACTCTTTCTGTTCTTCAGTCACCAACAAGAGGGCTGGACCATAACACAGCCAGGAGTCCACACCAGCAGAGGGGCTTGGCCAAAGGCCAGAGAGGTGCCCAACACGTCATCCTCTGACCAGAAGAGCCACAGGTCAGGGTGGTCAGTAGAGCAGAGGAAAGGGACTTGGAGAAGAGAAGTGACATCAGCCACATTGTGTTATCATATTATGTGCCTATGGGAATATGGACAAGGAATCCCACCATTATATCCAACTATAATGCACCAACTAAAATATACAGGGGGCTAGGGCTGGGACTCAGTGGTAGAGCGCTCGCCTAGCACATGAGGGGCACTGGGTTTGAATCTCAGCATTACAAATAAATAGATAGATAGATAGATAGATAGATAGATAAAATGATGTTATTAAAAATGCTTACATTAAAATGCTTTAAAAAAAATACAGCAAGGGGCTGGAGTTGTGGCTCAGAGGTACAGCGCTTGCCTAGCACGCGTGAGGCACTGGGTTCGATCCTCAGCACCACATTAAAAAAATAAATAAATAAAATGATGTTATGAAAAATGCTTAAAATAAAATGTTTTTAAAACTACAGGGAAAAAGGAGTTGCCATTTTGCCAATGGGAGAACAGGTACATCAGGAGAAGAAAAATCCATCCCAGTTGATGATCATTAGTTAATTAAAAATGTTTGTTCTTTCGGCAGGGCCTCCCTTCCGTGTGCAACCTCGGGGCTAGGGCAGAGATCCAGAGATGAACCAGAGGGTGGCCCCGCCCTGAGGGAAGGCGCGACGGAGAAGAAGATCCGGGTGAGGACCAAGGGCAATCCAGGGGTGGAGTCCTCCCTGGCAGTCAGCCAAGCCTGCTGGGCCCTGAGAGGTACCCCAGACACAGCGTTCACACTGGTCCCGGAGGCCACCGTCGGAGGGAGGTCATTCCAGGCAGAACCTCAGGGCCCTGAGATGCAGGGTCAGCTTGTCAAGTTCAAGTTCTAAAGGCTTGAACTTGAGCCACAGGGCCATAATTCAGGGTGATCATGAGCTGGTGGCAAAAAATGATATCAAGAAAGTAGCAAGAACCAAATTGTATGCACCTGTGTGAGGGAACCTCTCTTTAGTAAGGTAAGAACCCAGGATAATAAAAACCCAGCCACGGAAAAATGCTTTCCGGAACCTCACGGCATCAGTCGCTGCTTCCTCCTGGACTTCACCTTCCCTTGAAATTCTCAATAGATCCTGCCATTGCCACACCAGCCTCGGGGACCCTTGTCCTCCAGCAGAGAAGCTGGACTTTAATCCGGAGGTGGCCACCCCCCACACCCCCACGCACACACCCCTTCCTTCGGCAGGCTCTTTGACGTTCTTAATGAGGCTGCCTTTGAAGAAGCTTAACACGTATGAAAGCTTCAGGTGATTAGTAATGAAGTGTACTGGACATTGAGAGGCCTGCTGGTCCCAGTCCAGGCTCCCGGGGGTGATATCCAGTGTCAGCGAGACCCGTGCGGTCATCAGCCTCATCCATGATGAGCTTCCCTGGGAAGGAGCGGGGCCAGGAGTCCTCCAGCTGCCTGGCGTGGGAGTCGATGGACACGGGAGACTCACAGGCTCTCAGGCGACTTGTCGGACAGGAAGGCCTGGCACGGAACAGTGTGATTCCAACGAAACAAAACCTTCAGGCTGGGAAGACACCCAGCCTCTGGCGTGGTCCTGCAGGCTGTGTGAAGACTGTGGCTCATTTGCTGCCTTCTGTCAATCTGTATTTACATCCACCCTAACCCTACCCACGGTCATTTCTGAAACCTAATGCCATATGTTCTGATGTCCCCCAGAGCCCAGGGGTTAAAGGGTCAGTCACCAGCTCACTGCTGTTGGAAGGTGGTGGGAACTCTGTGGGACCTACTGGGAGAGCCCTTGAAGGGGACCATGGAACCCCAGCCCTCCTCTTCCTCCTTTTCTTTTCCCCGCTCCTCCTGGCCATGAGTTGAGGGCTTTCTCCATCTGCCCCGGTGATGGACTGCCTCCAAGGCCCAAGAGCAAACAGAGCCAGTGAGGCGTGGACCAAAACCTCCCAAACTGAGTCAAAATAAACCTTGTCTCTCTATCAGTTGATTCATCTCAAGTATTTGTTACAGGAATGGAAAACTGACTAACATACGAGGTAAGGACTTCCGTATATTTGATCTAAACCATCACAAGTGCTTCCCAAGTGAACATGTGGTTTTGCTCATCCCCATCATTAGTGCTGGCTCCATCTTCCTAAAGTCATGCCCTGCTCCTGAACACACCATGGCTCCCAGTTGCCTGTGGAGTAACAACCTTACCCGACTATTTTTCTATCATCTGGTACTAACTTGTTTTGCCCCTTATAATATGCACTGCATTGTCTAAACTAAAATGCAGTATTCTGCTGTAATGATGTTATTCTGCTTGGAGTGTCCTTTTTCTCGGACTTTCCCAATTTGAACACTAACTACCCCCCCTTCAAGGATCCCTTCAAAGCCTGCACTTCCAGGAAGCGGTGTCTCTCCCTTCTGGTGGCATGGAATCTCTTTCATGGGGTATCTCTGGTGGCACGTAACCTCGGGTCTCTCCTGCAGAGGCCACAACCTTACATTTGAGGTCCGGTGGCCTGTGCACATGCCAAACTAAACACCACTGAGTTTTGTGTCCTGTGTTTGAACCCGACCTGGCCCCTACGTCATGGTTTGCCCTCCGATGGCAGTAGTTCAACTAATTCAGAGAGCATCTCATTCCACACAGAACCCCCTCCCGGGTCATTGCTGTGGAATTCTGCGTGGCTTCAAATGAGAGTGCAGGTCACCGGCAGCCAGCACAGCTCCGGAGTGGCAAGCTGAGCTTCTTCCCCAGACCCTAATTATTCCTGTTGTTTCTTCTGTGGGTTTTTTCCCCTCTTGGACTTTGCCCTGCCCGACCCTCTGAACACCCAGCCCTGGAGACGCATTTGTTCCATCAGCTTTTACTCCAAAAGGATTTTACAGGATCAATTTATTTAAGCAAACTTTTAATTTGGTTTTGTTTTCTCTTCAGGGACTTCATTTGTAAAACTCTACTGTGTGTGCACAAAATCAGATGATTGAAAAGATTAAAATGCCGGGCAGCGGAGAGCCAGCTCAGCCTCAGGGGACCTGGGATCAATGCTCCCTCCGCATACATCCCAAATGGACATGCTAGCTCTTCTTGCGTTGGCAGAGGCAGAGAGTGTTAAAGTACTCGTGTCAGAGAGGATAGTGTTTTGCTCGTTTGTTTTCTTTGGTACCGGGGGATTGAATCCAGGGGTGCTGAACCACTGAGCCACATCCCCAGCCCTTTTTTACATTTTATTTAGAGGCAGGGTCTCGCTGAGTAACTTAGGGCCTCATTAAGTTGCTGAGGCTGACTTGGAACTCACGATCCTCCTGCCTCAGCCTCCAGAGCCACTGGGATTACAGGCACGTACCACTGTGCCCAGAAGGTAGAATGCTTTTAACTCCAACAAAGGAAAGTTTGGGCTAAATGCAACCCAAATAGTAAGAGTCTGTTTTACAAAACAAGACCTGCAGAGGTGGGCAACTCCAGCAACTCCAGCAATCTCAGCAGAGGCCGGCTCTTGCTTTCCCTGCGCTCTGCTCCTGTCGGCCGGAGCCCCCCTTGGAAGAACAAAATGACAGACACGAATTCAACCTTCACGATGTCTCCAATTCCATGCAAACAGGAGGATGGAGGTGAACAAATGCACTTCTCATCATGCTACTCCTTGTAATCGGGCGGAACATTCCCTCCAGAATCCCTCAACAGCTCAGTCTCGGGACACTCAATGGATCCACTCTCATCCCTGGGCCAGTCGCCAAAGGGTGATTCTCAGATTCCGATTGGCCTAGGCCAATCACATCCTCCCCAGAGCTGGGCATGTTGCCAGCTGAGAGGGTGGGGGAGTGGGGGAGGGGGAAGAGAGAGAGAAGGAGGGAGAGAGAGAAAGAGAGGGAGGGACAGAGAGAGAGGTGCTCTGAGAGTAAGAAAAGAAACCTTGTGGGGCAGGCGTCCCCTGGACCCACCTGGGCTCTTTAGTGTTCTCCATCCAGTCCAGTACTGAGAGGTCGCCGACAGGAGTGAATGAAGAACTTTCTGTGTAGATCCATCCAAACCTAATTCCATAATAATGCCACCCCTGTTGCCATTGTTATTATCCAAAGGATTAAAGGTGAAAGGCCGAATCCAAAAGACCAAAATTCTTCTCCTGCTTTAAGCTGCAGCTTATTTTATTGTCCTAAATATTATTTTCTACACAGTCACTGAAAACATTGGTCTTACACTCACCTCAATGAAGCTGAGAGGCCATCACTGTTTATTCTTTTCATGTTGATGGCTAAATCGAACAGTGGCTGACACGTCACCATAGACCTGGTCGGAGGCTTACCCTGACTTCTGGGCACATTCCCTCCCATCCATCTGTGCACCGCCGTGAGCTTTCCTTCAGACTGAGACACCCACCCGACACGGCTTCCTGCTGTCCCCACCAAAGCTGCCACTGATCTTCTGCCACTGCTTCCCCGGGAGGCCTCCTTGTCCCCTGGCTGGTGGCGGTTCTTCTTCATCTCAAATTTATTTTGTGGACTTGGCCTGGATTGGCTCCTCCCCCACGCTGCCGTCCCCCCCTCTCCCTGACTTCAATGTCCTTTTGAACACCTTGCCATCTCGCATCGCCCACAGAGACAGAAATTCCCTTGAGGGGAATCTTCAAGGTCACAAATCAGAGGTGAGACTACAAACAGATCTTGAAACCGGGCCCTGTCTCTCTGGAGCCATACAAGCAACAGCGGCAGAAATGAGCTGAGCAAGTGAGCAGGTCCAGGAGGAAGGCCAAAGAGCCAGAGTGGACAGAGGGCTCAGCCCCCCGAAAACTCAGAAGACCGGGCGCAAACTATCTGCCAGTCCCATAAAGGGAAGGAGAAGCCCAGAGACGTGGGAGGACCTCTGGGTCTGACTTAGGGATACAGAATGATGCGGGAAAGACAAGGAGACGTAGCAATGTTGAAGAATCGGATCCTGTGCTGACTTTGAAGGCTTTCTTGGATTCTCCAGGACCTAAAGACATTTAGTAGATGTCAAGGATTGCTTTGTTACCCCATCTGTCTCCAAAGACTGCTACCCGCTCCCGTCCTTATGAGATTTAACAATGAAACACAGGGAATATGGAATACCTCATATAGGTTGGGCATCCTTTATCCCCAAACCCAAAACCCAAAAAACTCCCAAATCTGAAAAATTTAGAGCACCAACGTGACATCACAGGTTGAAAGTTCCACACCATGAAACTGCTTCATGCACAAAATTAATAAGAATATTACATGAGGTGGACGCTGTAATCCCAATGATTTGGGAGGCTGAGGCAAGAGGATCACAAGTTGGAGGCCAGACTTGGCAACTTCGTGAAACCCTGTCACAAAATTAAAAAAAAAAAAAAATTTTAAAAGATGGGGACTGGGGATGTAGCTCAGTGGTAAAGCACCCCTTGGTTCAGTCCTCAGTACCTAAAAATATAAATATACTTTATGAAATTACCTCCAGATTATGTGTATAAGGTATATGTGAAACATAAATGAATTTCCTGCTTAAACTTGGGTTCCTTCCCCAAAAATCTCATTATCTATATGCAAATATTCCAAAATTTTAAAATATCCAAAGTCAAAGACAGTAGAATGAGTTGGACATAACTTCCCTATGGTCATATATAAATGCATGGGCAGCATAACTCCACATTGTGTACAACCACAAGAATGAGAAGTTATACTCCATGTACATTCAATATGCCCAAATACATTCTACTGGCATGTATAACTAAAAAGAACAAACAAAAAAAATTTTTTTAAATTCAAAGTCAGGCTGGAGATAGAGCTCAGTTGGTAGAGTGCTTGCCTCATATGCACAAGGCCCTGGGTTCAATCCCCAACACACACACACACACACACACACACACACACACACACACACAAAGAATTCAAAGTCCAAAACAGTTCTAGTTCCAAGCATTTTGGATAAGACATACTCAATCTATTATTTTTCATAAAGGTTGAACCAGATCTTTCTGTAAATTTTGTTCCCTTGAAATATTCTGGTAATACATAATGAAGAATAAAATAGGCAATATTTCATGGTTTGGCTTGCACATTATTTCATGTTTCCTCTACAAACTCCCAAATCCCCAACCAATTTTCTAGTCTTCTCCTTCATTTTCTTCTTTTTCACAACCACAAACATCACCTAGACATTTCAACTTCACTCAGTCCCCAGATTCAAAAATGATAATCACAAATTCGAAGCAAAAACTGTCTCCTGTGGATGCAGACGGCTCCAGGTGTGTCCTTGCACCAGACTGAACCCTGAAATCCTGATAGACTACTGTCCGGTCAGCTCTATTTGCTTACAGAAACCATTTGCTTGCGAAAGTTAAAACCTGGGTGCTGATAATCACCTGCTCCCAGCTGCAGGCCCCCACGTTAACACCACGCAGCGGCACTCCAGACCAGCTCCCCCTGGTCCAGACACCATGTTGATACTCCGGAAGACCTCGGACTCATCAGAATGATTAAGAAAAAATACACCTTGCCAAACCAACTAAGCTCAAATTAAGGAAGAATGAATCCTGATTCCCGGAAATCATCTGCCCTTCCCATAAACAGCTCTGATGACGGCATATCTACCACACCCCTGTACAACCCAGCCCTAGTAAAACCCAGACCCCAGACAGGCTGGGGCAGAAGGGTCCTGAAGAGTGTGAGCTCTCCTTCTCCATTCATTGGCCATATAATAAAATGTTCTGCATGGTCCTGGCAGAGTTTGGCTATTCACCAATGGGAATGAGCCATTACATCCTGGCTAACCCTTTGGCACCCAGGTGACGTGATATGATGGAGAGAGTTCCGGATCAGAGCAACAGACGTGACTCTGTGCCAGACCACCCTAAGTGTGCCTTATTTTTCCACATATAAAATAAGGGGGGATTGACCAGGTGATGGCACACAGCGAACCCTTCCAAGCAGTGTGGCCTGCAATGAAGAGCAGAGATTCTGGGCTGGGGATATAGCTCAGTTGGTAGAGTGCTTGCACAAGGCTCTGGGTTCTAATTCCCAGCACCACCAAAAGAAAAAAGAGCAGAGATTCTGGGGTCCTCTCATTTCTCCTGGGGTGATTCTAAAGCATCCTCTGCCAAGTTCAATAACCTTGGGCAAGATCCTTCGTCCCTCCGTGTCTTGATTTCCCTATCTGTAAAGTAATCAAAATTAAATCACTTACCCTGTGAGGATGCCTTAAAGATTAAGAACTCACCTAGGCAAAGTGTTTAGAACAGAAGTAACTAGAGCAGATGGTGGATCCTAAAAGAAAAGAAACAAAGGGAAGAAAAGAAAGCCACTTGGTTAGATGTCATTTGCAGGCTATTCAATGCACCCACTTTATGTATGTAATTCAGTGGGGTTTAGTATATTTATTTCAATCAACCAGTACCACAGTTTTAGGACATCAAAAAGAAACTAGGGGGCTGGGGCTATAGCTCAGTGGTAAAGCGCTTGCCTAGCACGTGTGACGCACTGGGTTCGATCCTCAGCATCATATAAAAATAAATAAATATAATAAAGGTATTGTGTCCATCTACAACTAAAAAAAAAAGAAAAAAAGAAAAGAAAGAAACTGGCCCTTTAGTTCTCACCCTTCTAATCCTGCATACCCTACCCCTAACCCTAGGCAACCACGAACCTTTGGTCTCTATAGATTTACTTACGAGATATTTCACATAAATAGAATGATACAACATGTGGTCTTTTATGACCATCTTTTTTCCTTAATGTAATGTTTCCAAAGTTCATCTCTATTGTCACATGAATTAGCACCTCACACCTTTTTACTGTAAACCCTACTATATGGATATACCCATTTATCAATTGATGGGCACCTGGTTATTTCCCATATTTTGGCTACTGTGACTCAACCTGCTGCTATATATGTGCATGTGCAAATTTTTATGTGGTCATACATCTTCATTTCCCTTAAGCTTAAACCTGGGAGTGGGATTGCAGGTTCTATGGTAACTCTATGTTCGATCATTTGAGAAACCATCAGACTGGGTTCCAAAGTGGATACGTTGCCTTTCATTCCCAATAGTGGTATATGAAAGTTCCAACTTTTCCACATCCTCAACAAAATTTGCTGTTATCTGACTTTTGTATTCTGGCTGTCCCTGTTGGTACCAGGTAGTATCTCCTTGTAGCTGTGATTGCATTTCCTTGATGATGGTGAAAATCTCTGCATGAACTGTCTGTTTATAAGTTAGGGATTCTACCTATTGCTGATGCTTCCAGAGGACTTATACCACCAGAGACACTTTGATAGTAGACACAGAACCTAGGTTCCCAGGAAAGTTTGAAAATCCAGGACAATACAACTTGGTCCAGGCAACAAGATCATGCTAGGAAGTTCTTAATGCTACATCAATGAAGGGCAACTGGAAGTTAGATATCAGCCTCACTTCAGCCATAGTCCCTGTTTACCTCCCATACCTCCCAAGCCTCTTCCATTTCTACGAAAACCTAGAAACACAATTCACAATAGCTAAGCTCTGGAACCAAACTAGGTGCCCTTCAACAGATGAATGGATAAGAAAATGTGGTATGTATGTATATATATATATATATATATATATATATATATATATATATATACACACACACACAATGGAATATTACTCAGCCATAAAGAACAATGAAATTATGGCATTTGCCAGTAAATGGGTGGAACTGAAGACTCATGCTAAGTGACATAAGCCAATCCCCCCCCAAAAAAAACCAAAGGTTGAATGTTCTGTCTGATATGCAGATGCCAACACATAGTAAGGGGTCAGGGGCAAGGAATAGAAGTTCAGTGGATTAGACAAAGGGAGATGAAGGGAAGGGGGGATGGGAATACAGAAGACAGTAGAATGGATCAGACATAACATTCCTTTGCTCATATATGAATGCACAACCAGTGTAACTCCACATTATGCACAGAAATGAGAATGGATTCTAATAAGTTTACTCCATGTACATATAATGTGTCACAATACACTCTTCTGTCATGTATATCTAAAAAGAACAAATTTTAAAATTTTTTTAAATTAAAAAAAAAGAAAGAAAGAAAACCTAGAAACACTAAACCAGCCCTTTTATTCCAGTGTCTTCCAAGGACACCACCCACCCACCCCCAATGTCATAATTTTGGCTTTCTTAGTTTCTGCTGCCTTGGTGTTATTCTCATAATTTAAGCTTCTCGTTGGCAGTAATCCAACACACAAGTCAAGAAGGTTGAAATCTTACCACATCCTGAGAAGGAGCCTCCTTCAACTTGTCAAATCTGATTAAACTGGTGACTTTGAACAAATTAATTTCTTTCCACCTCCTCATTGGTCAAACAAATTCATGTCATCTAATGTGAAGAGCTGGGAAGGAGCAAGTAAAGTATTTGGCACAGAAAGTATTTGGACAGAAAAGCAGCCCGGAATCGATGCACACCACCTATCAGCCTCTTGTGCCTACTCGAGGTCATTCTGCTTGAAGTCATCTGCACGGGGACCCTCCAACTTCAAGGGAAACGTGGTGCCTGGCAGGACTCAAGAAATGGGCCGCCCAGGGGTGCAGTTTGCTGGGAGGTTGGAAACAAGAGAGACGGAGCCCAAACCCACAGGGACCAAATGGATGAGGCCGGATCTTCAGGAGAACTTTCATTTCATAATGCTCCAAGCAAAGGAGTCCAAGCAGGAGACCTCGGGCCATCCAGGGCAGCCCAGAGCCTCCCACCCTCCCTGGATGGCCTGTCCTTGGATGCTGCTGGAGATCTTGCTGAGACTCAGAAAAAAGAATCAGATCAGAACAACGTTCTCCACACCTGGTCAGAAGGCCGCATCTCAGACGACTGAAGACAGTGCTCTTTTCTCCCTTCATGCCCCGGAGGGTGGTTGTACAACAGATCCACCAGCTGAGGACTGGCTGGAGGGCCCCGAGGCTCCGCAGACTGGTCACTTGCTGCCATCTACGGGTGGAACATTAAAAGTGACCTGAGGCGAAATTAAAATTTCACCCATCCGTTATTGAACATTCAAGTGTTATTCTACAGGAAATATCCAAGAAGTTGTTTTTCCCTTATTCACTATTTTTCCCAATATGCATAAATATAAGAAGGAAGGTTTAGGATACCTAGTAATCTTACGATAAATAGCCTCAAATCTGTCTGAAAATAGTGGTTGAGATTGTGCTACTCATCTGAAAACCAAATGGATTCTGATTTGTCTGTCTCACTACAGCCTTTAACTGGGAGCAGGTTTTTTTAAAAAAAAAGTGATCAAATTAGGTCAAGGTATTTGCTAAATAATAAAACTTGTCCTTGTCATAACTAAAATTAAGCTCAACAAATCCGTTATAGACGTCCACTTGTCACGGTTGCCATGGAATCAGCATCTTCACAATTATTTTTTAATGGTACTTTCTCTCCGCAGCTAGAAACTTCTGCACAGAGAGACAGGAGGGCGGGTTTCCATGAGAAAAATCTCAATTATGTCCTAAAATATTTATGCCCGCTTTGCAAACAAGTCCAAAACATGAATCAGGGCTGCCTCCACCAGAGAGAGAAGAGAATGTACTCTCACACACACCAAAGCACAGGCTGGTTTGCCAATTCTAGGTAAATTTAAAAGTCCTGGGGTATATTGAATAGAACAAGAGAATGGGAATGGTAGCTGTCGTTGGGGAGATGGAGGTATATCCCTAGGCATGTACGCACATCATAAAGGGTTTCTTATGGGGGGTCCCCAGGAACACTTAACCACTGAACTACATCCCCATATCTTTTTATATTTTATTTTGAGACAGTTTTCTTGCTATGTCTACCCTTAGCTAGATCCTAGGTCTTAGAAGGTAGAAATAGTATTTCATTTATCCCTGTATACCTCCAAAGATATCCCAGTGTCTGAAATTTGGGCAAAAAATATTTGTAGGAATTCAATCAAAAAAATTTTATTTGGTACCTACTAGGTACCGACTGCTGTTCCAGATCTTTGTTCGGGACACTATTACAGGGGGAAGAACGGGAAGGAGGGAGGAAGGGAGGAGGAAGGAGTGTGTGTGAGCAACTAGATGCTAACTTTAGCAAAGCAGCCAAAACGTAGGGCAGGAGGAAAGAATCTCACGGGATGCATCAGCTCAGGGTCTTTTGATTGGCTAATACATATGCCCAGGAGTCAGCCTTTCAGCCTGCATCCCCGAGAAGATACAAGGCGGAAAAGCTAAATCCACGGGGGTTGACTGAACTCAAGGAGATCCCTTCACTGTTTTGACCTAAAGACGACAGGGTCACCTTTGTGAAATCTAAAAATAGATCCTCATCTATTTTATTCACACTCATATCCCTAGCACTGAGAACAGTTCTTGGCACCTATCAATAAATATCTACCGAATTAATATTAATACCATATCCTTCTACTAGAGGCATTGTCTGGCACCCTGGTGAAAATGTGGTTTTTCAGAGAGGGAAGGATTTGGCACCCTCAAGGTCACCTAAGAAGAAACTCTCTGAATTCCAACTGGCTTCCCAATGTCTGATTTCTGAGTGTCCAAGGTTAGTCAGTACACTGCTCAGATCCCAGACCATCTTATTAATACCAGCCAATAAATACAAAAGACAGGAAGAGCGATCCACAGCCTGGTCACCTGCCTGTGCTGCAGAGCTGCGCTCCATCCACCTTCTGCCTGGTGCTGTCTGAGGGTTCCATGATAATCGCCGAGTTACATAACCGCCCAAATGAGATTGTTCCTCCATCTGTTGAGGGCCATCAGAGCCCTCATGCAATGAATTTCAATTTAAGGAGCTTTATGTCCCATCTGGAGCAAGAGGATTCATTCCTATATAAGAGGAAAAGATCGTTGTGATTTTAACCTGGTTTTACTGGAAATGACTCGATGCAAATTTAAAATTTTAAATATTGTATGTTTCAGCACACGGAGAGAGAAGCATCTTGCCAGGAATTATTTTCAAAGTCACATTTTCGCTGCAGTAAATGCTCATTAAACATACACGGTAGACACAAGAACTCTCGCCACAGCATTGTAACAGGAGAAGACTTGGAAGCAACCCAAATGTCCATCAAAGGAGAAGGGACAACGAGATTGTACTGTGTTCAAACCAGGCAGCTATTAAAAAGAATGAGGTGGATGTACATGTGCCAGTGTGACAAGATGTCACAGACATAGCAATCAACGAAAAAGAGCAAGATGCAAAACGCTCTGCGTGTTTTTAATACCGACGATCGCTTGCAATAAATGTCAGTCTATGCATATCAAAAAATCTGGGAGAATATACAACAAACTATAAACGGTAATTACTTTGGGAAATAACATGATGGGGTAATATAACTTTTAACTTGACACATTTACAATGATCACGCATTACTTGTGTAATTTAAATAGTGCTGATTTTATTTCATTTTAAATACAAGTATAATAAATTTAAATTTAGTAAAGAAGCTGAAAGTTTGAGACAACAGTACATCATGTGAGAAGATTATGATCCTTTTAGAGAAAGACCGAATGTCTTAAGTATTGCAAATGTTATTTTTAATTAATTTATTTATTTGGCAGTGCTGGGGATGGAACCCCAAGCCTTGCACACGCTAGATAAGCAGTTCCACCACTGAGCTGTACCCCAATCCCTTTTTATTTTGAAACAGAGTCTTGCTAAGTTGCCCAAGCTGGCCTTGAACTTGCAATCCTCCCAAGTATCTAAAATTACAGGTGTGTGCTACTGTGTCTGGCAAACATTTATGCTCTTTAGCCTAATAATCTGTAATACAGAAAAAAAAAATCTTTACTCCTAAAGGTGTTTGTTACTTTGCTGTTATTACAGAGGAAACCTGGAAACAGTCCAAATGGTTAACAAAAGAATAGTTAAACAAAGTACTGTTCTCCATAAAATATTATGCAGCCATTTAAGGTTGTGTTAAGAAGACCGTAAAAACAGCATGAAATGCTCATTTTATAATGCTAAGGATAAATGGCAAAATATAAAATTAGATATCCAAATGTGTTTGGGAAAAGTATCTCAGTAGACAAGAAAACAGATGTTTACCAGAGCTAAGAGCAATGTTCACAATACCATTGCTCTTCATTAGTTTTCCTTCTTTCTACAATTTGATATTTTCTAATTAACCACCTACCACATTTGTGACCTAAAATAATGCAGCTACTGCTGTTGGTGAGATAATAGAAACAGTAATGCTCTTAATCGCAGAGCTGGTATATACATTTATTCACTTTTTTCTTTCTTTCCCTTGTCCCTGGTCTTCATTTTAAAGAGAATCGAGTTCTAGTGCACTGTCATTAACCTTTCCACTGCTCTGGAGGGACTCACTCACCTCTCACTCCTTTTCTGGGACATTATACTACTTCACTAGACTGAAGCAGAAATTCACCTTCTAGGAGTGTTTCCTGAGCTGACAACGGCAGCTGACTACTTGATTCTTCATCTATAAATTGACCATCTTTGTCACAGAAAATAATGCATTCACTGCTGTTGATGAGACAGAAAAAAAAAACAGCAACATTCTTTATCATTGGCCTGGCATATAAATTTATTCACTTTTTTTTCGCTTATATACCATCTGTCAAGTTTAATTTAAGCGGTATTTTTTGATATAATCAGTATCTCCAGCTCATTTTCCTTCACAATGCCTTGTCTCTGCATCAGGCCATCTCTTTGGAGTTCTTTATTGTGCTTGCTTTGAAATTCTCCATCTCTGTGACTATTTCTGGGTCTCTCAGTAATGTAATGGTTAGGACAGGTGACGGTATGCTGCAGTGACGAGTAATCCTCGGAATTTCAGTGGTTCGAACAACAAAGCTTTCTTTCTCACTCGGACGACTTTCCTTGCTCTTTGGCATCCATGACCTGAACTGCTTTCCTACTGCAACTCCGCCGTCTCAGAGGAGTAGAAGGGACAACGGGAGGAACTCACTTCTGCACATCCTATCCACTAGAACTAGTCCCATGGCCCTAACCCAGCTGCTAGGAAGGCCTGACAGATGACCACAGAGGCATTTGGTGAGCAGCAGGCTTCCCCTCTGCGGGGGCAGCTTGTGTTCCCTTTTGTCCCAACTGTGTAGCACAAATCTCTTCTGTCACACTCTGGTTTCTTCCCTACCGGGGTCACATCCTCCCCTTGTCCCTGGATGTCCCTGTTTTATATGTTTTGAGAGTCACAGGCTTCTTTAGCTTTTTTGACATCTACAAGGTTAGGCTGGGGTACAAGGGGAGGCAGGGACCTTTCCGAGGTCACCCACGTGCCAGGAACCAGGCATAGAAAGTTTTGCTGCAGGTTTCTAAAGCCTTCTTGGAAATGGATAAGGGCACAGGAGAATGGCAAGTCCCAAGCCAGCCTCCGCAACTTAGCAAGACCCTGGCTCAAAATGAAAAATAAAATGGGCTAAATGGGCTGGGGATGTGGCTCCGTGGTTAAGCCCCCCACTTAACGGATGAGGGCAACAGAGAGTGGTTGCACATGCCTGTAATCCCAGCTATTCAGGAGGATCACAAGTTCAAGGTCAGCCTGTGCAACTTAAGGAGACCCCTGTCTCAAATTTATTAAAAAAGAGGAAATGGATAAGGGCCCCAAGACGGTGGTTCTTCTCTAGGGAACACTGGACCTGTTTGATTTTGTTGGGTTTCAGTTTCTATCTTGACTCAAGCATACACAGGACTGGTACACAGAAAAGACTCAAAATATGTTACTTGACCCTTTCATCCCCTGTGTGTGATGAGGGAAATACTCTTCCAAAATACGTAGCCCTAAGGCTGAGTCCACAACCAAGCACACTTTCCCATTCCCAGAAGGAGCCTGAACAGCTCTGTCCCGCTCTGTGCAGCAGTGAGGAGAAGGGCCCTGGGCTCAGCTATGAAGTCGGGTGGGTGGCTGGATTTTCTAATTTGCATCCCGCCCGGAAGTTGGCTTCCATGAATATAACTAGGTACCAAGGAAATGGGACAACCTTGGGGAGCAACGTGGCCTCTCTTCCCACCCTGGGCTGAGCTCTCTGTCCTTAAGCCCACACACCTCAGGAATGAAGGGATCCAGACCTCAGAGATGCCACCAGAAGACCTAAGGAGTGGCCCTCTCCAAGGCTACATGGGAATTGAGACTCGGACAGGGCCCACCTCGCATGTACCTTTGCATCACCTCTTCAGAGGCCCTCTGTTCCCTCTGAAGGTGACAATCAAAGACTCTGGGCCAGGAGTAGTCCTCTGGGTCTCTCCTTTTCTAACAAAGCAATAAAAATTCTTTTTTCTTTTTCTCAAAATCTCGTCGTCCGCTGGGCACGGTGGCACACACCTGTCATCCCAGTGGCTCAGGAATCTGAGGTAGAAGGGTCTCAAGTTCAAAGCCAGCCTGGCCAACTTAGTGAGGCCCTAGGCAACTCAGTGAGACCCTGTCGCTGAAGAAAATACAAAAAGGGGCTGGGGATGTGGCTCGGTGGTTAAGCACCCCTGGGTTCAATTCCTGGTACAAAAAAAAAAAAATCTTGTCCTCATTGTCAATTGGCATTCGAGACAAGGACCAAGCTTCTGGTGACAGTAGGGTGTGGCTGGAAGAAGCAGGTCATTGGAAGCATGCCTTCGGGGTCTATATTTTGTCCCGAGTGTGCCCAGTCCTGGGCTGCCTCCCCCCACCACACTCTTCCACCATGATGCTCTGCTCACCTGGGCCCAGAGCTGTGAGTCTGCTGTCTGTGGACTGAGGCCTCTGAAACATGAGCCAAATAAAGTTCTCCTCTTCTAATTGTTCTTATCAGGTCTTTTGGTCACAGCAGTGAGAAGGCTGACCAGAACTCTATCTCAGACTGCAGAGATGGAAACTTGTGACTGGCCTTGCCAACCTGCCTTGCAGCCAGAGTAGCTACGGGACGGTTCTGGCCTCAGGTTTATAAGGGAAATCTCCTGGAGAAGCAGGGATTATAGGAAAGACCCTTTTTTTTCTCCCAATAATGAAATACCATTAAGGAAAAAAAAAAATGGTCTTGGCCATCCTTTTACTTGTTTGCTGCCTTGAAGTGTAGTGGCAATACCTGGAGTTGTGACGTTGTCCTGCAACCCTGAGCGGAACAGGTCAGCATGAGAGAGCCCACAGGCTTGGAGTAGCCTTGGATAATGACCCCAGACAGTGACTTGACGGGCCTCCCTCCGGGTTCCCTTGTGAGGGCTGCCTTAGCAAATCCCACAAACTGGGCAGCCCACCATCAGAAGTGCCTCTCGCCATCTGAGGGCTGACGTCCAAGATGCAGGTGTGTGGCTTCTCCTAGGGCGTCCTCGGTTACGATGGCCTCCTCTCCCGTGTCCTCACAAGGCCTTTGGTCACAGGCATCTCCGTGTCCAGTCTCTTCTGGGAAGGACACCAGTCCTATCGGCTGAGGGCCTCCCCTTGGTCACTCCATTTCACCTTCATCCCCTGGTTAAAAGCCCTCTCTCCCCACACAGTCACGCGCACCCTAAGAACCTGGGCGGGGAGCACGTTTCAATCCGGGAGAGGGGAATGCGGACTGTTAGTTAAAGGTGTTGGAATCGTTGTCTACTCACCTGGGGGAAAGGAAAATCAGAGTCCTCCCTCCTGACACAAATGGCGAAATTTTGTACCTTTCAGAAGAAATTGTAATTGGATGTCTTTGTAATCTTTGGATAAGAAGGGTTTCTTTTTAAATCGGAGACCACACCAATAGTAGAATCTGTATGTATTCAAAGACTCGAGAACAAAGTGAAAAGTGGACAAAACCTTCAAACAGACTAACTCTTCGTGTAGAGAAATAAATTATGACCTGTTCATACAGGTCATACAGCAGTTAAAGGAATAAACTGGTGTGACGGGTACCAGTGTGACTGAACCTCCAAAACAGGATGGTAAATGAAACAAGCAAACTGCAGAGCATGTGAAAAGCATATTAATACACCTGTGTGTGCATCTCCATCATAGATAAAATCTGTGTGTGTATGTAAGAAAAAAGTAAAAAAAAGTACTTAAGAGTAGCAGCTACCTTTGGAAAATGGGTTTACAGAATAGGATCAGAGAAGTCACAGAAGTATGTGTCATTTTACTGCTTACGTTGCTTTAGATACAAGATTTTCTTTAATCTTTTATGCCCCCCAATTTTTATTACAAAAAATGTCTTTATCTTGTGCTTTCCCTGTTCAGATTTCGGTTGGCTCACAGGGCAGATCAAGTCAGGCTCAATGGCTTGAGACAAAATCTGATCCATTGTCTCAAGTCTCATCTCTCATCTTACCCCAGCTCCTCTATCAGGCCTTACCACCGTCCACCACATTACAGCAGGGCCTTGATCAGTGGCGGAGGCTGGCCTCCAACTGGTAATCCTCCTGCCTCAGCCTCCCGAGTCACAAGGATCACAGGAGTGCACCCCCATGCCTGGCAGCACCATCACACTGCATCTGTGTGCTAGCTAGTCTATGCTGCTCAGTACGTTGCATGATCGTGTCCTTTGTCCCGGACCTTCTCTTGATGGTCTGAGGTCCTCCTCCTGCTTCTCTTGGAAAACCTTCTCTCCTCCAAGCTCAGACCTAACATCAATCTTTGTGATGCTCCTCTGAGACCTTGGGTGGGATTCCTGGACTCTTCCTCTGCATTCCATCATGGACTCTATTGCCCACTGACGAGTCATAGCATTTATCCAACTGCACATCCATCTCCACAAAGGTCAGCAACTGATTCTAAAACCAGGCGACTGCACACTACGGCCTGAGACCCAGCTCCAATCTACCACCTACAGTCCGTGAGCTAAAAACTATCTGTACGTTTTCAAATGGTTACTTTGAAATAAAAATAAGTGGTATCGCGGGGTGTGGTGGTGCACACCTGTAGTCCCAGCAACTCAGGAGGCTGAGAGAGGAGGATCTCAAGTTCAAAGCCAGCCTCGGCAAGGGTGAGGCACTAAGCCACTCAGTGAGACCCTGTCTCTAAATAAAATATAAAATAGGGCTGGGGATGTGGCTCAGTGGTTGAGTGCCCCTGAGTTCAATCCCCCAGTAACCATAAATAAATAAATAGCATTATAGGACACATGAAAATCACATGAAATCCAAACATCATCATCCTTAAGAACCACGTTTTACTGGAGCGCAGCTGTGTTCCTCTCTTATGTACAATCACCCCAGGTACCCATGAGGGGTTGGTTCCAGGACCCCCAGGGACACCAAAATCTACATCCACCAAAACCAACATGTTTAACTGCCTTCTCCACATCAGGCCCCAGGCTGGCGCCACAGCACAGAGATGACTTGGAGGATTCAGACCAGCAAGCCACCGGGTGGCCGGAGAGAGGTGACAGTATGGTGGAGGTGAGTGTACTGCGGAGGAGCTGACGGGCCCTGGGGGCTCAGAGAGGGCTTCCCAGAAGAGCAGATGCTCTGGGCTCCCCACGCGAGGGAAGGACGGATCCAGGAGGAAACGAGGGTTTGTGCCAATGTCGGGAAGTGGGAATCCACAGCAGGAAGCCCGGGAAACAGCGAGCCGGGGAAGATGGTCAGGGGAGACACAAGGAGAAGAGAGGACTCTGGACCTGGCGGAGCTACGGGGACCCCTTGAGGGGCCCGCAGCAAGAGGGTGAAGCAGCGTGTCTTGCGGAGCCGGCTGCAGAGTGGGTCACATGGAGGGTGGACTGGAGAAGGTGGGGGGTGCTGCTGCAGTCCGCTGAGGGAGGACGGGGCCTGGGAGGCAATGGCTGTGACCATGTTCCCACAGCCACAGCAGGCGGGTGGCAGTACCGTGCCTTGTGAGTGGCAGGCCAAGGGAAGCTCCCTTGGGTGCATGGAGGTGCCATTCCCAGAAAGGGGCCAGCCCACCTAGCGCCGTGGGCCCTGGAGCTGTCATCACCACCAACCTCACCTGTCACCGTACAGAAGTGTTGGCCAATCTGTCACCCCGCTTGGGGGACGGCAGGATGTCCTGCACTTCTGCTCTCTGGGCACAGTGCCTCCTGTCACTTGATAGATGTGCCTCCTGTCACTTGATAAATGCGACCAGAAGAAACACAGATCAAGCAGACCTGCCCTCAAACCCCAACACCACAACCCACTAAGCCAGTGACTTCGGCACAGTGACCGTGTTGCTCTGAGCCTCAGCTGCCCATCTGTAAAACGGACAGCACAGGTTCAGCTTCAGGTTGCTATGGAGATTGGGTGACACCATGTGTGTGATAACCCCGACACGTTGAGTCACCCTGTCCCTCTTAAGCACCTCTGCTGTGTCAGGTACTATCCTGGGCTTGAGGATTGAGGAAGCACATTCTAAAAAGGGGAGAGAGAGGCAAAAAATAATAAATCCACAACCAAACAAATTTCAGCAGTGATAAGTACTCTGAAGGCGACAAAAACAGTAAGATAATAGAAAGGAAGGGTGGAAAGAGGTGATGCTCTTTTACATTACATCACCACGGGAAGCTCCTCTGGCCAGGGCACTGAATGAGGAGCAGGAGGCAGGGAAAACGGCTTTAAGAGCAAAAGCCTTCCTAGTAGAGGGACGAGCAGATGCAAAGGCCCTGAGGTTTGCACTCACTAGTGCCCAGTGTCCCTTTCTTACTTTCTTTTCTTTATTGAAATGAATAAAAATAATTCAAATTGTTACAAGTTCAGCATCAAGATTACTGTGCTATGGCAATAGGTGCTTTGTCTTCAGTTATTTACATTTTGCCACCAGGGTTTCAGACTTGCCCCATCCCCTGAAGATTTTAATCTAGCATGAAGTAGGCATAGACTTATACCCTTTTAGTAAGATTTCCAGCTGATTCTAAAGTTTGAGAACCACTGTGTTCTGGGTAGAACTGGGTAGAACTATAGTTTTGAAATGCACTGTATTCCTTATAAAATGGCTTTTCTGGAGTTTGGAGTTTGATATTTTGTCTCCTTCACAGCTCCATCGGCTGTATTCGGAGTTAGATGAGGACTGGCTCAATTATGAAGTAAATTAGCTCAGCTCCAAGCTACGGGAAGAAATGTGGCCATGTTTTTGGCACCTTTTAATTGGAGATAAATGCTAACATGTTGGAGAAAATCCAAAGAGCAATTATGAGGAGAAAAGAACTGGTGAGATTATAAAACTAGCAAGTATTGTTTCCAAAAGCTGAATACACTCGGCTCCATAAGGACAGGGAGAAAAATGAAAGGTCCAAAGAGGTGTTTATAAATGCCAAAAGGAAAATTCTAGAGAAGAAAAGTGTCTTCATTTATGTAGTATAAGCCTCTTGGCTTAACTAGCTAAAATTTGAAGTTACAATACAGGATATTGTATGTATGTATGTATATAGTATGTATACATACACACACACATATATGTATGTGTGTGTGTGTATATATATGGCATTATAATAGAATATAATAAAAATAGAAGCACAATTGTTGCCTTAAGGAGAACATTCATACATTATCACATAGAACAGTGGTTTGAAAAGATATGACTATAGCAAACATATGTTATACATTCAAAACAGAGGAGAGGGGCTGGGGTTGTGGCTCAGAGGTAGAGCGCTCGCCTAGCATGCGTGAGGCACTGGGTTCGATCCTCAGCACCACGTAAAACAAAATGAAGACATTGGGTCCACCTGTAACTAAAAAATAAGCATTAAAAAAAATAGACAGAGGACAGATCAGAGGTGAGACTTGGGGCATCTTCCTAAAGAAGCCTAAGCAGAAAGGCTGGGACAGGAGGGACGGCCCTGGGTTAGGGACTGCAGTGCAGCCTTCCTGGGGTCAGGGCCTGGCAGCTGGACTGGACCAGGGGGTCATTGGCCATCTGAAGCTCATGGCAACAGCAAGAGCAGCAAAGATACAGGAGGAAGCCGAGGTGCAGGTGCAGAGCCGCCGGAGGAACCGAGAGAGGAGGCATCCCAGGGGCATGTGGCCCTGAGCGCCAGGGGCTGCAGAGGCACGAGGGGGCGGGCAGGGCATCTCCACAGTGACCTGAGGTGGGGAGCCAGCGGTGCAGGAAAGAGAGGCTGTCATGGGGCGTCCCAAAGACGCCCACACACGTGCATGCCCCCCACACTCACGTGCATGCTCCCCACCCTCACCTGCACCCCTGCACATGCGTGGACACACAAGCACATGCTTGATCATACACTCAGACCCCCAGGCACACACACTCACAGGCATGCACATGCGCACGGGCACTCACAGTTCTCACTCAGCCAGAAGGAGGAACCTTAAGGAGCTGGAGACCCACTGGCTGGGTGGTTGGGAGCCTCGAAGAAATCTCTGGTGCTCACTGTTTTCAGCAAGGACTATGAATTTTCAAGCAAGAGGCCAAGGAAGTGCTTGTCACTGTTTCTGTTTGGGGTTTTCTTCGTTTTTATCATTTCCTGTTTCACTGTTGTTGTTCTCAGAGGAGGCATGGAACTCGGGCTCAGAGACCTCTCCACCAGCCAGCTGCATCCCCAGCCCCCAGACTACACTGCAAGGGGAAGGAAATGAGCGGCCCAGTCAGAAATGCACCACCTCAGTTTTAATGGATCTCCAACTGGCGAGGTCCTGGGAACCTTGCCCTTACCCACATCTCCCATGACAGCCAGACCCCCACCACTGCCTAGTGGGGAAAAATGGCTGCGATGAGAGGGAAAGATGGCAGGGCTGGAGATGCCCAGGGAGGCAGCCCAATCCTGGAAGACACTGGAGGACAGGGAGAGTTTAAAAAGTCGTTTTTTTTTTTTTTTTTTACCACTGCTATGAAGTTCAGATCCCTTTTATGATGCGAACAGCATCCTCAGACAGACCCAGACATACTTACTGAGGGACACACTGTATCGTTCCCTAGTACTCTCTGTCTTCCCAGACTGATTTTCTACCAGGATGGGAAAAGGGAAGGAGGTATAACCCAAAGCATAAGAAAACTATACAATACGTCAGCAGGGAGTAAGTTCCATGAAGAGAAATAAGTTAAGAGAAGGGTCCAGAGTGGCTGGGGAGAAAGCAAAAGGAAAAATAGCAGTTTGGAACAGGGAACAGGAATGGAGGTCATTCGCCTTGGAAAAAACAGGTTTCCTGGGCAAAAGGGGTATGAGGTCCCCCTTGTCCACTTTCTTGCAAAGTTGACAATTCTCTGGAGTGAGATTGTCATCTTTGACTTCTTAACTCTTGAGGGAAAGGGCAGTCTCTTGAGGAACCCGCAAGGTGGGGCCCCAGTACCAGGAGGCCCTGGGCTCTACCACCAGTAAGGACGGCCCTTAGGAGTTGGGACAACACCAGTTCTACCTGGAGCAACATGTGCACGTGGCATTCAGGAGAACCAGAGTCCGGGTGGAGACGTGGACCCTCCATCCTGCGTCTAGAATTCTGGCTCTAATGAGGAAGAAAGTTACCTGGAATATATATATATATATATTTTCCTTCTTTAACTTGTAGCTTTCCTCTGTCCTTAGATTGATTCTAGGTGTGTCTCTTAAAACACCATATAAGTTTCTTCTGTTGGTTTTGTACACTTTGAACACTGTTTAACTGAAGAGTTTAATCCATTTACATTTATTGTAGTTTCTGATCTATTTAGTTTCACTATCTTATTTGGAGTTTCCTCTTTACCCTACTGTGTGTGTTTGTGTGTGTGTGTGTGTGTGTGTGTGTGTGTGGTTTTCTTCTGGAGATTGAATTTCTTTTCTTTCTTTTTTCCTTTCTTTTGTTCTTTCTTTCCTCTTTTAACCAATTTCTCTTTCCCCTTTGAATGATTTGAAAACAGAAGAATCCTATTTCTATCCTCTAGTAGTTACCCTGGAGGAAGTAATGCACATCCTTAGAGTCAGAGTGAATATCTTTATTCTCCTCTTAAGTACACAAACCTTAGCATGTTTTTACTCTTGCTGCTGTAACACCTGTGGTTGGTGTTCACCCATTTCTATTTCATTTGTTTTAAATCACAGAAGTTGCCGACTATTATCGACTTATAAATCAACATTAAGATCTCTCCAGGTGTGACAGTGGTCACATTAAGATCTCTCCAGGTGTGACAGTGGTCCCCCCTTATCCACATTTTTGCTTCCAAGGTTTCAGTTACCCACCGTCAACTGGAGTTTGAAAATAATAAATGGAAATTTCTAGAAAAAAAAACAACTCACAAGCTGTACATGCTTCACTGTTTCGAGTAGCATGATGAACTCTCATGCCTCCCCCCACTCTACCCTCTCTGGATGGGAGTCTTCACAGCATATCCACATATATACACTCCCTGCCCATTAGTCACTTGGGGGACATCTGGTTATCAGAGCAACTGTCAAGGTGTCACAGTGCTGTGTTTCAAGTACCTCACATTTTACCTAATTATTACCCCCAAAGGAGTAGTGATGCTGGCAACTCAGATATGCCAAAGAAAAGCCATGAAGTGTTTCTTTTATATGGAAAGTTCTAGACTCAATAAGAAAAACTGTATGATGAGGTTGTTTATATAGTAAGTTATTGTTGTTAATCTCTTTCTGTACCTACTTTGTAAATTAAATTTATCATCAGTATATATGTGTAGGGAAAAAAAAAAAGTAGTGTATAGAAGGTGTGGTACGGTTCTCCGCATCAGGCATCTGCTGGGAGCCTTGGAATGGACACCTGCCAGCAAGGGGACTGCTGTACAAGGCTCTTTATTCACCACTTCTTTTCATTCTTGCTCCTCCTTCGGAGGTTGTCTCCCATCTTCTTGAGGCCTATCTTTTAGACATTCCTTTAGTGAGGATCTATTGATGAATCTCAAGTTCTATTAAAATTGTCTGGTTTTTTGGTGGGTTTACAACTGTCGATTGACAGTGGTTATCCTTCCTCACTTTCAATGAATTGTTTTCTTCTCTCCTGGCTTCTATTTTTTTTCTTGATACTTCCATTGACAGTATCATTCTGTTATTTACTGGGAAATACATTGTTAGGTATTCTTGTCTTTGATGCTTTGCGATTTTTATTGCCATATGTCTAATTGCAGATTTCTTTTTATTTAACACTGCCAGAAATTGTCTTTCCAATGAACCAGATTTTAACTTTGTTACTACTCTTGTTTTATTTTTGCTGGTGTTTCATTACTTTTCTGCTCTTTATTAATTTCTTCCTGAATTTTTGGCTTTTCCTTTTAAGACTAAACATTTCTCACAAATACTTCTTAGGCTGTATCCTTTAAGCTTGGGTGTGTAGTATTATTATCGTTTCATTTGTAGTATTTTTTAGTTTACATTAGACTTCCTCCTTTAAATCCACTGAGTATTTAGAAATATGCTTTTAAATTTCCAAACACATGAGTTTTTTGCTTTTTCTCACAAACATCTACCTGAATTGCTCTAAGGTCAGAATGTGGTCTTTGAAATTTGTTGATTTCAAAGGTTTAAGGTTTATAGTCAACTTTTGTACGTGTCCCGTTTGTACCGGTAACAAATACTTTTTTATTCTCCACTTCTGGGATGCAAGGGTTATGATAAGTCACTACAGCATTGTTAGTATGGGAAGCATCGCTGAAGTCTTTCATGTTCTTATTAATATACTACTATCTTTTGATCTTCAGTAATTGAAAAGTGTGTTTAAAATATTTCACTATGAGGTGGAATTGTCTATTTTCTTAATGGTCCTGTCACTCTGTTAAAAAGTGTACATACGTATTATTTCTTCCTGGTAATGGCAATGTTTTATCACGATAGAGCGACCCCCTTTATGTCTAGTGATGTTTTCTGTTCTGTGGTCTTGTGTTTTCTGGTGTTAATACCTTCAGCTCCCCTGTCCTTGTGTCAGTCCTGAAATTCAGCCTCTGATACTGAGGCGCAGGCCCTCAGAATAACCTGAGCTGGAAGCCATAGCGCACACCTGTAAACCCAGCCTCATGGGAGGCTGAGGCAGGAGGATGGCCAATTCAAAGCCAGCTTCAGGAACTTAGCAAGGCCCTAAGCAAATCAGAGAGATCCTGTCTCTAAATAAAATATAAAATGGGCTGGGGATGTGCTCAGTGGTTAATCACCCCTAAATTCAATCCTTAGTTTAAAAAAAAAAAAATGACCCCTTTACCTGTTTGAGTGACAGGATTACACCACGCTGGTGTCTGATGGCGTCTGGGTCCCTGACCCAGGTCTTCCAGTATCCTTAGGACCTAGGATCCTCAATCAGAAGGAGTGTGGGGCGAGTTCCCCTTCTCCCTAACTGACGGATGGTGACGGTTTTGGGGGACTCCGCCCTGGCTCCCCTGGGGCTCTGGAGGCTGGGAGTGGAAGAAAATTGAAGGCTAGTAATTAAGTGTTGCAATCCCTCCAGGTAATTCCAACAGGTACGGGGTAGTTTCATGCAGCCGTGAAAATGCGTCCTGTAGGTCTCACTGGCTCAGGTCCCCGCGCAGGTGGAAGCCCCTCACCTGGAGCGCCCGCCCCCGGGGCTCGCTCTTGGCCTCGCCTGCGCCTCGACCCGCCTGGCCTCAGGACTCTTCCCCGCTGGTGACCTCTAGCGGCCGCCGCCAGCATTGTCCGGTGACCTGCGGGTGGGCTTGGGGTGGGGCGGGGCCCCAACGTGGGTGCGGTGGCCTCTGCGTCCTGGCTCCTGCCATCAGGACATTCTCCTTCCTCGTTTGGCAGAGCTGGTGTCCAAGCCTCTGGCGGAGATCCTGACTCCAGCGAATCTCCCCGAAAACCAAAAAGGACCAATTCTCGCCGCCTCCACGCCCTCCTGTCCTTCGGCCTCTCCCCAAGTCCTTCCCGTCCCTCTCCATCACCGGGCGTGGTACCCGAGCTGCTGCCAGAACCGTCGGCCACCCGCAGGCCGGGCCCCCCTGGGGGTCATCTTGCAGGCCCACGTCTTGGTGGGAACTGGCCATCTTAAACCCCTTGCGTGGGATGAGAGGGACACAGCTACAACCTCGTTAACTCTGCTCTCCTGGAGCGCAAACCCGCCTGCTCCCTGCTCTGTCCTCCACCTGGGCTGGCGCATGCACATGTCCCCCACCCCCTACACCCAGCCCTGGAAACAGAGAGCAAACCAGGTGTCCTCTTTCCCGGCTTTAGTCTCCTAGAGCTGCCCTAACTAAAGACCTCGGCTGGGGGCTTAAACAACAGTGTTTGTTTTGTCACTGTTCTGAAGAGCACCGGTCTGAGATCAAAGTGTGGGAAGGGTTGGCTTCTTCTAAAACCCCTGCTGCCTCTAAAACCTCTTTTCTTGGCTTGTAGATGGACACTGTTATGGTTCCCATATAAGGTGTCCCTTCCAAAGGTGTGTGAGACAATGCGGCCAAGTCTAGAGGTGGAAAGATTAAATATGGGAGCTGTGACCTAATCAGTGGATTAATCCTTTTGCTGGATTAATCCTTTGAAGGGACTACTGGGAGATAAGACGTGGCTGAAAGCAGGTCACTGGGGGGGTGCCTTTGGGGGTTATATTTTGTACCTTGTTTTCAACCCCCCCCCACCACCACCCCCAACACACAGAGAAAGGCCCAGTTACACTGGATTAGAACCTTCCTTAAATGGTCTGTTTACCTCAGTCACCTCTTTAAGGACCCTATCTCTATAGAGGTGACATTCTGAAATACTGATGTTGGGACTTCAAGAATTAAGGACAAGTCAGTCCTTAACAGTGGCCCCAGGACCATTGGTGATGGGGAAGGAGAGGTGAAGGTGATCCAGAGGAGAGAAGTTCAATGTCTTGGTAAGTAAAGACGGCTCAGCCCTCTCATGCCCGCATTTACACTGTCCCCTTGGCAAAGGCTGCTGTGACCTTCCAGCTCAGCTGCCCCAGCTGGGTGCCAGTAAATCTGTTCCCATGGGGGGTTGGGTACTGGTAAAACCAAAGGAGAGGTGGGGAAGTTCCTTTCCCTTATGGTAGAAAGAACTTCTTGTGCAAAGAGAGTGAGTCACCAAGTGAAAAAGTCCCTAAGATCACCCTCACAAAGGGAACAATAAAGACTGGAGCCAGGGGGCTGGACCTGGCTGAGCCCCAAGACCTCATGACACCAGCCTGGACTTTTTCTTCACTACCTTAACCTCCCTGGAAAGCAGTAGCAGGAATTATCGATGGGTTTGTTCCAAGGAAGCTCATCCAAAAAATAGCTCAAAGCTGCTTTAACTGCCCCCGCAACACACACCCTCCCATCTTCCCTCCCGAGCACCGGTGGTGTGCAGTTTCTCTTCATACTACCAAGCACCATAGTGGAAGAGGTTTTGTTTCTCATTATGCTGACCGAGTCTATTAAAGCACAAGAAATGGCTGCAATGAGCCATTTCCTGTGATCCCAATTGACTTCTGCATGGCAATGCCTTTTCGAGCTCCATATATCTTGTGCCTGTTTCCCCGACCACTGCCAAGAGCTACTGGCTTCCTTTACCCAAAGGCTCTCCCAGGTGACTGATCCCAAGTAATTGGAATCCCAATGTCCTTGTACCAGTTAAAAGAGGAGTGCTCTAAACCCATCAGACTGGCTACTGTCAAAAAGAAAAAAAAAAAAAAAAAAAACAAGAAGTAATAAGTATGAGAAAATATGGAGGCATTGGGACCCTTGGGCACTATAATGGGAACATAAAATGGAGTAGCCACAATGGAAACCCGTACGGCAGTTCCTGAAAGCATTAAAAAAAGAATTATTTTAAAAACAGAATTATCATATGCCCTAGCCATTCCACTTCAGGGTATATATTGGAAGAATTAAAAGCAGGCATCTGTATACCCATGTTCTTGACAGCTTTATTCACAATAGCTAAACATCGAAGCAACCCAAGTGTCCCTCTAAGGACAAACAGGTAAAAAGCATGTGCCAATAACTTGCTAAGACAGTGGACTCAGCTACTCTCCTTCCCCCACCCCCACTCTCTCTCCCATAGCTATCTGAAATGATAAAGAATATTAATTTGCCTGACTGTAGGGAAAATCTATCCTCCATATCTGTGGGTTCCTCATCTGCAGATTCAACCAGCCATAGATTGAAGATAGTTTTTAAAATTTTTTTTAAAATAATGCAAGTTTTAAAACAATATAGTACCTGGGCCATTTGGATGGGGAGGGGGAAGAGATGACATTTTGGGGGGTAGGTACCAGGGATTGAACTCAGGAACACTCAACCACTGAGCCACATCTCCAGCCCTTTTTGTATTTTATTTAGAGACAGGGTCTCACTGAGTTGCTTAGCACCTCGCTTTTGCTGAGGCTGGCTTTGAATTCACGATCCTCCTGCCTCAACCTCCCAAGCCACTGGGTTTACAGGCACGTGTGCCACCCTATCCCACAAGAGAGATGACATTTTGACCAGTCCTCTGCCAATTGTGTGAACACACTGCATCCAAGTGAAGAAACACTGTGCATTCATATATGAGCAAAGGAATGTTATGTCCCATTCATTCTACTGTCTTGTCTATTCTCATCCCCCTCCCTTCCCTTCATCGCCCTTTGCTAATCCACTGAACATCACTCCTATTGCACAATAAGAGTCCCGCTCATGCCCCTGACGCTCACCTCCACTGATCCTTACTCTGTCTCAAGCCGCTTCCATTCCCTGCACCAAAGTAATGATGTCCAAAATATAAAAACCCTCTTCCTTTTCATTATCAGCTTTCACTGCAGACACACAGATATCCCTGACCTCCACCCCAAACCCACCCATCCCATTCCTCACCTTAGCTCCCACTACAATGGAGGCAAGAAGCTCAGGAAAAGCCCCTGGACCATACAAAGCACCAGGTGGCCACATTAGTGAGGAATTGCAGCAGTCTCGCTTACTGCCCCTGTGTCCCATCCCCTGGACACACCTCTGATTTTGGCCACCAGTGCAAGAGTCAGTTTCTACTAATTCAGGCTCACACCCACAGGGCCCACCCTCAGAGCCCACCTCTTCCACACATCCTGCACCAAAACCTTCCCTGCACTCTCAGGAGCCCACTTGCCATTTCAAAAACACAGCCTGGACACACAGGGCAATTGACAGCCCAGGGGACCCCCAACCAAGGTGGGTGGATGGAGCTGGTGGCCAGTAACACCAGAGATCCTTACTGCAGAGAGACGATCCTGGGAGTCTGCCTATTCAAGATCCACCCAACTCAGAAACCCAGGTGGAGTTGTCCAGCCCCTGGAACACCCACAAACATCAGCTTCCCCTCCTTCCCAGGCCCAGGTCTACCTCTCTCTCCCCTTTCCTGGGATCACCACCACCAACCACCACCACGTCCTGGATCCAGGCTTAACTTCTGAGAGAACCCAAAACACAATAGTAATTTTTTTCAAAACCTCATGTTTAATGTTAGTCTTCTGATAGCTCAATGATTTTAAAGGCTGGGTCAAAATTAATCTGCCTTCAAATGGTCAGCTGAATTGCCTATCAAAACAGAAGTTCATTGGATAAGGCAAAGGGGAAAGAAGGGAAGGGGGGGTGGGAATAGGAAAGACAGTAGAATGAACCGGGCAGGACTTTCCTGTGTTCATGTATGAATACACGACCAGGGAAACTCCACATCATGTACAACCACAAGAAGGGTTCTAACTAGAATAAGGTGTACTCCATGTATGTATAACATGTCAAAATACACTCTACTGTCATGCACATCTAAAAAGAACAAATAAAAAATTACAATTAAAAAAAAAACTAGAAGGAAATAAAATAACATTTTAGGGGCTAGCAATGTGGCTCAAGCAGTAGTGCGCTCGCCTGGCATGCATGCGGCCCGGGTTTGATCCTCAGCACCACATACAAATAAAGATGTTATGTCCAAAAACTAGAAAATAAAATATTAAAAATTTTAAAAATAAATGAATAAATAAAATAACATTTTATTTATTTAACAAGGGAAAAAATGTTATGAACTGATGTGTGGTGTGTGTGTGTGGTGTGTGTAGTCTGTGTGTGTGGTGCGTGTGGGGTGAGTGTATGTATGTGGTGAGTAGTGTAGGCTTGGTACTAGCAGGATTGGCCACCTTGCCCAATCATGGGATAGGTAAGTGACAGAATCATGCCTCGCATTCAGCTAGTCTGAATTTTTTAAAGCCACTGTGTGGAACAGAAGTCATAAAAAGAGGAAATAATACTTGTGACACAAGTGTACATAGACATCCTCTCATCCCATTTTATAGGTGAGGAAGCTCCGTATTAGTAAAGCAACGTGCTCAAGTTATCACAGAGGCAAATGGTAAAACTGAGACCAAACCCAAAGATTCTAACCCTGTTACATCACAAAATAAAATGTTTTAAACATAATAATGGAGCCCCTTATTTAAATGACCAGTGATGTTGGTGGTTATGATCATACTGACAGGAGCACTTGTTAGTATTTAGTTCTCACAGCTGTGCAGAAGGTGCTGCTACCTACCCATTTTACAGGTAGGAAAACCTAGGCACCAAAGGATTGGGCACCTTGCCCCATCAGGGGACAGGTGAGTGACAGAATCATGCCTCGCATTCAGCCAGTCTGGCTCTAGAACTTAGTTTCGATCTCCAAGTTCAGTAAACATGCCTCTCCTACTTCCTCAGTTTTATGCATGTAAATTTTTACATATATAAAGTCATCGTCTTTGAGAGAAAAGGGGAAAGTTTTGAAGTCTGATCATTTTCTCCGACTTCACAGGGAACTATGGCACTGATGTTGGTTTTTGGGAAAGGGCCAGAACTGAACTTCCATGACAGATGGCACCTGCTTACCAGCCGCTCTGGGATGGCAGTTCTGGCCACAGGCGCACCCTCCATCTGGCAAAAGGGGCTGGTGCTCTTTCTTCCTTCTTTCCACAGACGGCAAACATTCCTGGAGTTGATGAGAAGAGGGGCCCTACTGAGACCTGCGTAATGCCTGATGACAGTGGCTACGGCCCGGAGGTCTCCTTTGATGAATGACTGGCACAGTGCTATCTTATTAAGACAAACATGCTAAATTCAAAAGGAAATGTGCTTTCCAGGTTCAGCAGTATCAAAGAGTTTTAGTTATGGGACTACTTTGTATCCATATGGATTACATCCTCAAGGCAAAATAATCGTTTCAGATTCCATAGAGTCTTAAATTACACATCTGGAATAGAAAATGCACTCATATCCCCAAAGTCCATTATAAATACATGTTGCTTAAGAGGGGAAAAGTACTAGCAAAGTCTAATCTATTCTTCCTTTAAACCACAGTAGAACCACTAAAAAACAGGGCTGGGGTTGTGGCTCAGCGGTAGAGTGTTTGTCTCGCATGTGTGAGGCACTGGGTTCAATCCTCAGCACCACATAGAAATAAATAAATAAGTAAAGATATTGTGTCCATCTACAACTGAAAATATAAAATTAAAAAGAAAAAAAAAACTAAAAAGCAAACAAGGAAACAAAAAACACTAAAAAGCGAGGCACGGTGGTATATCCCTCTCATCCCAGTGTCCCGGGAGGCTGAGGCAGAAGGATTGCGAGTTCAAAGCCAGCCTCAGCAACTTAACATGGCTTTGAAGGCTGGGAGCAACTTAGTGAGACCCTGTCTCAAAATAAAATATAAAATTCAATCCCTGGTACCAAAAATGATTAAAAAAAAAAAAACTAAGAGAAAACAAGACTTCCAATAATAGAAATGGCAACAATAATCAGGAAAAAAAAAGTTTCAGAAAAATATGAAAAGGTAAGTGAATCTTGTCCAAATGAATGGTCATTTCCCAACTCGATACAGAGGAAAAAAATCACTATATTAATCAAAGAAATTTCTTCAGTTTGAGGAGTACAGTAGCAATTTAGGATACAAAATAGTAAATGAGGCTTCACTTTAGTTTTAAATGAGAATTTCCTGGTGAATAAAATTCCTCACCTCCTCACACAACAACAAGGTAGTAAAGTATTAACAACTTTGTTTCAATAATAATATAAAAAAATTGAATAAGCAATATGTTCGACAAATATTTTAATTAAAATTGTGTTTTAAAATGTGTGTTTATGATAACCTTGAATGACAAATGTAAAAAAAAAAAAAGGTAACTTTTGGTTATAATGCAATTAATTAAGAAATAAAAGTTAAAGTAGTGGTGCACTGTGGTTTATAACGACAAGCCTATTTTATCTTAGGGTTCACATTTCTAGGAGGGTTACAAATTCAAAGTAAAAAACAAAAAACAAAAAAAAAACCAACAAAGGGAATCGAAAATGGTTCCAGCTGTTACTTTTATATCTTCAAGAACAATCAAATGCTTCTAGTACCTCTTTCTCCCTACCTCTGTCCAATTCTTCAGCAGTTTTGGGGGCTCTCAGCCACTTCTACTCGCCTCTGCCTGGAAACCCAGCTCACCACATGGCAGAACATGTGACAGAGTAGTCCTGTTCACCTCATGGTAGCCCAGAAGCAAAGAGAGAGCCACCAGAGGGGGCCAGGGTCACAGTATCCCTCTTGAGGACACACCCCCAATGACCAAACTTCCCAATGGCACCACAGGCTGGGGTCCATGCACAGGTCTCAGGGACATTCCAAATGCACACTATACCAGACTGTTCTTAATGTTAAAGTAGCAACAATAATAGGAAAGAAAGGCGTTTTTTTTTTAAGGGAAAAAAACTAGATATAATTGAATATTGGATTTGCTCGGTGGCATTTAGGTTGTACATTTCTGCACTTGTGATAAAAGCAGTACTTCACTCTGAAATGCCTATGTTCTAATGAATTAGAACATATATATATATATAAACTCAAAAAGTCTGTCCATGATATAATGTTAAGTAAACAAACTACAAAGTAACAAAGTTATATTATTCCATTCTTTTAAAGTGTTAATAAGTATACATTATAGATATGCGGTTTCTGAGCATAAAGAGTATATTTCCAAAGGGTAGGCTTAAAGTAGGAGACCTTGGATTTCAATTATAAACACCTAGTCTCACCTGCACCCCACACAGGTGACTAAATTGGGGTTCCTCCTGGTGGAGTGGGCTGCCTGTGAAATAAAGCTAAGAAAGAGAAGGCCGTGAAAAAAAACCCAGGACCCGGAAAGTAATTTTAAAAAGCAGGGACTAGGCGGCTGGCCCATCTTAGGGACCGAGCTTCCATTCTAGAAAGAGAGCAACGGAGCCCATGCTTGCTTTATTTATATGGGGGAACATCAAAGGTTTCCCATGGACTGCTCTTTGCCAAATAAGGTAGGACATGGACTGTCCAGTTCCCAACGGGTTATACCCAAAGCGAAGACAGAGGTCTCATGCCTCAGGAGGTCTGATAAGCAGAGGTAGCTGGGATAGTTCCCAAGGGAAAAACCTAGGTCTCCAAGGCTCCAAATGGAGTGAAGTCCCCACAAGTAGCTCACGGGTGGCTCCTCACACCCTATAATTAAAAACCCCACCATATATGCCTGCCCACCTGTTAGTCCCTTGGAAATCATTGTGGTTGTCAGACTGTGTTTACGATAGGGTCAGGCATCTGCTGGGGGTCATGGAATATATACCCACAGATAGGGGTGGGGGGCTACTCTATGCTTTTTACCTACTGTGTTAATTCTTGAGATTTGCCTCAAATGCCATTCTGAGCAATTCAGACACTAAAGAAATTAAACTCTGAAAAAATTAGTGATCCTTTTATATCTATAATTGGCATAAAACTGAATTTTCCAGACTAATGAAAGAAAGAAAAAAAAAACTACCTTTGACTAACAAAACATAATACAAGCTTACGTTAATAATACTCAAATTTCTTTTTTTATTGTTCTCAATACTAATGGAAAAATTGTATTCTGTGTTATTACTACAACAGCAACGATTTTACCAAGAAAAATTACAGCACACATTCAATAAAGTTTACACTACTTAGAAACATCATATAATCAAGTTTTTAACATAAGAGATTAATTTTAAAATAACCATTAAGAAAGTGACATCCACTACACAGAAATGGGGCATGAAATGGCAGTTTTAAAAAGAGCAGGGAGGGCTGGGGATGTGGCTCAAGCGGTAGCACGCTCGCCTGGCATGCGTGCGGCCCGGCGATCCTCAGCACCACATACAAAGATATTGTGTCCGCCGAAAACTAAACACTAAATATTAAAAAATTCTCTCTCTCTCTCTCTCTCTCTCTCTCTCTCTCTCTCTCTCTCTCCTCTCTCTCTCTCTCTTAAAAAAAAAAACAGTAGGGAACAATTGCAAGCTTACCTTTGATGAGCTGTCAATACAAAAATGTATGTTAAGTTTAATATTATCCATAGCTACCCAATCCATACGCAAGACAGAGTTACTGCCTTATACAGAAATATTTCTTACGCCAATAAAAATGAGTAAAAAAAAAATGTCTTCTGAGTAATTTAGGACAATACAGAAGAATTTTGTAATTGTCAGAGTTTTTACCAATATAATTACTGCTGTATGCAAAGTCAATCAAAAGTAATATTTTAGAAAATATCATGATTTAGGTTTTCTTAATAGGTTTTCTTTTGTTAGTTTTATACTAACAAACAGGTATCAAAAATGGACTCACCAATAAATAAAACAGACAAGGGCTTTAGAGCAATGATTCTCAAAGTGTATTCCTCACACAGTGGCAGTATCACCTGGAACTTGCTAAAAATGACAGGTTCCACCCCATCCTGTGCCCCAGCCTGCTGGATCAGAAAGGAGTGGGGGCCCAGCACCCTGTGTTTCTTAGTTACTGCCTGGTAATTCTGATGAACACTACAGTTTGAGAACCACCAAGCTAAATAAAGGCAATTCAACATGATTTGATGCATCTGTCCTTTAAGACACCTGCCAAAAACACAGATAGTGCCTCAAGCCACAGTACAGCCAAGAAAAATGAAAATTGAAGAAATTATTAGTATTCTGGTTATGCCAAATAATATCAAAAAGTCACAATTGCTTAAGCAGAATATGGCCTTTATTTTGTTGACTTGAGATCTGAAGTTTCAAAATCTGTTCACATAGTAATTGTTTTATTTCATCCAAAAGAGTCCTGTTTGGTTATCAGTAAAGTGATGTCCAAATATACACCAACCTAAGCCACTCAGCTGTGCAAGGTGGCCCAGGAGAAGGGGACTTTTAATGTGGGGGTGGTTCTGATTTGGGGATCCTCCCGCCAGTCATGACACTGGCTGGTGCTTGTCATCAGCGTCTCTCTGACCTGGTCCTCTTCAGATCAGTGGTCACAGTCTTTGCACCCCTGGTGGAAGCACAGCTTTCCCATCCCTTCTTAGGACAGCTCTTTTTTCTTTCTTCTCTACTGGAGCTCGAACCCAGGGCCTCACGCATGCCAAGCAAGCGCTCTGCCACTGAGGCACGTCCCCAGTCTATGCCAGTTCTTTTAATGACTAAGAACATCCAGGTCTCTAAAATCTACCCTTATTCTTTTAAGTTCAATAAGCTAGTGGTCTCCAAAATTGGAAGAAACTACTAGGACTTGAATACATTCCTTTTACCTTAAAGAGTAGAAAATAAAACCTTACTTGTTATAGTTTGGGTCTGGAACATCCCCCACACGGTCCTGTGTTGGAGGCTCAGTCCTTAGCAGGTGACATTATTGAGAGGAGGTAGAAACTTCAGGAGTCTGAGCCTAGATGGAGGAAGAAGGTCATTGGAGGTTGTCCTTAAAGATTATGTCTTGTCCCCTGGTGCCTTTCTCACTCCCGCTCTCTGCCTTCTGGCTGCAGAGAGGTAAGCAGATCTGCTCTGCCACACCCTCCTTGCCAAGACATTCAGCACAAGCCCAGAAAAATCTGAGCCAGATGCCATGGACTCAATGAAACCTCTGGAATCCTGAGCCCAGAGGAACCCTTCCTCTCCTAGGTTGATCTCCTTAGGTATTTTGTCACTTCCTTGGAAAGCTGACTAACGCACTGATGTTTGACCTCAATCTGTCTTCCTTATTCATGAGTTCTGCATGTGTGGATTCCACCAACCCCAGAGAGAAAATATTTGAAAACAAATCACATCTGTACGGAACATATCCAGACTTCTTTCTCGTTGTTATTCCATAAGCAACACAGCATGACAACTATTTATATCACGTTAACACTGTGTTAGGCATTGTGAGTGAGCCGGAGATAAATACAGGAAGATGGATGTAGGTGGCTCTTCAGTCATTAGGTAGCCTTTGGAGGGGCAGTCTCTTTGGGACCATGTTCCCAAATGCCAGAAAATAAGAAAATATAGTTAAACTCAGGTTTATTGTGAGACAGGAACATTGTAATGTTTGTAAAGGGAAGAGGAAAAAAATAATCTTTTAGAGATCATTAAAGACCAAAGATTTACAAAAACAGTAAGTAAAAATGTTAAAATTCCTATATTCCCATCTGGAATCTTTGCTCATCGGACCACAAAGTTACTCCTTATTCTGGGGATGTGGCCTCCGGGGTCAGCAGGCCCTCTCTGAGCTCTTGCAGGGCACTGAGAGGGACCCGGGACCTTTGAAGACTTTCCCTTGCCTCTCAGAAAGCTTTCCCAAGTCCTTTCCTGCATCTCACTCCATTCCTCTCACAGCTGACTGGTGGAGAAGAACTGGGCGAGACCCCCCACGGGAAGCACAG